>NC_031769.1:97308390-97662966 GCF_001522545.3 Parus major
GGCTCACTTCGTGTCTGATGCACAAAATGGCCTCGAACTACGCAGTTCTTTTATCTTTATACCTATTTTTACCCAATTAACAATAGACACGTATATTATTTTTCTTAATGACCCAATGACCCATCACCTCTGTGATGCACTGTGGCATTTTCTATCCAATCACTTACCATTACCCAAAAACCTTCAGGAGAAGAACATGAAGAAGAAAGAAGAAGGGACAAGGGACAACACCCTAAATCCTCCGTCTTGTCTCCTGTTCTCTAAACTAACTTTTTCACCCAGTGATTAAAAAACTTTCTAATCTACACACTTACATTTTTAGCTTTTTTCATCTAACTTTAACATTTGTTTTCATGTATCACCATGAAAACATGCTCATGAATTTCATATTATATGAAATTCAGTGTTTTTCTAGATCTTATAACTAAGTATCAGAAACAAGGGCACACACTCTGTATTCCAGACTCCAACACACTTCCATGCACTTCTTCTGCACACAAAACTGTCCATGATACATGTATCAAAAATAATCTATACCATTATATTTTTTAATCATGTTACCCTAAAGTGCTGCATTTAAATATATTACAGTGGTTCCTCCAGAAACAAAGAAAAGCAGAGTGATTTTGATCCAATTGCCATTAAAATTAACAGTAAAATTGTCATGAAGGTGAGACACTAGATACAGCAGCTTTAGTGACTCTTTTGGTTGCTCAAAAGACAATACATTCCTATTACGCTTATAAAGAGGCCCTGTTCTACCCTAGAGGACTTATCTACTATCAGATGAATGTAATTCATTAGATCATTATCCAGAAAACCCTTTGAGAATACTTTCAGAAAGTAAGAAGGAATTCAGTGCTTTCCTTGTATTCTTCTTTAATTCCAGAATGGTCTCCTCTCTACTTGCCCTTGTATTTTAATTCCAAAGTATGTTGTTTTTTTTCCAAACTATTCCTCTCCATCTGGCACTCTGAAATTTTACATAACACCTTGTATACATATTTTTCAGAATTTTTGGTACTATTGATTTTGACAAATAAATGGAAATACTTAAAATGGTAGACATATTTATTTATAGTTGTTGTAGTTTGTTATAGTTATTGTTAGTTATAGTTATAGCTAGTTATAGTTATAGTTGTTATAGTTATTTCAAGATGTACCAACAAAATGATCAAGAGCACAATTGTACTATTCTTTCTTGGTTATCTTAACCACTGTGACTTGCCTCTAGTTCTTTGTGTCACTCCCTTGCAGTCAGTGAATTTTTCACCACATTGGCTCACACCACAGCATAGGACTTGACTCCAAGTCAGGCTGACTGAAGAAATGACTGAACAAAAGGCCAGGTTATCTCCTGTTCCATATACATTATGCTTCCTTGTTTGGATGGGTAAAAGGTTTAGATTTAAAGCCAGGCCTGTTCTATTGTCCTGAATTTCAAATAATTAATTCTGGTTGATTTTACTTATTATTATCAGGAAGAAAGTCACAAGGTCAAGAGTTCAGAGAAATGATCGACCTGGGCTGTATGAAGTATCTTCCAAGTATGTACCCACCTAAAAACACATATTTCTTATCTTCTCTATTATAGTACTTTGATCCCAGATGCAGCAGAAATCTACCATGAAACCCAAGAAAAATGTCCAAAACTGAGATGAGGTATGAAAAAGTCTTTTTAGAGGTGGGGTTTTGTGGGGAGTTTTTTGTTATATTATTTATATTATTTTACTAGTAATTTTATAATTTTCTTTGTAGAATATCTGAAAATTAGAAGCAACAGGAGTTCCTATCAAAATATATATTGAGAAATAAATCTGGTGGATTTGGCTCCATGAGGCTTACAGTTGGACTCTGATCTTAAGTGTCTTTTCCTACCTAAATGATTCTAAGGTTCTGTGATTTACTGATGAATTTAAATTTGTACCTGGAAGGACTCAACAGCTCAATGCTACCAGAATAAGTGGAACAGATTTTTTTGGTTTTTGTTTGGTCATATTTTTCTGACTTGGATTGGTAAGTTATATCAACTGTCATGGAAGAATTCAAGCACAATAGAATCTCAAGGAACAAACTACACCATGAAGTGAAATAAATTTTAGATCTTATTTCCAAGCAGGACAGATATACCAGCAAAAATATAAAATTTATATCTCTTTTAAAATCCACTCCAACACTGTATAAGGAACACACATGCACATGGAAGACAGTCTCTTCTGCCCCAGTCTGACTGTGACCAGCACTCTGGATAGAGTGGAAAAGGATGCTCACTCCAACCAGTCAGCATAAGGAATCCTATCTGGCAAACTTGTTCCCGTAAAAAAAACACCTCAGGTTCTTCTTGACAGTGTTAAATTTCTGTGGATTTGCTTCTCTACTCCTATTCCTACCCTTTTCATTGTTTTCTCACTTAGGTGGTCAGGGTTGGCAAAAGAAGTCTATGGCCTTACTGGACACAACAGCCCAGGCCAATTCCTTTCAGTTTCTCCATGTCTAGAGCCAAATAGCTGATATTTCCTGTTTGTGAGTGGCTTCTGGCTCTGCTCTCTACTCTCACCATCCCCAAAAATGTTTCTAAGAAGTTAAACTGTAACAAGTCCTTCTCTTATTTCCTCCCTATACATATCCAGATAGATCTCCTCGGTATGTGTCCCCATTAAAATTTTCTATGCTTGTTTTGCTGTTTCCATCAGCCCATTCCAAACCCATCTAACAAGTTAGAGGTAGGCAGATGTATCTACAGTCTCAGTGATTCGAATTTCTGCCTTCATTAGGTATCACTCTGGGACATCAATTCAGTACAGGATGTCAAAGCCAACTGTAACTAACCTGGCAGACAGTTAGGAATCCATCCAGATGGGGAGAATAGACAAAATGGGATGAAAGTTTTTGTTGGCTATTAATAAGCTTTGTTCTAACTAAAATCTAGTACTTCACCCTTGAAATATCTGATTTGAGGAATCTGCCATTTATCTCCCCTTCCCTGCCAGAGTTTGCAGCATGACCTCTAATACTGTTAAGCCAGCCAGTGCTCTGCTGACCTGGTAGTTATTTGATGCACAGAAGCTTGCAAGAATTATAGTAGGAGGGAATTATTACACTCAAGAAATTATAACACTTCACAGTGATTTTAACAGAAGCACTGATTTACCTTTTGAAGGCAGACAGGTTAAGTTGCTAAATTGCAAAATGAAGTTCCGGTATTAAAGAAAAGTCAGTTATTTAACTGAGAGGATCGCCTATAAAATATTCTTAACCCATAACAGGTAACCCTCCTCCAGAACTTTCATGTTCATAAATACCTCCTAACACCTACTTTGTCACCACTATTAGCAGAATCAAAGAGCTATTTAATAGAGTTTCCATTCCTCTAACATGTATCAAATGCAAATAATTTGCTTTTACATAAATCCTTCTAATTTTGATAGAGAAACAAAACTAAAAATAAAAATCTAAGATATTTCAATTAAAAGATCATTTTCGTTAAGGGTATACTGTTCTAATATAGCATAACAGTGATATAGGTACCTGGTTCCTTTATTTACTTATTCCTCAGTGGTAAATATCCACTGTTTGCTCTATGCTTGATTAGAAGTTGGGCAGATAACCACTTCAACACTTCTGGGTGAATGGAAGTTATTGGATGTTCTCTTTTATGTATTTCTTGCAATAATTCTGCCTTTGGACAAATATGGAGGTACACCATACTCATTAAATATGAAAATGTAATAAATATGCACCTGCACTGCTACATACAAGGCTTCAGCCAAATTAGTTGCTATTCCTGGTCATTAATTAAAGAGCAGAATTTCTATATTTGGGACAAAAAAATCTGTGCCAGAGCATCTGTTCACTTTTCTTGAAATGCATGATTTGTATTTTCTAATACAGATTCTAGCAAATAATATGAGAAATTTATTCTACTCAGAAAACACAATCGTACATCAAGGAAACTTGCCATGTTGGACTAGGTCTTTGGCCTCACTGGAATAGCTAATAAAAGTTTGAACAATAACAGGCAGTGTAAGAATTTGAGTAATGCTTGCTTTAAAGACAGGAAAATATATGGGACAGAGTTGGTTCTCAAGTGAGAGAGGAGAAAGTATTGTAAAAACAAAATGCTATATTAATGGTTGATTTTCAGGCAGCAATCTTCCAGTTTTGAAACTGGAATTGACAAAGGAATTGATGCATATCTTAGTATCACAGAATCATAGAATATCCTGAGCTGGAAGATACCCAAAAGGATCACCAAAGTCCAATCCTTGGCCCAGCACAACATCATCCTCAAGAGTCACACCATGTGCCTGAGTGCATTGTCCAAACTCTTTTGGAGCTCTATCAGGCTTCATGCTCTGATCACTTCCCTGGAAATCCTGTTTCAGGCTGTTGCTCAACCACACTCTGGGTGAAGAATCTTTTCTTGATATTCAACCTAGACATCCCCTGGCTCAGCTTCATGCCATTCCATAGGATGCTACTGCTGCCCACCAAAGAGAAGAATGAAATTGCTCCAAGCTTTGTGAGATCTTCATGGTCTGTTCAGACCATGCAGTAGGGAAGAATGAAAGGTCAGCAGATGGTTTTATTACATTGATTTTACCTTCTGAGGAACAAAATATCAGTGAGAGACCTGGCAATTTAGTACTTATTTTCTTCAACATTACATCTTGCATGCTCAGTTAAACTCTGCTAAAATTCCTGTGTACCTCTCCATCAAGTCATGAAAAAAAATTAAAAATCTTATTTCAATTTAATTCTCAGGACATGTATTTTTTCTTAAGTGTAAATTCTCATTTTGTGCTTTATTAAATGTCCTCCTATGCTTCAAACTTGGGGTTATTCTACTACTCAGAAACAGTTGCTACATTCCACATAGCAACTGTTCCCAAACATAGATCGATCCTAGCTCTTACTAGCAGAATTCCAGAATCTAGGAATATTTAGTGTGTTAAATTATGTGAAGCACTAGAGAGTTTATAACAAGAAAATTTAGCTGTTCAGGATGAAGGAATTTTTCTGAACATTCATTATTCCTTAAATTGACTGTTTTGTTTTCTAATTGAATGAGTCTTTTTAATTACTAAGAACTCATAGATGATAAGACTTCTTGTGTACCAATGAAGTCAGTCATTTGATCCTGAAGTCCTGTCTGTAATAGAAAATCATGTGTAAGTTAATGAAATCTCTGCATTGGTTTCAATGCATTCTCTATCACTTCAGAGGGAAGTAAACACAGTTATATCACACCTACTGTTCTAAGAAAAAGTATTTAAAAATTGTCACTTGATATATTGATTATTCTTATTATTCTTTTGAATATATTTAGGTCAAAATCTACCAAAATATAAAATACCAGCTTTATTTTACATGAAAAAAAAAGAATGTCACAATGGAATTTTAGCCAGATGTCACAATAGGCACAGAAAGGAACACAGAGAAACGAAACAAGAAATTAAAATTAATGAGGTAACACTTTACACTTGTTACCACACATTTTTGATTTTTATTTTAAAAGGGAGTATAAGACAAAATCCTTCCAGGTTTATGCAACACTAGGACATTGAAAGTTGCCCTTGGCTTCATTAAGTCCAGCCTAGAGATGTCAGCATGCAGACAGGGCACACACACACACAGAGGCATACACACAGTACATTACTTGTTGAAATGAAATTTCCCTGGAGGGTTTTTTGTGTATGGGAAATCTTTTGCCTTAGTACATTAACAGTCTGTCATTTCCAGTCATAATAAACTATTTTACTTTGTATCCTTTTCTTGAAGATTTTTATGAGAATCTTTGCTCTTCCATATGGATAAGTATTTTATGATTTTCATTCTTCATTGATTTAAAGGTCATTATCAATTCTAGTTATTTTGCCCATAGCTCTTTTTTGTTTTCATGCAACATTCCAGTCCTCCACTGACCTTTGAAATACTTATGAAAGTTACGGTAATTTTTTTATCTGAATTCATAGGCTTTGAAGCATAACTGTCTTCCATCATACACTCATAACTTAGCCTGTAGGAACTGTGAATCATATTCCTGCTTAAAACAAGATTAATGCAGAGAGTGATTATTAAAAAAATGTGAACTAACTTAAAATTAGTTTGAGGCATTAACCTTCTCATTCATTTAGCCACTTAGACTGGTTAAATGCTACCTTGATTTTTTGTTTCCTGTCAGTAGAAAAGTATCCTATCAATATGCAATAACTTGAAGAAAAGAAAGGATGTCCTGTGCTTGTGGGCAGAAACAATACAGATTGCTGTCTCTGAATACAAATTATTGAGCAGTTTCTATGTTACGCTGTCCATTAACTTCAATGAGAACATTTTGTAATGCCAAATACATAACAATATCCACTTCAGCATTCTCAGTGTATGGCTTTGGTCCATATTGGGTTTTATTTTTTTCTTTTTAATTTTTTTTTATAATATGTCTCTATAGGGATGAATATTGCTGTGTCTGGGAATTTCTAATCACAGATACATGTGTTAAAATGGTGTCAATTTAAAATTCCATTGGCAGGCCAACATTTAGCTGCTGTGAGATGGGAGCAAGAATGTAATCCAGACCAGGCTACAACCACCTTCTGTTTATGTATCAGAAGGAAAGTCAGAGCCAGCAGATAGGAAGTTAAATGTCTGAATACATCAAACATTTATAAAAATCCCTAAAACACAAGACTTGCAACACAGCCTACTTTTCCTCTTTCACCTCTTGTAAAATCAGAGTTTACAAGATTTTGATACATCACAGAACAGATTTCATCCTTTTTTAATTGCTAAAAATGTGAAGTAAGTATATTGGTTTGAATGGGAGAGCTTATTTGACTGAGATTTTTAATCATGAAATGTATAGTGATTTGGGGTTCTCTTTTATCTCCTCTCTCTAATGTTGAATGCAAAGCTCTTTTGAGAAATCCAGCTGATCTACAGAAGATTATTTCAAGTAACAACAAAAATACCATATGTCACTTGCTGCTGTGCTGACAAAAGCAAATTCTAGTCAGAAAAGCAAGGAGCTTAAACAAAGGAAAGGCCAGCTACACGATCAAAGGGTTAGTGCAGTTAAATTAATTTCATTCCCTTCTAATACAGTTCAATATAGTACAAATCCAGTTTGCACATCCAGTGAATGGATATATACCTCCTGCTACCACAGTCCTGGAAAAAAAGATGTTTTTCCCATAGTAATTGCATTTATTTACGAGAAATTATAGAGAAAAATCAGTAGAAAAAATAAATAAAATGCCTTCTTTGGTCCAGAAGGATTTCCAGCTCAGCAAATATTACATGATCCCTATTAATATAATCCCCTTTCACTCTCACCTCTCCAAGCAAAGCTTCTGAGCAGCTATCACAGGGGAACTGGGAAACTGGCAAACATAAGGTGAATCAGGTCATAGTCATGCTTTCATAATGGTGCTGACAACGTTTTTGACCTTCATGTATTGGCAGGTAGTTTATTTTCACAACCATTCAGAGCTTTTGTTGTCAACAATTATCAATAACATCTTGGTTCATTGTGCATTTTTAGGGCATTGGTAAGTTTATTTCAATGGGTTACCAATGGAAGGAAAAGGATACTCATAATTCAATTTATTAATAATGGTATGGAAAAAATGGTCCTTAAATATTCTTATGACTAATGATCTTGTGATATAAAATCACAAATAGTGGCTGGCTACCAGGCTAAAGAGAAATCAAAATCTTTATAAAGACATCAGATGGAAACAAATCAATTAGCCTTTATCATGAATATAATAATAGTATCATAATTCAAGGCATTAGAAGAATAAATTGCTTTTTATTCTCTCATTTTTCAGTTTGTCAGCAGCGACTTTTTTTGAGAAATCAGATATATTTTTTATTTTTTCAGATTTACCTAGAAAAACCATAATCCAGAAATGACTTATTTTCCAGTATTACTAATACTGGTAACATGAAAAAAACCAAACAATTGATTAAAAGCATAGAACTTTTCTAATTTAATAATTAGAAATATATAATAATATAATTCTAATTTAAAATGTTCACAGCAATGGAGAAATTATATTTTCCGTATTGCTTTGTAAAGTATATTTCTTAGTTTAATTTTTCCCAAAAAGTGTGTGTTTGTTTTGTTGGTTCTTTTTAATGGGCACAGAAAAGTATATTTAAAAGAGAAAAAGATTCTTACTTCTACCTAATTTGTATGAATCATCAAGGAGTGAGGAGGAGTAAAGTCAATTCTTTTGTGTTTCATTGTTGACAAGTATGAGATTGACAGCACAAAGAAGTTTCTAGCTTTGATAGCTAAACTCTGAGCATCAGGGCAAGGAGAAGAGTGGGTGTTTAAGAACTACCTCACCCTAACTTGTGATTCATTTCTCTATGCTGTTTGCCCCCAGTGGGCAGCTGAACGTGTACTGCTTTTGGCTAGGGTGGATTTAATTTGCTACATAGCCAGCATTTTGATGCTGTGTTTCAAACTTGTGACCAAACCAGTGTTTTAATTATTGCTGAGTAGGGCTTGAGCAATATTTCACTTTCCTCTCCTTCGAAATGGAGAGGAGGTTGGGACACAGCCAGGATAGCTGACTCCAGCTGACCAAAGGGACATTGCTTCCCCTATGGTGTCATGCTCAGCAATTAAACTGAGGGAAAGTTTTTCTAGAAAAGTCACTGCTCACAGGTTGTGAGGACATAATGCGTGAGTGAGCATTGGTCTGCTAGTCAGATGTGGTGGGTGATCAGTTTGGGGTCTGGTTTTCTTTTGTTTTGTTAGTTTTCTTGCTTATTAACTTGCCTTTGTCTCTGCCCATGAGCTTTTCTTTCTTTTTCCCTTTTGACTCACTCCCTCATCCTGCTGAGAGTACATGAGCATGTGTGGGAGCTTTCCCACTGTCTGGAGCTGGTTCATCACTGTAGAAAAAACAGTTTATCCTCTTCTCAGAAGTTCCAAAAGAGACTAAAGCCTATGCAGTAACACCAGCACGGTCTCCATCATATCTCTTTAGACTTTTACAGTCAAGGCAATGATAAGAGGGTTTTTTTCAGATATCAAAGTAACTTTTATTTTCTCATTCGAAGAATATGGTCATCCAAGACATCATTTTTGCTCACCATTGCCTACAGAAAAGACAGACTCACGGAAGAGGTGTAATTGATAAGCCCTGGAAAAGTCAAATGGATTGTGCTACATCAGCCACATAACATGAAATCAACTACCAGCAGAGCCATTTTCACCCTGAGAAAAGAAATTTGTGATATACTATACATAATACATGGAATTTAAAGGTAAATGCTAACTTTAAATTAAATGGATAAGCAATAGATTTAGAACCCTGTCAAAAATCCTTACAGGGTCTGATGTAAATGACAGAAAAACTCCAGAAAACATAAAGTTGGGGTATCAAGTTTAGGTAGTTTTAAAATGCTTCTAAAATGGCTTGAGACATTTGCTTCATGACACCCAAACCCCTTCCTAAGTGCTGCCCATTGCATTTAAATCCCAGGGTTTCCATTTCACCAAAAATATCAAAGCAATAAAGGCTTCCTGCCTGGATTTCTGTGTGTCTTTTTCCATGTAAAATTTAAAGAGAGAAGTGTGAGCTAGGAGCATGTTAGTCTCAGTGCATTCAATATACAATGTATTTCACCTTAGAGGACGAGGGGAAACCAAGGAGCACAGTGTCATTCTTGAGGTTACTCTCCACATGTATCTCCTCCAGTGAGACCATGCCCTACCTCTTCCACCAGAGCTTCCAGAAGAACTGTGAGTCAATGCACAGCTTGAAAACATATATATGGTCACAACTAACATTTCCACAGTCTCAGAAAGCTTCAGCTGCATACCTAATTACATAAATATTTTATTATGCATTAACCAGTGATAAAATACTTTATATACTTTTGGCAAGTTCTATTTTAAAGAAAAATGTTAAAGATAAATACTTAATTTAAGTATTATTTACCATATCAACTAGAAAGTGTTGTAGTTATTTATATACATTGTGACAGGACCAGGAAAAATAGATTTTCATTGTGTGTAATCGCTGCCTCAAGAAAACCTTAAAAGGAACACATAAAGTATTCATATTTTTACTTAAAATAGCATTAAAAATGAATGTATTCTTATTACATTGGTTCATTAATATTTTCAATTTATTCATACTGCATTCTCGGTCTTATCTTTGGCTTACATTTTATTATTTATTTATACCATACCAAGCCTGAAGTTTACTTCTTACCAATCTAAAACTCAATGTAGTTGATGAGCAGGTGGGTTTGAAAGTACTTTTAATCAAACATGCCTCTCATGTTCTCCAGGCAGAGTTATACATTAAAATCTATAAATTCTTAACATACTGCAATTTAATGTGCACCTAGGTTTAGATATACTTCAACAAAGTTTAACAAATTTTGCTTTTTGTAAGACCTTCCTCAGCATACTATTGATATACAGTTTGTTTAAATCATCTGGTGAACGATGTGGCTTATTCCCTGGAGTCATGACATTTTATGCTAGTTAGGTAAAACAATCTAGAAGTAAAGAGTATCTGTAAGCAGCTCTGGCATTTAGCTGGCCTGAAATATATGAAGTAAGCAAACAGGAAAACTACGAGATTTGAGCCCAGCCCTAAGGTTTCTTTAAAAAGGGAAAATGTCCCATATTCCCCAGATGAGGAGCAAAATGCAATCTTGGTAGAGATTTCTTCAATTTTCTTCCTAAGATTTTAGTCTTAGAAATGTTTTTTTTTCAAATTCTTTTGAAAACTAAGAGCTCAACACAGCAGAGTTATAGTCAGTTCACCTGTAAAGTGTTAAAGTACGCCTGACTTAAGCCAAAATTCATTTAACTTTTGTTGACAATACTCAATTTAAAATCTTAAAAAGCAAAAAGAAAAACAGGAAAATATAAATAAAAATATTTGCAAATTATTTGTCCAAAATTATATCAAATATTTTTTCTATTTAATTGCCTACTAATTTGGGCTTCTGATGCACTTTAGAATGGAAAATTACTTCATTCAAAACCAATATGAATAATTCTATTTCATGTAATTGATTGAACTTGTACTAACTTCTGTAACCTTTCATCTTCCATCAAACTTCTATCCAAGGTTCTCTATAAAAAGATGAACATCTATAGAGGTTCACCACCTTGTTCTCTCATGATTTTATGATGAATTTGAACGCCATTCAGGAGGCTTTGGTACTTTGCAAATCCAAGATGTACAGAATTTTATGCTATAAAAGCAGAAGCATCTAAGGTAGCTTAGACTAAGATATGTTCTTAAAATAAAATTTCAAGCAAATATGTCTTTTTAATGTAAATTGTATATAGAAAGTTATGCAAGGGAAGTCTTACTTATGCTGAGATTTAAACCAAAGAAGAATGTTTAACGTGCATTTAGTGATCCCTTATTATATAGCTCAGTCTCAGACACAGTGGAACATTTGAATTATTGTGGCATCACAAATAGTCACGGAGAAATTATTTTGGAGCTGATAGCTGAATTTTATGGGCTTGCGTTGCTCACTTGACAGTAATTAGGACACCTTCCTGAGTGGGACTGACAGAGTCTCAGGTCTGTTCCCTTTGTCACAGAATATATGTGTTACATGTGTATATATATATATATATATATATATATATGTGTGTGTGTGTGTGTATGTGTATTATATGTGTATGTATATGTGTATATGTATATGTATATGTATTTGTGTGTATATTTATGTATATATATATTCTATATTTGTCACATTCTTGTAACTTTGTTAATTTTCTGTGTGTGGTATTTTATATTTTAAGTATCTTTTAAAGGAATATTGATATCCAAGTATATCCATTATTCCATATCTTTTAAAATGTATTACTACTATTACTACTACTACTACTACAACGGTTTTGGTACCCAGGATTAATTACATTTTCACTACACAATAGCTCTCTTCCAAAAATAAAATCATATTCCCCTTTTGCTAGATAAATGCTAGCTCTTATTAGTTGTTATATCATGCCAGAATTTCTTCCTCCTTTAATTTCCTTTTTTTTTTTTTTTTGCCTTTAGCACTGGTTTTCATAAGTATGATTTGGATTTTTTTGTTTAATTTGATTTATTCTCACTGATTATTTTCCAGCTGTTTCCATATTTCATGTGTCATTGGTGTCTTTGATGGCTGGCTTCAGAGCTTACATTTTTTATACTTTTTCTTACTGATGTGTCTCTCATAAATATGGGTATGGGCTTTTTTTCCCTTCATTTTTGCAGAAATTTATACTATTTAATCCCAGATTTACAGAACATTCAAAATAAAAGTATATTTAAAATTACCTTTTAAACAGTATAAACATTAAAAAGTGTAAGAATTTTATTTAGGTTGACCCAAGTCCCAATAAATTTTTTCTTTTCAGAATATCCTGCTCAGTTTATCTGTGAAAAAAATTATTTAATAGATTTAAAATTTCATAGAGAGGGTTTTGATATGCCTTTCATGTAAATTCTATAGTTCTACTGGGTTTCAAATTGTTTGCTCTTAACCTCATACTGCATAACTGCAGAGCATTTGGAAGCTAATGTTACAATGAAATTCACTGGGGTGTTTTTCTAAGGATAATTTGAAATTAGAATTAAAGTTTAATATTTTATTTCAGCACATTAATCTATGAGTATCAAAATCAATCCATTGTTATCAAAGAAATTTTCCTGATATTTAGCAAGAATTTAGCCCCAAATTTATATCCTTCTTTAGCTCTTCTTTTTTAGAAACTGACTGCAATCTTCAAGAATTGTTAGGTCCAAAGATGCTCTATTTCCATAAAAAAAGAACAAAACACCAATGCATCAGTAACAAAAACTGGCATTGGTTTTAAAATATGACTTCTTATGTATGCTCTGAAACAATCAAGTTTCACTGCTTGAAATCCCAATACCTGCTGGAATTATAACATATTACTTTTCTATGTGTTTGCCTTTTAAAGAGAGCAAAAAGAACACAAAATTTTCTAAATATGTTATACTTTCTGGTCCAATAATGAACATTTCTATGGAGGGAAATGAAGGGGAAAGTGGCCTGAAAAATTGAAGGCAAAGAGAAAAGTTTTGAAACTGTGAACAAAATAGAGGGAAAAGAAAAGCCATAATAGTGGCTTCACAGCCTAAACAATACTCAAGCATCAAAACCCCACCTATAATTATATACATAGAAAAAAACAAAATATAAAAACATTACCACTTTCAGAAAACCTCTAAAAGCAGGATGACCCTTTTAACATTTCAATGTTTCTTCAACTGCCTGTTTTTTTCAAATGAAGTTTCAACAGCCTAACAAGCCCCCACACACCAACTAAACCAAATATCTAGGTTGACTTTTCACAAAACCTCCAAACAGGAAAAATTTCTTGCTGCCACTGGGAGATGATTTTCTATATCTTCAATTTACGTAGACCGCACCAGCTGTGGTGATCAGCTAGCTGATCCCATTTTCAGTTTCTTGAGGCCATAAACTACCAGAAAGCAAGTTTAATAGCAATTGTCTTATTTTGGAATTATTTAGCTGGGTCATTTTTTACAGCAGGGTCTGTAAAAGCAAAACTCTGATTGGGAAAGGAAATAGAACAAGAGAGAAAAGGGGGTTAGAGGTAAGTTTTGAGACATTGTGTCAGCTTAGGCTTAGGCATCTCAAAGATTCAAAGATGTCAAAGACACTTCCACTATTTCACTGGTCTGTGAAAGGAACAGTTTTAAATCAAGTGAGGATGCAAAGGTGTGTGTTTTCAACCACTGGTTTACAATGAGCAATGTTTTCCAATCTGCAGCCACCAGGTTAGGGTTAGGGTTTAAATGTCAAAATGTAAAGTGGCGCTGCCTTTAACCTGCTGTCACCTGCACTGGATCTCTGGGAGAAGGCCATCAAGGGGGGTTGCACCTGCTACTTGAACAATGATAATCATGCTGGTTAGAGCACTTAATCAAATTCCTGTGTCTGATAATCATTAAAGAGCAGCCTGTAAGAAAACAAGCTGAAAGTATATTGGTAGAAAAATAAAACTGTAATAGGCCGATAAAAAGAGAAGGTAAAAGGTAAATTTTATGTAGGTTAAATCTAAGGTTAAGATCATGTCTCTCCATTCTGAAATTGTAAAGTGGGAGAAAATTCCCTTCAAAACACATCAGTGGGAGAATGTTAAGGCAATTTCAACAATATTCTGGAACTTCTCTGTCTTGGAGTACAGGCTGTATCAAGCAATCAATGGGAGGTTGGAATGAATATGCATCTTTGCAGAAAATATGAAAGAATGGGAGCCATCAGATTCTGGAAATGCCATCAGTTGAACAAGACACGTGGAACTGTGATTTTACAGGGATTTTTTGAAGACAACACAGTTTAAGTGTCCTTTGCATCAGATTTTCAGTCTCATCTATATATGCCCTTTGTTCCACAGCTATTCAGGATACTTTTAAGTAAACAGAATCAAAAAATTCATTATCCTGAAAAACTATATCACTCAATTTCTGGTTCTGAGTCACTTTTCAACTAATTTTTTTTGTGCCAGTACAACAAAAAGTACTATATGACGCAGTGAAAATATGATTTTTTAAATGTATTACCCTCAATCTCATCTCAAAAAGTCTTCACTGGACTGCAGTCTTGGTTTGGTTCTTCCATTATCCCAAGTGCTGACAACTACACTTGCACTAACACCTTTTTTTTTGGTTTTTTTCCTTAGAACTGGCTTGCATTTTTAGGGGATTTTCTCATTAATAATGAAATATTTATCTTTGTCTCTCTAAACTTCATGTATGTGTATTCTAAGAGGAGCAACTATCTGTCATCCAAATAAATATTTAAGGTGCTTGTGAATTCTAAAACTCTTTCTCTTAAATTTTTTCCCAAGCTCAAATACACTGGTTCTCTACTTGCATAGAAGTTTTATCTGCTAATTTTCCAGCAGCTAATGACCATTCATTATGTTTTACTATTTTGTGTATTTAACTAATAATCAGAATTTGTGTCACACAAAATTAAACTAACTTGAGAAGTTATATATCTCTGTTAAGACATCTGAAGTTCTTATGTCACTCAGATTAAGTCTTTTGCCTATTTCATGTAATACAGGGACATTACAGCTGGAAAATATCTCTTAGATGGCGTACTTGGTTCAATCTTAGAGTAGCTCAAATATATCCCAACTTCAGTGGTATGCACAAAAGATAATGTCTTTTTTTATCATAAGAAAATGGAGATTCTCTGTGGATTCAATATTTGGTGAGACAATAATTTTAATTTTGTCAAGTTACAATCTAGTCTTAGTTTATCTTTTAATACCTGAAATGAATAGCTGGCAAGGCTCAAAGTATGTGAAGTGAAACTCAAGGTACAGCATCCTAGCCTCAAATCATTTTTAAAATTGATTAATATTTTGAGTTTAGGAGCTTTGTTATTATACTTAGAAGGCTATAATTGGACCTTTACCTGGGTAAAACCTGAGAAGAGAACAAATGTTTTTTCAATTCCATTTAAGTAAGAAGAAAGAGAGGATCAGAAAAAAAGTCAGCTGAAAAAGTTCATATGGGAAATTTCTCAGAAATAAGGGGATGAGTATAAGTTTGCTCATTTTTACTCTTGCGCCCTGGACAATGGATCTTGTGCCCTGGACCACTTATAATTCTTTAACTTTAAATTAGTTTCAAAGGATCACTCATGTCACAGGTGAGCTCAGGAGGTCTCCAGTCCAGCCTCCTGCCCACAGAAGAGTCAGTTCTAAAGTCAGACCTCCAGCTGCTGAGGACTTTGTCCAGCTGGGTCTTGAAAACCTTCAAGGATAGAGATTGCACAGCATCTCTGGGCAGACTGCTAAACTATTCTCAGAGATAAAGTGTTCCTTAGATGCAGCCTGAACACCGTTTTCCCAATTTATGCTCTTTGTCTCTCCACCTTACATAGGTCCCTCTGAATAGCAGCCCTGCCTTAAAGTATCTTGACATACCTGTGAGACCCTCAATAATTATCTATATTATATGTATATATCATCTCAGGCAGAAGTTTTCTGTATGAATATATTTCAGATCTTTCACACAATAGGAGTAAAAATCTTTCTCTAATCTATAGAACATTCAAACCTCTATTAGCCTCATCACCACCATTCCCATGAGAGACACTTCCCTTCCAAATGTCTTAGCAATTTAATTATTTTTTTCTTCATCTTCATATACCTTCAACAGTCTGAAAATCAGGAATTTGGAAGATCTTTGCAGGAGTCCAGTATTAAAAGAACTTTTTGCCTGTCTGAAGTAACTAACTCTCTTCCAGATCATTTGGACCAGTTTTTAAGATTTGCAAAGCCCTAATTAGGACATGACTTCAGATTTCACCTCAATTATTGTTTGCCAACATTTCTTTCTCTCTGGCATATTTGCACAAATTATAAAGCCTTAGTTCAATAAAAATCTTTTGTTCCCCCCCAAATAAGGAAGGGTCATGGTTGCAATTTTTCATCCATGCTTTAAACTCAAAGGTTAAAATACAATGTTTAAATGGTGACAGAAAAGTCTCAATGAAGAAATTGGGGTCTTTGACCTCAATCTCTGCTGCTTGGAGTGGGAGGTGGAAGGATCACTCTGTGTTTGCTAGCTGAACTGCAGTAACCTGCACCTGACAGTTT
Organism: Parus major; assembly: GCF_001522545.3. Classification (NCBI taxonomy): domain Eukaryota; kingdom Metazoa; phylum Chordata; class Aves; order Passeriformes; family Paridae; genus Parus; species Parus major. The sequence goes on from NC_031769.1 coordinate 97,325,045, forward strand.
AACCTATTAGGTTTTGAGCATTTTTCAGATCAGATCAAAAGCATCAAACTCTGTGTAAATAACACATTGCAGAATATTTTCTCTCACTTAAAACTGAAACCAGAAAAAACCCAACAACTAAATTACAAAATGAAGTACATAGGCTATGCAAAATCACACATTATGTACATTTTTAATAATTTATTCTCCTACCTCCTAGATGAGTCTCACTGTAGTTCCATCTTAGATTTACATTCAACTTGTTTCTCATGGGAGATCAGGCAAACCTGATCTGTTGTTTTGTAATCAGGAGAGTAAAGAGGTTTAGGAGAAGATGAGAGGAAGAAGTGATCACAAGAGTGAAGTACAAGTGAAAAACATTGACTTGAGAACTGCTTAGAATCCTATTAAAAATGTGGAGAAGGTTTGGCTTTTTTAATGCTGTTGTTCAATGTTTGTTTTCTGAAGTGTGAATGGTGAATACACTGAAGTAAATAGATAACGTTAAGACAGGTTCTCTTTACGAATATACTAAATTACTATGTCTGGTTTTGCAGCCTGACTTGATAAATTATGAATCAGAAAAAAAGGAAGGACAGATCTTATCTATTAATAGCTAAGTTTTCATCCAGATATACTGACATACATTGAAATACATACTCAGGTGCTAGTGATATAATTTTTTTTTTCAGAAAAAAAATATGAACTTCAAGAAGATTATTTCAGCAAATAGCTTAAAAGTTTTCTGAATCCCAAGTTTAGGTATACTTCCTTATAAGCCTTCATGGCACCTCTAAATTAAAATTTGTCTGTTGAGTTAGACAAATGGTAATTCTCATAGCAAATAACTTGATGAAATTCTCCTGTGCATCAACAAGAGTTGAAGGCAAATCTGTAGAAAAGACATTTACATAATTGACTTTGTTTTCTGCAGCTTTTCTTGGTAAGGTCAAAATTGAACAGATATTGTGATACAATAAGTCATATTTTATCACTACTAAGTCCTCATTCAAGGCTTTCTACAGCTCCAGCTGAGAGTTTGTGCATATAAGGAAGGGATATCTTTTTTTTATTCTAGCATCTCTTCAAAATTATGACTTTTCTCTTACAAGTCTCTTTGCAAAGAATTCAGGAAGCTCCTTCTTTGCTTCCAACACTTCATCCATGTTTCCTGGACAGCCCAGAGGATAGTAGGTGCAGACACAATACATTATGAGACAAGAAAGAATAGTTGGAACTTGCAGGAGGAGGGCACCTCCAGAAAGTTCTGTTACTGAAGTAACTGGAAAATCAATACCACAAACAAAAATACAAAACATACAAAACATACAAAAAGTAGGAGTTTTTTTCTGTTGTTTTTTTTTTTTTCTGTACAACTATTGTTTGTAAATATTATTTTTTCTTTATGTTTTTAAATTAAAACTTGTTTGAATTAGAAATACATCAGGAATAATATCCCTTCGTCTTCTGTCTTAAAGAATGCCCTCACTGTACTTCTTATCCCCTTTGCTTATATAAAAGAGTATTTTGCACTTTCAGTGTCTTTTCTATCCTGCAAATAGACCTCTTGCAGTCATCATCTTAAAAAAATAATAAAAACAAAGAATAATTTTTAAAAATAATTTTCTAGCTTCAAGCGTAATTAGGAAGTAATGCATGAACACCTATTTCATTTACTCTAAAATTCTCTGAAAATGCAATCACATATTTTTCAAGGTTATACATGGGATTTTCAAAATATTTATCATGGGTTTTATTTAAGAGATGAAAACAGAGAGGGGTCACAGTTCAAATACAGATAAATAAATTATAATATGATCAGCATTTGTTTTAATGTATGCTTTTTGAAGGAAGAGAGAAGGAGAAAGGGCAGCATAAAGAGGAGTAGAATGGAGTTGAAGAAGACTGAAACAGGCAAAGTAGGCTATTTTTTTGACACAACGTACAGGTTTTTGGAGAGAAGAGTAAGAGAAAATAAGCTGGAAGAACATGAAAGCACAAGTTATTCAACATATGGGAAAAACATGACAAGGAGAAGAAAATGGGAAAGGCAGAAAGAAAGGGAAGAAAGGAGAAGCTCTCTAAATATGTCCAGGATAGTGGAAGAAGTATGCAAAAGAACTATCAAAAACCAACCGAAAAACCAATCCTCTGCTTCTAAACTTTACACTATATGGGATTGCAACATTTTTCAGCCAAAATTCCCTATAATAATAAAATTCCTGTATTTTTTCTCAAATTACTTTATTATTTCACCTCACAGGAGTCACTTATGAGCACTGATGTTGCTCATCTAACTAACTATTTTAATCACTACGGATAGCAAAATGTCTTAGAGGTATGACAATATTCCTTTTCCTTGACTAAAAGGGAAAAAGAAAATAATCTATTGCAACAATATTGTTCTACGCAGTTATTCAAGATATGTAATTCAAATTCATATCTGCATGCCAGTGCTTATCTATGGTGTATCCATTACTGTTCAATTAGAGCTGAGAAACAAGGGTACAATGTGAAGGTCAGCATCCTAGAGCATTTAGGAGAGATGGATTTGTTTGAAATATTTTTTAATGTTAGCCAAGTCTTTTATTGAAGAGAAAGATTTGGTTCAAATTTCAAAATGAAAAGGAAAAAACTAAAATATAGAATTTGAATACAAGGGGCAAAAAGTACTATTGTACTATTACACTGAGCAATATGAAATATCAGTTTAAAGTATTAAGAACTTTTGCTTATAATGAGTGGCCAATGATTTCTAATTAATAAATAACTTTACATATTTTAATACCTTCTACCTGTCAACAATGTAGATTTTATTTCATGGCTTCTTTTCTTGTGTTTTTATGTGATAAATTGTAATTTACATATATTGGTGAAAGTAGCAGGAATAAAATATCTAGGCTATAACATTGAGACAACGAACCACACATATTAACAAAAGAATTGATTAACCCAGTCAAGAGTTCTCTGTAGACATATTTTATTTCTCCAGGTGCAATATACTGTCTAAGGATGTAGTGAAAACTGACAGCTCTATAGAGAGTAGCCAGGGCATTGCCTGTTTTGCATAGCAAATTCCCTCTAAGGTTAGCAGAGAGAATTATTTGATGCAGCTAGGTAAGTTCATCAGAATGCTTTGCATGCATTCCAGATGGCATAAAGCATCACACTGATATGTAATTTGTTCTTCCCATGTTCCTCTTTGACAAAAGAAGCTCAAAGAAAGAGACTTCTTTTGGCACCACAAGATTTCCCCAATGTGAAAAGATCTGTGGATTACATTCATGCTCTAATTGAAGATGCTCAGTTAACAATGAAAATCTGAAAATAAGAAGTAACCAAAAAGAACTTAAATAAATGCCAACGGGTTGTTAAATAAATAGAGGTTTTTAAACTATGTGTGCAGGAAATGAAATTTGTGGATTAAAATAAGGACTTCACTGACTTGAAAGAAAGATTATTTCAGAGAGGGAAGAAATAACAGCGAAGCTGGCAGAACATTTCAAAGACCAGGAATAAGCAAAAATTTGAGAATCTCAGGAACACGGTGAAGCACTACTAGATAATGAAGAATTCAATTTTGAAGGAGATTGAGAAATGCTGGGATTCAGAGTTTTATGTACCTTTACTTAAAAGAAGATAAAATCTTATATTAAAAGGCTCTGAATGAACAATTGTTCCATGAAAGAATGATTTAATCATTGTCAGAGAATAAAAATTTTAAAAAATGCAGAAAAATAAGAAATGTTGACTAGCAAAGCAGATGTATTTAGAAGCCTTCTTCACAAAGAGAAAAATAAATGTAAGACTGAATAATGAAAAACTATCAAAGAAAGTGTTTGAGACATAAACTCAAAAAAAAAGAAAAAAAGAACAAAAAGGACCTCAGTGAAAGTAAAGTAAAATAATGGATTAAAAATATTTGCATTAGAGATAATCTGATTATAATCTGATAATCTGATAATTCAAAGAAACAGAATTAAATAACAATTTTTGTTCAGGATTCAGAAGAAAAAAATAAAAAATATGAAACTTGTTGCATTTTATATAAATCTGTCTGTGACCAAAGACTGTGAGAGGGAATTGTCCCAGATTTGCAAAGTGTGAAAAGTAATACATGAAATTAATGGCACATTATTTTAACATTATTCATATGCAAAGTTTTAGAAAATATTTGAAAGAATAGAACAATTAAAGGCACAGGTGTAAATGGAATGTAGAATAAAATACAACATGGTTTTATCAATGAACACTACCCCTAGATTAATTCAGCAATTTTAATTTCATTAGAAAATCATATTTTTAACTGAAGTCCTTTTACATGGAATTGAATATTGCTATATATGAAAAGATATGTAACAGATCTTGAGAACTCAAAAAATTCATAAGGTCAAAAGATAACATTAAGCTGGAAAAATATAGGTTGCTGTAAAATCCTTATGAATCCTTATAAATCTTTCTTTATGTTTTGGGTTTTTTTAATGACTATGAAGCAAATAAGTAGAATAAGTAGATTAAATATGGTCAGCAAACAACCACATGAGGAAAGTTTTTCCAATGCAAAAAGAAGACTGGGATATCAACAGGGAAAAGCAACATAAAAGAAAGCTTTGAAATGCAATAGAATGGAGATTAATTTCATGAGCCCAAAGCAAACCTAAGCAATATGTCAATGCAGGGCAGCCCTGCTAGAACTCAAAGTTCACAATCCACAACACAATCTGATTAAAGTAATGATATTGGCATTGTCTGGATTCTTCATTATCAGATGATAAGCAGACAGAAAGCATTTTCAAGATTTTCCAGAAAACCTCAACTGAGATTATGATTAATTCGTAGTTCTCATCTACAAGGGTGAAAAACATAATTTTAAATATGTATGACTGTTGATCATGTATTAGACAGCTTGTGTGGCTTTGTTGCTATCTTTTCTTTATAGATAAAATTTCAGTTGAATTTGTGGCAGAAAACAGTGTCATTAAAATGCCCTATTACACTGTCCCAATGGCTGCTAATGTTTCAGTGATTTCTCATTAAATACCTCTCATTAAAAATATTTTTTAAAAAATAAAATTATTACATATTCTATGTATATTATGAAACTAGTTTCTTTTTATGACTTGGGGGTCCTCAATCTAGACACATTTATACTCCCTTGGAAAGGATAAAGCAATCTGGTTGCATTGAGAAATTAATACTTCCCTTTCTTACTCAATAAATTTTGCTTAAACACCAAAAAATAGTATTGTTCATTGTACAATGAATATTTGATAAGCAGTTCTACTTTTACTGAGCCATAAGTGGAAATGAACTAGTGAGAAAGAAAATGATCAGATTTTACATATCTAAATTATATCATCAAAGTGCCCCTTTCTGCACAACCCATTTGATTCTAGGTTCAGGGGGAAAAAAAAAAAAAAAAAAGTTAATGAGCTTGAGTACTATCTGAAACATGTGAGCATTATGGAAAACGTCTTAAATTTATATCCAGAACTTCACAGTCATTTGGTACTTTCTCTCCAAAACAATTATGTTGGCATTAAGAACTCTTTTTTTTATTTAATGGACTAAAATTTAATAATAAAAGATCGTTACCATGCAGAGGCTGCCATATTAAAATCTAATGCAGCATTAGGATTTCAGCAAGCCAATATACCTGCTACTGAATAGATGAAGAACAGGAAACTTTAATATATTCAAATGCATCGTTCCCTCTAAGTGCCATAAAGTGCTTTATAAGTTTTTCTTACAGAATTAAAACTCCTATCTCTCTTAGCACAAATGCATACTTTTTTCCTTATTAAAATGTCTTTCCAGAGTGACAAAGATACTGTAATTTTTATATCAACAACGAAGACAAATTTATAACAATATATAACAAATTAGAACACAAGACATGATATCATATGAAAACAAACAAATAATAATCCATAAACAACAACAACAAAAAATCCTGAGTTGTTCTTTAATTAGAATAAATGTATTTTTTCCCATCTTCTTTTTATATAATCTCAAAATGAATAAATATTTGTAGAATATAGTGCAACAATTTGCCTTTTTAATCAGGAAAAGGATTCTCATTTCCTCCTCTGGTAGGAAAATTTACTGTTAAAAAATAACTCAAATATTTGTGTTTATACCCCGAGTTAAATTGTATTGTTCAGTACAAGTTCTTCAGTATGAAAAACAACTCCACATTACTATGATACATGTTGATCACATTTCTACTCTGTTTTGAATGGATGATGGTGTGAAAGCTTAAATGGTGTGTGAGAAATGAATTTATTCTGCTTTCAACATGTGTAAAATATCCAAGGTTGCATTTTTGTTGTTAAAAGGAGACTTGTCCTCCTATGCTCAATGTCATGAGGCAAGAATCTCTTCCATTAAATAACTAAACAATTCTCAAAATACCTATGTGAATAAATCTGTGGATCATGACAGAGGAAGTGAAATATCATGGAGAGAGCTTTCCAAAATCAAAAGTAACACATTGGAACAAACATTACGGTCTAGTTACTAAAAATGATGGTTCAAGCTAATATTACCATTCACATGTAGGCTACCCCTATTTAGCTAAGATGGGGTAATTTTTAAAAGTTCCTCTCTATTAAAGAATAAGACCTTCTTGATAATGGTTTCAAATATATTTTGTATCATAAAATTGTTAATACAGTTGAAGACTGAGAATTTTAGTGAGTATTTGTTCTACTGTCAAACATTAAACCAACATTTGTTTAAGGTAAAACATTTTTTTAATATAGCCATTTATATAGCAATATTATATAGAAATGGAGTGAAAATATGCTATTTGTTGCCAAGTTCAGCATGAAACTTTAAAATGGAGAAAACAGTAGACTCCATCAAGAACTTCCTTACAATTTTCTACCATATTGGAAAGAATATGGTTAATGTTTAATGGATAATTTTTTTCCCAAATCTAAATGACTAGAAATAATAATAATGGAACTGTTTGTAAGTTCTCAGAGTCATCATTTTTCCATTGGAATTAACTAAGTTGTAAAACCCTATGTTCACCACTTGAATTGTGCTTTAATAAGACCATAAATTTATATTTTTACAAATAATGCTAGTTTATTTTAGTTTTAGTTTCAAACATTGAATTTCAAAGTTTATTGCAAATAAAATACAGTCATTAATATAAATTGGATAATAATTTAATTTATTTTTGGAATATAATTTTAAACTCTACAATATTCTATTAAATAATATCACAAACCACAAATAATTTCACCTTGCTGAAGCCTCAAACACATTAACATAGGAGATGGAATCCACAAAAATATGTCTCATGCTGTATAAAATAAAAATTTGTCAGGGTACCTCAAAGTCACTCTTCCCATGTGTTTGGAGTTTTTCCTTAATCTACTTCAGCTATTTTAAGAAGTAATAAATAACATAGTTGGAGGAGAACATTCCAAGTTATTTATTCCATCCAGAAAAAATTCTTACTGTTCCCAAATAAAACTGGATAAGCAAAACGTAGAAATGAAAGGTTACAAATATATATATATATATATATATATATATATGTATATATATGCAGTGTAGCTTGGTTCCTTGATGTTCCCTTTTAGCTGTAAAGAAACTTTCATGTTTCTGGATAAATGAAAAATAAAATAAGTGGAGAGAAGGAATAACTTTGGGGGAGAGAGATTCTTAAGTGTTGTCTTCAACACAAACAGTTGAAGCCCTGAAGCTATCTAAATAAATTCAAAGCATAATTTGTGTTTTCCTGTTCTGTGAGTAACTGCAAAATTGTATTCATTTTTAAAATGTGGTATTGTAGTTCGTTGTTTTCCCCCCTCACAGAACAAGTTTCATATTCCTCCTCAAAGGTGTTTTATTTAAATCTGCTTAATTAGAAATCAGTCTTTTAAAATACATTTCTCATAGAAGAGGAATGCTGGCTGTTTTTTAGTATGTACCCCACATGTTGAAAACCATGGAGGTATGGTTCATAAAACAAGCAACACTCTTAATGTAATCAAGTATATAAAATGGCTGTATACCAACTAGATCCTTATTTTATGACTGGAGATGGCTTCATTACTTATGAATGCAATAGCCATTAAATATCTGTTGGTGACAGCAATTTGTTTAAACATTTTTATATGCTTTTTAAATCTGAGCACTTTAATGATAGCACTTTTGTGGTGACACATCTGAAGCCTTTTAAAAGATATTAAAGAGGTTGGTGCATCTGGGAAGAGCTACTAAACTGGAGTAAAGGGAGATGACTTTCCTTCAGGCAGATTTAGGCTGCCAGGGGAAGGCATGTCACAGCCACTCCCTCTTACAGAGCCAGTGCTCTGTGCACTCATACCTAAAGTACCAAAACCTTTCAGCAGGTTTCATTGCAGCTGTGAAATGCAGTCCTCTGATGCATGGTGGAAGCGGGATGCCTTTGGATGTAGTTTCATTGCAGAAAAGCAGGTGTGAGGTTGGATGCCATGAACAAAACTGAGGTATTATTCTGATTTCAAAATATTCAGTTTAACTTAGTCTACCTTGACTTTACACAGGTTTTAAAAATTTCACATTCTCCCCCTATGTAATAAAGTAACTCTCAATAGGGAATTATTGATTTTCTTCAACATCCCACTTTAGGAAAGCCTTGTAGCCACTACTAAATCTACATAACAGTCTGGTTTGATTTTGTAATCCCATAAAAGGAGACATTTCTTCTTTATGTTCTCTTATCTTCCATATTTCTTTCTGCATAGTACAGTGCCATACAGTGCACTGAAATATAATGGATAATTAGATTTCAGAATTCAATTTTTGGCAACAAATGTTACTTGGAGATACATTTTGTCATGCTTTTAAATATATCTGGATAAATTCCCTGGAAAACACTTAGAACTGAAGCTGATTAAGAACATAATTTTCCAAATGTTGGAATTAAAAGCAAAAAATGAAAACTGGAAGATAGTACATTTCTTTTTATGGCATTCTTAAGTATAAAATCAGCATGTAATATATAACAGTTGTCATAATTTTGCCACATCTCTGAGCAGGATGTATTGTAAACAGCAAACATAGCAAGTAGATATTAAAAACAGTGTGAATTTTATCAAAGGACGTGAAGACAGTCTGCTGCAGGGCAAAAAGGCTGGTATTTTTCACGTTATTGCATTAAAAACAAATTAATTTCGTCACTAGAAAAGTGACCAATGTCAGCTACTAAATTTTATTCATTTTATTGAGTCTAGGAATCAATTGCCATAATTATGATTGGCATAGCAAATGTTGACTTTATTAATAGTAATTAATAAAAAACCCCAAACCAAAATACTTTTTGTATCCTATCCTCTGTCTAATAATATTATTAATATAAAGTGAGTTTAAAGCTACTGAAAGAGTAAGTTAGTGCTTTATTTTAACTTGTTAATAATTTTCTGTAGGGCAACACAAATGCCAACAGATAAAATACATAGATGAATCAAAAGTGAACAGTAAAATTCTAATTCTCTCTAAACTCACTGTGGCCAACCTTCCCACTATGTATAAACTGCATACTAAAGTCTTCCCTCTACCAAAAGAAATAGTTTTAAAAATAGCTAGGAAATTAATGACACATCTTTCTGTTCTGCAACACTGAGAATGAACCAGGGCTGGGCATACATCTGGGACCTATGTGACCCCAGCCATGCTAGTTTCAGCAGCTCTTGTTAGCTGACTTCATCCCAAAGCTGATGATTTGAGTTGCCCAGCAACTCAACTTTGGATTCAGTTTTTCTTCCAGAAGCACAGGCTGTGGATGTCATTTCTTTTTCAGTTTTTTACAATCTTTGTTATCCAGGAAGTGACACAAAGTTGCTCTTATTAAGTTGTAAATGTAATTTTTTTTTTTCTCTGTCTGTACTATTAATTCAAGTAGTTTGTTTCACTTGTTCCCTGGATAGTGCACACACAAAGCCAAATGAAAAAAAAAAAATATCTGATCTCATGCTGCTGTGTACAGCTAGCTGATTCAAGAGGGGAGCACATATAAATATCAATCCCCACTGCAGTAGAAAATATGATACTAAATAAATAAAAAAATATTAAAAATCTTAACTGTCTGAGAGTACAAAATGTATGTAGCAGAACCATAGAACAATTCAGGTCAAAGGGGGCTTCCAGAAGTTGTCATCATTGTCAGAAGGATCATTTGCTTAAACCAAGTATAGTCAAACCAAGTTTCTCAGACTTCTGTCCAGCTAAGCTCTGAGCATCCCAAGGATTGGAGACAAGAAGTGTGTAGGCCCCTGTTCCAATATTTTACTACCCTAAAGATGAAATAAACAAGCAAAAAAACCCCAAACAAACAAACAAACAAACAAAAAAAACCCAAAAAAACCCCAACCAAACAAAAAAAATACCTGAAAAAACTTTCTAATATGTAACTGCAATTTCACATGTGTACAGTTTTTGTCCGTGGCCCTTTGTCCTATCACTTTGCACTTTGAGAAGAGTCTGCCCTGTTTTTGCCCATGGTTGAAGTGGTTGCTGTCCATAAAAACATCTCCCAAAGTTATCTGGTCTCCTGGCTAAACAGGTAATTGTCTCAGTGCTTCCTTATATGCCACATGCTTCAGCTCTCCGCCAGCTTAGTGGCCCTCTACTGGGCTCATTTCAATACATAAATGTCTTTCTCCTGGTGGGGAGACTAAAACTGGAGAGAGATCTTCAGGTAACAGCCCCAAATGAAACATTTTATACATCTAATTCATTTAATAATTGAAATTCATGGAACTAAAAATAATCTTGAAGTGCCTTCGGTTTGGCTTTGAAAAGTGTAATGTTTCCAGCTTTGTAGATGTCAAAGCAATTTCACTGGCTGATTCAGCTTCAATTTTGGCACAATCAGCAGACTGGCATCTTGAGCAAATAGAGCTCAACCAGAATATGAAGAAAGAACAGCTTGTTAAGCAAAGAGAATTCAAGGGCAAACAAGGTCTGGTGAGGCAAGAAATGTTTTAAAATTGATACTGAACCTGCATGGATAACAATAGAGTGAGCTGAAAAAGCTAGAAAATGTGCTGACCCATCTCAGTGTTAGTGTTTAGGTATGTGGAAAATAATTTGTCCTTAGAAGACCAATAAGAAGCAGCCACGAGGATAACCAGAGGGCTGGAGCACTTCTGTGAAGACAGGCCAAGAATTGTGCAGTCTTGAGAAGAGAAGGTTCTGAAGACACCTTATTGCAGCTTTCAATATATGAAGGGACATTATAGGCAAGATGAAGAAAGGGCCTGTAGTGCCAGGGCAAGCAACAATGGTTTTAAGCTAAAATAGGGTAAATTTAGAGTGGACATGCAGAAATTTTTACAATAAGATTTTTGAGACACTAAAAAGCCACCCAGAGAAACTGTGTGTTGTCCATGACAGAAGCATTCAAGAGCAGGCTGGCTGCAGCTTTGAGCAACCTGGTCTATTAGAAGAGGTCCCTGCCCATGGCAGGAGGGTTGGAATGTAATGAATTTTAAGGTCCCTTTCAATCAAACCATTCTATGATCCTATGAAATGTTAGTAAGTTTTTAAAATCTAATCATGGCAGATGTGGGGAGCAAACTAAGAAAATATAGCAATTATTACTAAAATGTCACTACATGTTCATCATCATATAAATATTAGGGTACCTTGGCTCTTTTTCCTTGTCATCAGAAGGTCCATAACCCTGTGTACAATTAATTTAACACTAATTAAAAACTCTTTAAGTACCAACATCAGTGGAATAATTTTATTTCTTTCAGTGTTGCTTTTAATTTAGCAAGTCCATCCAGCAGAACTGGACATAGAAAAGACAGTAGGACAATAATGATTTTATTACATATTTTAAAAGCTAAATAAATGAACTTTTTTTTTTTTTTCCTGGATAACAATAAAAGTCTGGACCACTCAAAGTAGTCAGTCAAGCCAGAATAGCTAAAGGCAGCAGAAAGAAAACAAAGAGTAGGAAAACTTATAACAGAACTCCTAGGACATATCAAAATATGTTGGATATAGAAGAAAAAGGCAAAAAATACAAACTCTCAGTATATATAAAGACTTAAACCATTCTGAATTATCTGAATCTGAGAAAAATCACTTTCAATAACAAACTCTAAAATAAGTCTGAAAATCCTCCTGTTGAATAGCTAGGAAAGATGGGAATAGAAAATATACATTTTTTTACCAGGGATTGTATTAAATAATTTCAGTTCTTTCAAATAATTATTTTCTTCAGCAGGATTGCCCCAACATAAGGCAGTACATACAAGCCAGATGATTAAACACCCTTCACAATCCCAACAATAGAACCAAAGTAAATGAAATTACACCTTTGAAAGTCATACTGAATTTAAACAAACAAACAAAAAAAAGCCAATTGTTTAAATTTTTATACATTATCAGTGTGAAATATCTTAACTAAATACTTTGTTATGTATTAAATGTGTCAGTGAGATTATAGGTTGAAATAGTAATATGATAAGGTAAGTTTTTCTGATACATCATTTTTCTTTTCAAGTATGAGAAAAGTTACAGTTAAGTGAGATAATTCCAAACTGTGGGAGCAAAGGGAAGAATAAATAATAGTTGCCAAACAAAAGGACATATAATACTAGTCTTTGTAAAGATTAGATCTGTGAAGCTAGAAATTATGAAGTCTTGGTTTTCAAATTAAATACCAATTGAAATTATACAGTAAAATAATATAGCAGCAAAGGGACAACTCTTAGCCACAACAAAAGCCCAGTCCAACCCCAAAAATTTCTGTTGCACATCTACAGATGTACAGATGTAGGTACCCTTAGAGAAGAAAGACTTCATATCTCCTCTATTGCTGATAGTGCCCTTTCTTCAGACTACGATGACAAAGATTTGTACGAATTTAATGAAAGGGTTGTGGTAAACAGAAAAATCCAAATCAGGAGGGCAGGTGGAACTATATGGTTTCTCTTTCTCAGTGTTCAGTTTCACAGCTAGCACTGTGGTTAACACACAGGTGGTTCCAGAAAGTTTTGTCTTGTTCAGTGAGTTAAAAAGAAAAAGAGAGAATGACCCATAGAGGAAGGCTCTGTAGAAAGCAATCTGTGAAAACATAAAAACGTTCTGCCTGATTCATAAAGGTCATTTAGATTCAAGTGCTTTAAATAAATGGATTAGCATAAATGGATTAGTTAGCCAAGGTTTGCACACTACTTTGAAGATATATAGGCCTCATACTTGCTCCTAAATGGACTGCATAAGTCATGCAGAAAGTATTGTTCTCTGAGTCAGTTAACTAATGAGATACGATTTCATTCTTGAGTACTAAATAGTTTTGAGTTAGATATTATATGAATTGTGTGTCCATATGTTCCTAAGTTTATAGGTTTGTTTGTGTTGATGACATATTTACATAAATCTTGTGATTAATTTGCAAACATCTTTAGTTATAGTTATATTCATCTGCTAACAGATAACACTAGACAGGTATTTAAATTAATGAGCAGGCCTTCAGTAAGATTAATTTTTACTAAGTTTCCAATTAGCATGAATCAACTGGTTAGTTGGAAATGTCCAACTCCACGCACATAGTGGAATTGTTTCATATTAGTCAAAAGATAATGTACTAATGTGCTCATGCAATGAAAAAAGATTACATTCTTCAATGAGAGTAAAGATATATCCTGAGAATTCTGAGGAATTCTATGCCTTCTTTAGAAAAGAAGCAGAGTTCCCAAGTTCCTAAGATTGAGACCAAATGAGGAATATTTACTACTTCATTTCTTGCGAATTTCTTTGAAAGATATTCTTACAGACTTTTTTCAGCTTATTTGATCCGCCTCTGTAGCGAAGCTTTCCAACAGCAAGAGCATATTAGTAGACAATTCCTAAGCAAAGTACTCTCTGTGTATCTAATCTTCATTTCACGCTTTGTGTGCCATTGACTTTGACCTTGTAACTAATAGTAATAAATACCACAGTTCTCTTTGAGTGCACCATATTTCAGGGCATACTCTCTAACTGAATGTCTCAGAAGAACATTACCAGTATGTTATGGGACATATTCTTATGCCTCTATTAGCCATAACAGAGAAGGGAGTGAAATTGGACTCTGGGGAACAGTTTAACCATTGTCTAATGCCAAGACAGATCAGAGTTGTACCGGTGAGCGATCACCTCACCTGTCCACAGAGCCTCAGGGCTCATGGTGAGGGGACAAGGCAGCTTGGAGACAATAATGTGACACTCTGCAAGAATGCAAATTCAGTCACATCAGTGACAATGGCTGGAGATTTATAAGTTATACCTTCATTCTGGTACCTGAATTGAATCCACTCCTGCATAACACCCCTGTCGATTATTTTTTTTTTAATCTAATATTGTTAGTGTGCCTCATTCTGATGAAATGCTACAGTGATAAACCATCAGTGTGCTACTGCTCTGATGAGCAGTTGCGTCAGCATGCCATTGAATCTGTCATGCAAATGATGTATTAATAAGGCATACTTGATGGTGTGTTCTGCAAAAGATGGCACTGCCTGGAAAACAAAGGGTTCAGGAATGCATTCAATAAGATTGCAAGACAAAAAAATCAGTCAGCACGTGCTGAATGCTAAAGACCTGCTTCCCCAGCTACACTGCAAGAACTTATTTTTCTGAACTACTTGTTATTTTTATGGAAGCCTAACTTGCAGGAAAGAGGCACAAGAAAACAATTTTGAAAAGTACTACTTCAGTTGAGATTAAACAACCTGTATAAAATGCAGCTTCCTGCCTTTTATCAAGCACAAGGTTTTAATTTCACTCCACAAAGAACAGGGCAGAAGAGAAACTACAGAAACACATTGATTTAGTTGTATGATATAGCTAAATTAAAGGGAGTAGAGAGCTGCTTTAATGGATAGATAGGAACCTTACCGACATATTTAACATTTTCCATAAGTAAAGATCACAAGAGCAAATTTTTTGCTATGCTCTTTTAGATGTGTCCATAGTACAAGTAATACCACAATAAATCTTGTAACTAGTGATCACATCTCCATCCCTATACTTTATTGTAATCTAGATGGAAGAGAAGAAAATACCTTAACTGAAAATAAAAGAAATCTGTGATCTTTGCAAGCATTTTCCCAGGTATTCAATTTTGATGAAAATTTAAAGGCCAGAGAATATTTTCATTTTTTTAGCCTACCTTGGCTTTTTTACTCGAAAAAGTAAATCTTTGAATATGAGATACCTTTGAATTCTAAAGATTTTGAATACTTTCCAACAGACCATACTAATATAATCATGCATTTAAAGAAATAAAACCAAATTTAAAAATTTATAAACATCACTCCAAAATTCCTGAAAGTTAAATTAGGAACTTTTTAATCTGATTTGGGAAAACACTTAATAGAAATTTTAACTAATCAAAGTTTAGGTGACAAAATATCTCCACAGTCTTTAGATTTTCCAATTCAATTTTCTAGCAGACAATGAAGAAAACATTAACTTACACTGGACATGCTATTTTGTGAAAAAAAGTATAGAGTATTATATAGGCATATAATATTATGGATCAAAAGCACATATTTTCTATTACATGTAAGATTGAAAAATGGTGAAAAGGTTTGTTTGTACCATAATTATACAATTAATGGTACAGAATGTTTCTATGTCATGTAGTTGCAAATAGGATAAAATGTTTTCCAACTACCAGCATTTGGACTGTAATAGTACCACATAAGTACTAATAATTGTCATTATTTTTGCAAGAGATTACTGCCAGCTAGTGATAGCTATAAGTTTATTCTTCTCTCTTTCTTATGTTATTTACTGTGTTTATTGGTTCATTTTTCTTCCAATTTGACAATGATTAGGAAAGACAGAAGAAAAAGTTCTAACATGAAAAATCTGTATGTCCAGCTCTTGTTTATTGCTTCAAATTACATCTTTTCACTTCAGCAGCAGAAATAAATATAGAGAAAAATTAAAAAGAAAAACAAATAAACTAAAATAAATCCTTGACATCAAACACTAATTTTTTAATGTTTGGAAAATGTTTTGATTATTGAAATAATTTCTTCTGCTGCTGCTGAAGTGTGCTTTCCTATCAATGTTAAACACTCTTTGTCTGAATGCTGAACACATTTTTTTGGAAGTACTATGTTTGTCTATGTTTAATTTTTCTGGGAAAGAAATCAATATCAAATTACAATAAAGACAAGCCTGAAGTAAAAATTAGTTTTGCCTGGCCATTGGCTAGACATCTCACTGGTGAACATTTAAATACATAAACTAACTTTGCAATGTATAATCCTATGAAAAACTTATCAATTCATAATAATGATTTTCTGAAAACATCCAAATTTTGACATTTAGAAGGAATAGTAATTTCATCAAAAGATCCACCATCTCACCTCTTTTTCTGGTGAATATAATTTAAAATATTTTTTTCCATTATAGTATAAAACCAGTAAAAGACACTAAAATATCCAAGACAGTTTCTTCCCAATGTACATATTTACTATTTCCTTAATATGTAATACAGTAAATCAAAAGGAATATGAATTATCAGAGGCACCAGCACTAAGAATAGTTTAAAACCTAAAATGCAGAAATAATCTGAATCCAGCTTTAAAGGGAAATGGTCTTACACAAATTAAAACACAAATTTTTTCTTAAGGTGTTTAAAATAATGCTTTGACACTTTAAAACTTTCAAATTTTTCATTGAGTTTTTAATCAAGGCAATATCTTTCTGGGAATTATTTCAGTTTTGATAATTCATTTACTGTCAGAAACACTTCAGTAAAAATTTTCCAATCAATCACTTCATAAGCTGTCTTCTAACTGCTAGTATCTAATTTCCCCATAATATGGTGTCCATCAAAAATGTAAATGTCGTTTCTCTCTTTAAATATAGAGCAATTTTTTTTTTCTAATAAAACTTTCAAGATTAGGTGAAGAATCCCTGAAAGCAGATTGTTTGCTCATTTTTCATGGCAGACTCCATCCAAGATTTGGATTACTGTTTTCCTTGTGATAAGTTCCCTATGAAATTTCTGGGTAAAAAAATACTGCTGTCTATGATCCTGTCTCTTGACATTTCTGGATGGATGGCTGCTTGATCTTCTTCCTGATTTCTGAAGATTTATGGGGTACTTCTAATAACATATTGTTTTCCTAGTCCCTGAGGTAGAATTCCAAAAGTTCCCTCTTCAGAAAAACCTGATGACTTTGTCCCATCTCTCCTTCCTGTATAAGAAAGAGGGAAAAGAGAGTTAAAAAGTGCACGTCTTTGCAAGTCTTAGTTCTGTAATCATCTGAGTGACAGCTACTCTTTTCCCGAAACTGAATTCACTGGAGGTATTTCTATTTTCCTTTTAGCTGGTGAAATGGATACTTGAAGGATCATAACTAGTGTGCAGCCTGGCTCCTACTGTTGGAGGAAGTAAAAAGAGATTTGAGAAAAGATCAGCAGCTTCTCTCCACCAGAAGAATTTTGCATACTCATGGAAGCATTAAATGTTTCTCCTGCTTCCCCCTTCACTCGTGAAAGCATTCTGAGTAGTTGTTAAGATTTCTTTTTTTTTTTTGCACTAGAAGAAAAGCACCACTATAAGGAAAGAGAAAAAGAGAAACAAGAATATATTTTTAATAATATTTAAGAACTAATTAGAATTTTGGAAATTGATCAGGCCAGGACATTAAGGAAGTGGACCAAGAACTTCAGAAACTTAATCTGAGTTCCTTTATTTATAATATTCCAAAATCTGTGTTAAAAAATGTGCATTTTCTAAGAGTCGTGTTCAAGAATACTTCTGGAAAGGAAATTGACAACTGATGTCTAAAAAAATGTGTAATTTTAAAAAATGATGGTGTAAAATTCTTCACATAGATTAATTTCTAGGGCTTTTGACTCTTTTTTTTTTTTTTTCCCCTCATTGTTGTGTTGAGAGATACAGTATATCTGGCCAATATTCTGCAGACTGCTTACACATTATTTCAAGAAATGCATTATTTGTTTTTGTCATGTTCTGCAAACAGCAAAAGCAAATATATGTGGATAAATATATTTTCTTGCAATTGACATAGTGGGGCAACAGTAACTCTTAAAATGATATTTTTAAAAACCAGCACCAAAATCAGCCTGCAATGGGCAAGATTAATGTTTCTTGAATAAGAATATAGTATAAAGTGCAATTAATCCTTTTATTATCTTAGAACATGTGTCTTATGAATTCATAATAATATTTTAGATATTGCTAATATAAAATGCTTTCCATTAAGAAAGCATAAAGGAAGAGAAAAGGTTGCTGAAGACTGCTGATTCTATGGCAACCAATTTTTTCTCTTAATTAAAATGTTTGTATTTAATGTTTTAAAAATACTTTTCACAGAGAATATGAGAGACATGGATTGCATTTTTGCAGAGATGTTATGTATAAACACATTTTATAGATGTAAAGGAGTGTATAGGAACTTATTTTCAAGTTATATTCTCTTCTCTATAAAATTATTGCTTTAATGAGCCTAACTAAAACATTAGTCAGAACCTGAAGACTGTGAAACCATCTCCTCTCTCTCTTCATCTCTCCTTTTGTCTCCATCTCTCCTCCTCTCTATTTCTCATAATTAGAAGAAAAGTGTTTGGCAATATCATGCTAACTAGTAGGCAATGAGCCACTATGAGATGCCTCTATGATACAATCTATAGTTCACATTTTATAGCTTATCCTTCTATGAATGTTCCCCGAAATAAAAACGTATTATTATATTTATTATACAGTGAAATATTATTAAAAAAAAAACAAAACCAAAACTTATTCTGCTAGTATTCCTCAGCGTAAAATACATTTGTTTTGATTGATCGCTCCTGCAAGCCTGAAATTCAGGTTTTGTTCTGTCTGTGCTGATCTTCCTTTTACACTCGGGTGAAGTTCCAGCTATTAGCATGACACTGACAAAGATGCTGACATGAGGTATTTGAAACAAAAGTTTTTGAATTATTAATGAAACTACAAGGACAAAATCAGATGATTCAATGGAAGCTGGGATCTTAAAAAGACCAATAATGGGCACTCAATTTTAATGGAGTTCCTAAGAAACACTGAAATGCACCATTTCGTTTGCCGTTAACCTTTTTGATATGCTGCTCTTTGGACTTTAAGATCTTTTATAGAGAGTATCTCTTAGTCATAAGGACAGGTGACTGTTCCATTTAAGTGAACATGCTTAACTTGAACATGGCAGAGGAGTTAAAATCAGTGTGGGCTGAAAATGAAGAGATACAGCAGCTTTAGAAGATACCACCAGAGACAGAAAGGGGGAGAAGGAGATGTGCAAAAATAGGCAGCACTTAGTATGCTAAAAAAAAAAATAAATAGAAACACCACTCAGAAACAGAACAAATGTAACTTTATCGTTAATATAGAGGTCTGTATGTCTTCTCTGAAAAGGTGCTAAGGAGGAGCTTTCTTAGAGCTCATCATGCAGAAATAGATCTAATCCTAATGGAGGAAGAGTCCACACAATCTAATGCCACTTGAAGGCTTGAGGATGAGCACTAATCTCACGCTGTGGTGCAGGACCTGGGTCTACAGAATCACAGAATTAGAGACTATTCTGTATTGAAAGGGATCTTCAAGGTTGCTACAGATTTCAACGCCTGGCCCTGCACAGCCCCATCTTCAAGTGTCCCACCACGTCTCTGAGAGTGTTGTCCAAACACTTCTTGCCCTGTGCCAGGCTGGTGCTGGGACCAGTTCTGTGGGGAGCCTGTTCTAGTGCCTAACCACCCTCTGGGTGAAGAACTTTTTTCTTAATATACCACTTAAATCTCCCCTGATACAACTTCAAGCCATTCCCTCAGGTTCTGCCAGGGGTCACCACAGAGAAGAGATCAGTGCTCTCCTCTCCTCTTCTCCTCATGAGGAAGTTGTAGAATGCTGTCGTGGTTTTAAACCAGGAACTAAAAAATTACTTATTTTTTGTGGTGAGATATGGATTAGAACAAGAGCAAAACAGGCTTAAAACTTAAAAGGAATAAAGACAGTTTATTAACAAACTACAAGAATAAGAACACCAGAATAAACTTCCAGAAAACCCTTTTATCTCTCACTACTTGACCATTTCTTTGTACACATGATAACATAGAGACAAAAAAAACTTTAGAACTTTGGTGGTCAAAAACAGTCCCAATTCTTGTTAGAGTCTTTTCATCAGTCTTTGTAGAGAAACAGAAGTCTCATTCTGCCAATCTATGGAGTTTCTCACAAGAAAACTATTTTTGTTATAGTTTTCTCTTTCTCTAATGCCAGCTGCCCGGAAATCTGACATTAGAGTTCACTCCTCCCATTTCACATTACTCTGAGGTGTGTTATGGGCCATGAGTCTAGGGATGCTATTTTAAGGATGAGTTATTCAAAGGCAGAAGTCCTCTTCATCTGTCTCTGTGAGCCTTCCTGGAAAACAGTTTTTGCTTTGCCCTTCAAGGCTTCAAAATCTTCACTCTACCCATCTCCAGCAACTCACAGTATCACAATTACTCTTTTTTTCAAAAGTCCACACTTTGAACACTCTATTCCTCCCAATACTTTAGTCATGAATTAAAGGAGTCTTTTTAAACTACTATTGTCCATCTCCATAGCTTTAACAGAAAGATATTTCAGCTGTAAAGCACCTTCTTATTCTCTCTTTCCCATTTAAACTTAACTCTTTTCTTCACTGTTTTTGGTAGTTTTATGATGTCTTTTTTCATGTTGATTGTCTCTCTCTTTCTCTGTCTTTCTGGGGAAAAGGAGTAATCTGTACATTTTATCCAGGTAGTAAAAGAATTAAAAGCTTTAAGAAAGCTGTAAGAGTTTATGGTGTCAGGTTTCAGTCCAGCAGCAGAAACTGAGCAGCTCTGCTTTCTTTTCCTCCCCTCCCCACCCCTCGTCCTCTGCGGCCTTCTTCGGCTGAGAGAGAGGGGGGTGTGGAGGAGGCTACCACAGAGCCTTGTTACCTTCTCAAAAACCGGAAACAAAAGAGAGCGAGGGACCTCTGTCTGTACTTCTTAAGGGGGTGTTTACAAGTTGAATTCACTTTTTTAATGGTCAGAACTGCTGTCAATTCTCAGAAATGACTGATAATTGGTCAGGAGAAAGGACTCCCATCAGCCACCAGCAGCCTTAACTTCCTTAGCTCTCAAAGCTGTCTTAAAGGTAAAGCCATCCCATGACAAACACGATAAGGTCTTCCCCCAGTCTTAATTTCTTCAGGCTAAACATAACAAGTGACCTCAGATGTTCCTCATATGGCTTCCCCTCTAGACCGTCACCATCCCCATGGCTCTCCTTTGGATATTCTATAACAGTTAAATATTTTTCTCATATTGCAGGGCCAAAAACTGCACACAATATTCAAGGCAAGGCTGCACTAGGTGCATAGCTGACTGGGACAATCCCTTCCCTATTGCTGGACTTCTCTCTTACTGGATGAATCCAACTAGGTTAAACTTTTAAAGCAAAACTGTAGGGATTTTTATGAAATTTTATAAGCAAAATAATTTTATAAATGGTATGATAAAGGATATTTCAACAATTGGCAGAAAAACAGAGTCTTAACTGCCTGAAGTTTTCCTGAACATAAAAACACCTAAAGTTTCTTCTGCTCCCAAAGAGGCTGTTTTACAATCCTCTGATGTCTTCTGGGAAGTTTCTTGAGTCTGTGATTATGAGAAATTTTGGGATGTTATTTTTCTTGATGGGTAAGGCAAGAAGAACTGACTGGCAAGAGACTACTAGGAGGTATCTTCTCTGATACTAACCCTTAGCCTTCAAAAATGTACCCACTACAGGAGAATTGCCTCTGTTCCTTCACGCCATAGGCACGTATACATAGCTGCAATCAGTATCACAGAAGCAGCTTATTTTCACTTTTTAATCACAGCCTTCAAAAAGACCCCATCATCATGTTGTGTTATCACATTATTCAAAGAATATTTTGTATTCATTCATTTTATATTTGGGTCACTAACTCTGAAACCTTTTTGTCTGTGGTCTTTGGTGAAAACTTTTAAAATCTTTTACAATCATATTTTTTAATTCCCCCAACTAAGTTTGTTCAAGTATGGTGTTAATAATGCCAAGGTTGTTGATTCAATCCATGTATGGGCCACTCACTTAAGAGCTGGACTCCATGACTCTTGTGAGTCCCTTCCAACATGGAATATTCTGTGATTCTGTGTCTGGACAACAGTAATCATTATTCCTTCTTTATTCATCAGATTTTATAATAGTTTTTTCTGGGGTTTTGTTGGTTTTTTTTTTCTTTTTTTTTCAGTTTGTTGTTTTGGTGGGTGGTTTTGGGATTTTGTGTGGGTGTGGGTATGCATGTGTATATGTGCAATTTTTCCCTTTTCTTCATTTTGAAATACTTTAATGATACAGAAGAATGCTATAGTGGAACATTCTCTGATTAAACTACTAAAAAATTATGCTAAATTTTTATTTTCTGTACTTTATTCAGTAATTTCAGCCTGTCTTTGGAGATTCATAAACTTTTGACCTATATTGTTTATACACTTCATAGTCTTGTTGAGGGGTTTGAAAAATGTACTTACTCAAAAGAGGCAAATAAAATTAAATTTTCTACAGCAGATGAGATTAAGAAGAATCTCAGTTTTGACATGTGTAAGACTTCTTAGTCAATATGAATGAGGAGAAATATGAATAACAAGGAAGAGAGTCTCTGCTGCCATTGCATGGGGTGATTGAAAGAAAAATGTCTATGATATGCATTTGGAAGTAGGAGTGATCAAAGTGTCTATTTCCTGAGATCTCCTCTCCTCTGTGATGCCTTTTTGATAGCAGATCCTGTAGTGCACCTGGAGATTAGGAGCTGTCTGCTTTGTATTAGTACACATATGGATTAGTTAAAATTTATAAAATCAAGTCTGTATTCAACAATGAAATTATTTTAAAAGTATTTTAGAATTTTAGGAACACTGAATTGAATAGTTTTATGACTAAACTTGTGTAAGTGATACCGGAGGGGAATATATTAAAAAGGGAGAGTTTATGAGTTCAGAGGTTGACTAGAGGAGGGTTTCAGTCACAAATATGGACTTGGTTTAAAACCACTACCCACTCTTTTCAAGACGTCTATTGAAAGTGTGTTGTTTTTTAAAAGCAATTTTGAACAGCTGTTACTTAGGAGAGATTTGATAGAAAACCTGTAAAAATTTCTGCTCCAGACCTACCACTTAAGGCAGGTGTTTTTACTCAGTAGTCACTTACATAAATATTCCTTGCTGGAATTTACTACAGCACCCAGACACAGGAAGCTTTATGACTGTTTTAGGGGCTGGTGCCATCTAATAAGATCATTAATCTTGCTCACATCACTTTTCCAGTGTTGCAGAGCAGAATGAGTTAAATGATGTGAGCAGCACAGCTAATTTGTTAAAGCTTGTGCAGCAGCAGCCTTGAAGCTGATGACGCGACATGATCCGCGTCCGAGAAGAAGAAACATCGCATCCTGCTCATGTATGCGGCATAACCGCAACACCCTCTGTTCAGGAGGCGAGCACAGTAACAAGTAAGCAATAAGCATTAAGTGGAGCATCTTATCACAGCTTTGGAAAGTATAAAATGAAGTGCTTGAAACCAATAGAAGTCTTTGCATTAACGCTGCAGTGTCTGCGCCCTATTTTGTAGGCATTACAGGACATTAGTATTTAAATCTTCATGGTGTTCCTTCTGGTGTATATCATATGAGCCTTATCCCTTCAAGATAAGAAGAAACCCTTCAATTTTGGTTCAGTGACTATGAGATTGAGACCTGCTGTTAGGAAAGAGCTTAACATTCACAGCTTCCACACATTTGGTAGGAAACTGTCTTGTAAGACAAAAATCTAAGCAATACAATAAACAATAAACATTAAAAAAAACCTCTCCAAAACATGTCTCTAGTCAAATACAAGCTCTTATATTTTGCAAAAATTTATTTCATGCCTTGTAGAAATATCAAATGAGTAGTGATTTTCTAGTGCTGCTAACAGCAGGAGGTCAGAAGTAGGAGTAAATAAAGTGGAATTTTAACTGATAAAAAGTCCAAGAGATTCTACTCTCTTGTCCCCACATGCACATTCTCCACTTTGTAACTGGAAGCTGAGTTATTTACAAGATGACTTGCAACACTCCCATTCATCTTTCTCATATTATTTTTATTTCTTGCAGATAGAAAAAAAACAAGCCTTTCTTGCCAGCCTTCAGTTATTTAGAATATTTTATTTTTTTGCCCCTAAAATGTGTCATTGTCAACATAACTACTGCATGTGTCCATATAAGTGGATGGTTACCTGTTAAAAGGAGGGACATCCGTAAAACTGATGAAGGGACCATGCAGTGCACAAATAAGATTGGCAGTCTTGGGCTCCTTCCTGTATTTACTTTCCCAAACAAGTAGCCTGCATTGCAAAATCTTTGAATACCAAGGATTTTACTGGGAAGTAGAAGAAACTTATTAATCTTCATATCCACTGAAGATTAACATTATTCCCATACATCTTACTGAAATCTAAACACATTTCTGTTAATTCTATATTCAAAAGGGTTTCTTCAAACTCATCTCATCTGCAAGAACCTCTTCAATATTTATCTCTAACAAAGAAAATGCATTTTTTTTCTTACATATCTTTAAGGGGGCAACAAAATACTCAGTAATAATCTACTTTCTGTGATTGGATATGAAAACATACAAAATGAGATTAAAATTAAATTGTTAAAACTGAAACTCTTAGAATTTTTGTTTGGGGAAATAAATTAATGAGCTCTTTATGTTTGTATTTTCTCCTAACCCAAAAATGCAGCAAATACTCTCCAATGTTAATAAATCTTAGAAAGTAATACTAAACTGTGATTTATATGTTGGTCCCCAAGGAAGTCAGTAATGCTCTTTCAGTATCTCTTGGGCTTCTAAAGGCTTATGCATTCGAGATAGATTTGATTGCTTGGCAAAGATAATGATAAAAAGGACTTGAAAAACTTGCAGAAACATAAAGATCAAGTATGAAAGAGGAAATTTGGTGCAAAACATACCTGCCGCATTTTCTTCCTAGTTACAGCACCTTCAAAAGTGTGAAGTTTCTATGTATGATGTGAAGAAAAATGCAGAAAAAAATCAGTAGCTTGTTAAGAAAATTGTTGGGATGTCAGTTAGCTCACAAAAGGATATATCTTTGTAAAGGATTTTGTGAATGACAGCTATTCCTCTCACCAGTAACTGATGAAATGGAGGTGACTGCTCACAGAATAGCAATGGCAATATAGGGGCAAAGGAAGAAATGTGACAAAATGTGCAAGTAATATAATACTTGGCAATCAGAAGAAGAAAAAGGTGGTGAATATACTAATTGTTCTTCAGATTTTATATTCTTATGTTACTTTATCAGCAAAATAAAGCAAGGTATCAGATTCAATACCAAGTAGAATTCCATGTAGTCATTTTAAACTTGAGATAAAACTAAATTAAAAATGATGAAGGGTCACGGGATTTTCAGAATAAACATTAAATTCACTACTGATCAGAGGCCTGTCCTTATCAAGTTCATTGTAATTCATAGAAGCATAGATAACCAGGTTCAAACAAAACCCTCAGTAGAAGTCAAGCCTTCTACTGAAAGCAGGGTTAAATTCAAACTGAGATCAAGAGTCTCATAGTCTTAAATCAATTGCTCATTGTCCACCTGAATTTTGAGTAACTGCCAATAGTGATAGCTGAGGGACTGGGAAATTCCAAACCTATAAACATGAATTTCAACAGCTTGAGCTAAAAATCCAATCTTTTGGCAAGCCTTATGTACTTATATATATTCATATTTTTTGTGAATTGAGGAAGGTTGAGTGCTTAGCCCATATTCCCCAGTCTGCTACACTGTAATTCATCTTTAAAAGAGATTAGGTTAGCTCCAGCCTGTACTGTGAAATAAAAAGTCTTGTGCTGTACAACTTGGGCTTGTAATGCTGAGAGTTATGCTGACGAGGGCAAGTTTAAGTGTGCCTATACCTGACACAATATACAAAAGAAATAAAAGCCCGGCAGCATAGCAGCTCATTGGAGGAAATGCTCTGACTCAGAAGGAATTTTCAGAAATAAATTAAAGGAATCAAAGGAGAGCAGAAAGTAGTTTACATTTTAAAAGTGAGGAAGACCTGATGAGGCAGCAAATATCCACTAGAGAAAATTCATCGCTCAAACATCTCAAAAAAGGCAAGACATAGACGACAAGCTATTGCTAAGGAATTCTCCATATTCTGTAAGGAATTCTCCATACTCTGATCCCAACACAGGCATAACTTTAACGATAGCAGCAGCTGGGGAAGACATTGTCTATAGAAGGAAAAAAAATCTATCATTATTATTATTATTGAAAGTATTAGAAAGAAAAGGCTCAATGGGACTATTCTTTTCATGTTCCATGCATTGTGTCCCATCCTTCCCCAGAGCAGTTCTTAACATTTCTTAGGTGAAAATCAAACCTCCCTTTTCTGCAGACTAAAATACCTTTCTTACTTCCATGCCTAACATTTTTTTCTGCTTGAGAGAAATTAAGTCCAAATGCCCTAAAACCAATAAACAGTAACAAAAGTTAGATTCAGGGTGCATTTTGATGTAGATATTTCCACCTTTGTTAGCTCCCAAGGACTGTCATTATCCTGGATCATTTTAATCTTCTGGCACATACCAGTGGCCCACAGCAGTAGCCTGCAAGCATTTACTGTCACAGCTGAGGGCCCCGAAAGTTGTATGAAGGACCACTCAGAGGGAAAAACCAGGGACATAAGAAACCAGGGGAAGGTGTATGAATGTTGGCAGTCAGTACCAGCTTGGCCTTAGTCTGAGTTCAGATGAAAAGTGGTGGTGGGTTCAAAAGTTTAGTTTTCAAAAATACTCTATTTTTTCTAGGTAAGAATATTCCTTGTCGTTACAGCCTTTTCTCACTTTCATCCACTAAGTGCTTTTTGTTCAGAAGGACCTGTGTTCTCTTCATACATTTTAATTTCAGAATAAACATTTTGATTTTCAGTTGCTAAAATCCTATCTGGAAAACAGAAGAAGTGAACTGTAGTCTCTAAAAGCAAGGAGGACAGATTTCTTTTTTTTATTTCTTTTTTATTTTGTTTGCATTCTTTGAATAAGAAAAGAGTATGTTTGCCATCAGAACTTCATGAAATATAGTTTCCCAGAAAGCTTCTGTTTTTCCATATGTGACTTTTCTGGAAGTGGGGATCACTAGGCTGAGATGATGATCAAAAGCAGCACTGTCCTTGTTGTGTCTGTGCCTGTCCCCACAGCCCTGCCTTGGGCTCCAGCAAGAAGGAGATGCCCAATGCCAGGGTCTGGGGCTGCCCCTGTGCCCTCCTGGCTGCCTGCTCCTGGCTGGGGTGCTGGGATGGGCCCTGGCTGCCAGGCTCCCCAGCTGTCACAGAGCCCCAGCACCCTCCTGCCAAATAATCAGGAATGAAACTGCAGATCGTCTTCCACGTGTTCAGCCTGTGTATGAACTTACTATAGCAGAGTTATAAAAATTAAATAAATACTGAGCAGGAACAAGAAAATGAGAGATCCTTAATTGTTTTCAATTAATTTTAATTGCTGACATTTTAAGCAGCAATTTAGATACCTGAATTCTTCCCTTCTCTGTCTCCAGATGACATTGTGATTTATGCTAGTTTTTTATTGCTTTGGGTCCTCTCAGTGCTGTTTAAAAAAGAAGAGCTTTAACAGGTGAAAAGTTTAAAATCCATTTTAGTCAAGTGACTACATGGAGACAGGATAGCATTTGAAAGCTTAGAAGTTTATTTCAAGGAGGGAAAAGGGATAAAAGGAGGCAGCTCATCAGCAGTAGACTGAAATCCACCTTGCCAGTTTTGTGTATTTGTGTTATATATAGCCACTGCTGCCACACACACATCATGCACTGTACAAAAACAACCTTTGGAACCATTGGGACTAATAAAAAGAAAGAGGTTTTTCTGACATAAAAATGGGGTTGGTTGTTTTTTCTTCACTTTGGCTGGTGCTGCTGTTGTTAAAATAGGACAAATATTTTAAGGTAAATCTTATTAAACAAGATGGAAGAAGACCAGCAGCCCAAACTGACAATAAAAGGCATGTGGAGTTTTAGATACCATAATCCATTTATAAGTATAGTCATTTTTCAGATGAATATTTCTTAAGATGCCACTTGCAAGCACTTGCAAAACTCCCTGCAGTCGTCAGCTAGATTTGTCCCACGTACTTCCCTATCCTTCACTGTGTAAATGCTGACACCTTGCTCTTTTCTTAAATCCACAAGCCATTAATTACTGACAACTTGCCTTCTACCTCTGAGGTACCTTAGTGACTATAAGATCTATTCCAAGTTCAAAGTTAACCATCTTATGCTATGTCAGGGCTTTGCTGCTGCTGCAGCTGTTTGCAGATAAATAATTGAAGTGTTCCACCTATCTCATCTGAATCGATGTCTCTGTCTTATTCTACCTGTGCAGCTCCACACCACTGACAGACTTCTTGGTGCCAGTGTTTCCAGCATTATAGCCTGCACAGTCATTTTTTATGCACATTAGCCATTATGATCGAAAACTTTGATAATCTGCTTGTTTCCTGTCAAGATACACTGCCAAAAAAAATCCCTCTGCAGCCCTCATGGTCAAAAATCGCTAAATGATCAGTGATGTGTTCAGTGAAAATGGGAATGAATTAGATTGATTTTCCTGAAAGGCAGAATTTTTACGTATTACGAATAAATAATTAAAGATTCCTATAACTTAATACTTCATTTTAACAATTAAAATATGCTTCCACCAAATGTCCATATTTATACAAAATGGTTACATATTTTACTGAGATGAAGGTGCAGCTGGAGCTTTATGAGACACCAGTTTTCTATAAATATAAAAATTAGGTAATTATCACTGTTGTGCAGCAGTAATAAGCACAGCTGGGAAATTCTGCTGCAGTTGTTTCTTTGGCTACAAAGCTAAATTTCAGACTTGCAGGTTCTCTCTAGTTTTCATCTGTTTTTTTTATCCTACATGGAATAAAACAGCTTCAGCATATCAGACTTAAACCTGTGCCTGGTCTGTACATCTGGCTGTCCGTGGCATGTTCCAAGGCAGTGAAAATGGAGTTAGTATGATTGTTTCTGTGCCTGTGGATTAAGCCACAGACCTCATTCAGAACTGAATCATTGATATGCCTAAGCAAAAGATGAAACTGAAAACAACAGCACTTTACTCCCTCTCCTCCCTCCCCTGCTGCAAATTTCCTAGCTGTTACAATTAAAAACTGGAATTATCTTTAAAGCCTTTCATTCTTCCTTTGTCTCTTTCCTTTTCTCTTTCCCTATTTTTTATTGAGTAATCAAAGAAAGGTGGTGTTTAAACTAATGGGCAGTATACAAGAATGCTAACTATGCAATGATAGACAGCTAAACTGAACTAATATTCAGGAGGCTCTAATTACTTTGAAATTATATAGACACATAGGCACCTGGTTGCTAACATTTTAAATTGTCACCTGCTAATTAAATGTGAGACATTCACGTACAGATTTCATTTATAGCTTGTAGAGCTTGAAGCTTGTTCCTGACTTGGTAGAAATTACAGTCGTTTTTTTGGCTTTTTTAAGAAAATAGACATTTAATTGAGGTATTTCTCTTTACTTACTCTCACTTTGTATTTCTGGAACCAATATGGAGCTGTTTTTTCTACTCCTTCCAACATAAGAGGGTCAGACGGTCCTTCTTTGGAGCGCATCCTCCATGATCTGATATGATTGTTCTTAATATAGAATTTACATTATCAGTACATCTCCCTTTGGAAAGAAGATGTCCCCAAAAGCTGATTGGAAGGGTGACCTTTGTTGCCCTTTTGCACTGGCCTTCCAAGCTGGTTGTCAATGCAGAGGACAGCTGCCTTTCATACTGTGAAATCCATTGCAGGTGTATTTCATTCCTCATCCTTTTCTGGTTTTATAACCAAGAAGTAAATATTACTTATTGAATATGTACCTTTGATACAGTTTTATTTTTTGCAAATTACATTGAGAAGGAAATCATGTAATAACCAAGTCAAAATATCCACTAAACCTTTACTGAATTCCACAGGATTTTCAAGTGTTCAAGGTTTGTGAAAAAGGAAAAGACAGAGTAAATTGTATACTCTTGACAGAAGGCATTTGTTTAATTTCTGTTAAAGAAGACATTTATGAAACTTGTTCATAGTCTGGCTGTACTTCAGCTTCTGGCAATTTCTCTTCTAAACTTCTATGGCTGTAAACTACTATCTGTGAAACAAATTTCAGGGACCACATCCTGATTAGTTATTTGGGTTACTTGGAGGGGGGGTTGTTTATTTTGTCTTGTTTTGTCTTCAGCTCATGCAGAAGGAAAATATGTGATGAAATAGAAAACAGAAAAAAAACAAAAATAGAGAAAGTGGGAAGTAATGTTGTGACTTAGTAGAAAAATTGTAGCAAAACTTAGTGCTGGTACTGTAGAAGAGAAAGATGATTTTATTAAAAAGTAAACAACATGGAAATAAATAAATAAATAAATAAATAAATTCAATTACATTAATTCACATTGACACCCAGGCTCACATACTCACAGGCATCAAGAGTTTTTTAGTTTAGCATCCTCTTCAGTGTGCAATAACCAAGGTTCTTGTACAATACTAACAGGCCCCAGGATGATACAGTTTCCAAAGAACAACTCATCACCTCCTCAGTTTTTCTTAGGTGAGAGGCTTCCCCATTTTTCATGTGTCTGTTGGACCCTTAATCTCTCCATCCTATTTAACCTCTACAGTCCTTCAGAATTTACTCAGTTATTTGCCTGTTGAATAGGATGTTTTGAAAATCAGTGCTACATGCTATCAGCATGTGCTGTTCTTATAGGTTCAGTGTTCTGCCTTTCATTCCATTGCTTCTGCAGCAGAAAAATCCTGTTCTTCACACCAATCTTAATGATGTTACTGGAGTTCCATAGAAAGTTGCAGAACCAATTTCCTCTCAACTAATCGTGTCAACTAATAGATTAAAGTAATCTCTCAAAATTCAATAGCCTGGTTTTGTAAGCAAACTGTGCCAAAAAATAAGCATTACTACCTTTTCAGATGTGACAGATGAGGAATATACATGAACTCATAATGGTCCTTGGTTCTCTGATGAGTAAACTTATCATTACCAAAGAAGATGAAGTCACTGAAGTATGTTTATACAGCAATTGGTAGTTTGTTTTGAGGAAAACAAATTATGAGTTGGATAAAATTAAATAAAGAAGGAAGAACATATATGCCTAGAGATGTGAAAGCGCTTTCCATTCTCGACTTTCATCTGGGTGGTACAGACTAGGATATACCATCTGCCTTGTGTCCTAGAAATACAATTCCCATCTCAAGCCTAGAAAAGTTTTTTGAGAACCTTTCAACACATCCTCTACTTGCTAGATTTTTTCTAAACCAATTTTTCACTTTTGATTACCGTGCCTTTAGTCTGAACTATAGCCATTCTTAACATATTTGTGGAACTTTATCTCATCTATGTCTCAGCATACCTCTCCAGATTTTCTAGGTTTCCTTGAATGACATCATCTTATCTAAAATGCTGATGTAGTATTAGAAATTATTCACATAAATATGTTGTCACTTCTCAAAAGCACAGCAGAACCTGGATATTTTATATTTGCTGAAGTTTCATCCAAACTGCAATTACCACATATGAGTAAGACTGTGTGAGTCTTACTCATATGTGGAGTAACATAAATGAAGGAGAACATAAATGATGGATGATTACTCTCCATTATAGTGCTGAAAAGCAGCCAGTTACATCCTTCTTTGCTGTAGACCTCTACTTTCAATCTGTGAATAAAAAATTAAATTATGAATGAAAAACACAGAGCTGATCACATCTTGTAAAGGATTTTGTGGGGCCATATGCAATAACAAGCACACAAACCCTGTTGAAATTGGAAACCTCCAGTTCTTCACTGTAAACCTCCCTTCAAGTATGTGACAAATTGATTAAGATGTAGCAAGATATACTCAAAAACTATAAAAGATTAACAGATCTTTTAATTAAATGTTGTATAATCATTCCATGTGTTAGATATTTTACTTCCCTAGCACTCTAAACAAAGTACTAACAACTACATTACAGCACCCCAAAATAATACAGAAGTTTAGAAGTTTATAAGTTTTCTAAATATGCGTATATGTTTTAAATGGTACTTCTGCAGAGATGAGAAAGTAGCATTTTATACAGGTATGCCATAAAAATGTAATTTTAAATGGATTTGAATGCATTGGTAATCCACTGGAAAATTTTATACAGTTTGAATATTTTAACATCTGTCTGAATTCATAATTAAAAAAATGCTTAATGGTATTGCAAACACTGGGAAAAAAAAGTAAGTACTCATGAAAATGCATATGTTACTTCTTATTCTGTATTTTCTCACTTAAATATTGATCATAAGGAAAGAATCTTCTTCCCTGTCTTTCTTGGTCTGATTCCACACTGCCTTAGGTAATCACTATCTTGTGTGCAAAGAAGTGTGGGTATGATCAGAATAGTAGCATTTTACATGCAAACTGAAAAGCTATAAAAAATTGCAGAGGCTTCAGGCACTAAAAAAATTGGATTCCCTGCCTAGGTTGGATTGTACACTGTTGGCTAGTACCCAGTTTTGCAAAGGTAAAAGATGCGCAGAAGATTTATAGACAGCTGTTCTGTCAGGCAGTGAAACTTTAAAGCCATGCTTCCTCTTTCTCCTTCTGGTTTCTGACCAACTTATTTTTGTGCTTTTTTTTACTAACATACAGAACCACATATCACCCTACAGGAAGCATATATAGAGTTTGTCAGAAGACTGAACTTATTTTCCTGGCAAACTTATGCTAGTAATAATTAAAAAAGCCTATGTCAAGGAAAAAATCACCTAAAATAACTAACTGCTGGTGTTGGAAAAGTTATGGCTCTGCATGTCTTCCTTCACTGACTCATCCCCTGAACGTTACACCTGCTTTGGGGAATTACTGTTCAGAAAGGCACATTGTGTTACCTCGGAAACAGCTGTGACTGCATGTGTATATTTAGATAGAAGGTATTTCACTTCCTTCACATTTCTGTCTGATATGCCATTTACTTTGTGTTTAAGCTGTTAATGCAGTCAGTCCTTTGCAATCACATCTGTTTTCTTGAATCTACCCAGCTGCAAGAGATGGTCTTGCAAATATGTACCTCTGCTGACACTGCCATATTTCTGTTATTTCCAAAATTTCTACAGAAGAAAGAGTAAAAGAATATTATTAATATATTTAGGACCAGAAAGATAAATTCTATGCACCATCTTTAGAGAATTCAATATTTCATTAAGACAGGTCATCTAATAAAATCACACAAGGTGACTTCATTTCCTTTCATTTCACTTCACAATTGAGAACAAGGGTACTTGTCTGTAAGACAGATCCTTGGCAGGAATGAAGTATAGCTAGGTACAAAGGAGACTAGAATTATGGAATCTTATTTTTGTTACTGGAATTGAATTGTTGTGTGGCCTTGGGTAAGTAATTTAAATTGTCCATGCCAAGATTCTTAGCTTCCCCTTTCAATAGAGTTTTAATAGTTGACTAAATGCTACTGAACTTCAAAAATACTTTGAATTCTTAACACACAACACATAATATATATATTTGAAATATTTTCACTAACATTATTATTATTTTTATTATACACTGACCTTTCCCTAATTAGGGGAAACAGATGCATTAGTGATTTAAATGCAGCATGATTCTGCTGTGAGTGAATCTAATATTTTAAGTCATTCTGCTTTCTGTATAATAATGATATTTACTTCAAAAATATGTATTTCATAAAGCTGATATGTAAAAATTAGTGCTTTAAAAGAGATAACAAAAGAACTGAGAAAATACATCCAGAAATTTCCTGCTACTGTCTTGTCATGATAGAGCAGGAAAAAGTAGTGAAGAAGAAAAATATTAAGAAAAAGTTGATATCTTCATACAAATCTGCTTCCAAAACGGTCTACATTTATTTTTGCATATAAATGCACAAAATAAATAAATATGCAAAATAAACTGTTGATTGAAATTATGTTTATTCCTTCAGTATTAAACATATGATTTTCTCCTTCCTTAATCTCAATTTATCTTTTTATTTTTATCTAACAAAAACCTCTTTTTATTTTTTCTCATTTCTCTTTTAAAGTCCTGTAAAGAAAAATATTTCAGAATGTTGTTTTAATACCCTAAAAAACAAGGGTTACACAAAATAGGGCATTACTTCTGTAATCATGTGGGAAAAGAAAAGTCAATAACATAGCCTAAATGCATATATAAATGCAAGTAAGTAAGGAAAGAGCTTGCAGGGGAAAAAAATGTTCTATAGCATCAGGGGTCGGTGCTCACCAGTTGTGGATAGAATGGTATCTTCTTGGGCAGGCACTGGGAAACCCAAACTCGAAAGTCATTATAGTATGTTCTTTCACCCAACTGAAGATTTCAGTATTTCATCATCAGATCAAAAGCTACAAAAATGCACAGAAATAAAGCTGAGAATATCAAGGACATTGACACTGTCCTAGACTACAGGAAGAATATGAGCATTTCATTTCATTTCAGATGAAACTATCTAGGTAAGGAGATTGTAAATAAATTGAAACAAATTTCCAATGTTTTCTGACAGTCAGTTTTTGATTATTTCCTGACTATTACGTCAATGATATATGAGGATCACTTCAGTATCTAAGTACCTAAATATCTAAAGTATGTAAATACTATGTAGATACTTGAAAAATTATCAGTATTCCTAGAGCTACTTTTGAACCTGTATTGTAGTCAGTGATCAGTCTCCAAATGCTTTTTGGGAAGAAGAATGAAAGACAGAATACCAAAAGAAAAACAAATTTATTTGTCTAGGACACAGTCTTGGTGACATGTAAATTGTGTGTAGTACCAAAAAGCAGGGTTGGCATTTTTGATCAATGAAACCCTTATGTTTATTTCAAAATCCTTTGAAAATTTACATGAGTTGAATACATATAATCTTTCATCACAAGAATAAGGATTTTTGTTTTATGTAATCCTTTTTTCTCTAATCTTTTCAGCTTCAGTGTTAGATCCAAAATCATTAGAAACCTTATCTCAGAACCTTATTTAGAAACACCTTTCTGATTGTAATGACATTATTCATAACCATCTCAAATCCCTCTGCATAGGACATGCATAGGCATTGTCTTCTAGAGGAAGATAATTCTTCTCCTTCTTACATTTTCACACTTATAAAGAAGGTAATCTTCACATGTGTTTTACTATCTCTTCTAACATGAATTCATATGGATTTTTCCATTTTTGCAGTCATTCTTATTGTCTTTTTCTGTATCAAATTCAGGTTAATTTTACCATATATATATCAGCTGACTAATATTGTATGCAATATTTTGAGTAAGATCATGACAATATGTTCAAAACTGGGAGTAATATTTTCCTATCTGTAATGAGAATTCCTTGTTTGAAGCACTACAGGATATTATTATTTTCACAACCATGTCACAGTCATCCTGTTACTTACCAATGTATTCAAGTTTTCCTTTCC
Source organism: Parus major (assembly GCF_001522545.3). NCBI lineage: Eukaryota > Metazoa > Chordata > Aves > Passeriformes > Paridae > Parus > Parus major. Next base: position 97,360,648 of record NC_031769.1, read on the forward strand.
CTTCTTGCATACAATGAATGTAGTTTACATTTATAGGCTCAAATTCTCATTAATCATAAATTATTTATCTTTAGGTTTGTTTTTTTTTTATTTAATTAAATTTGATTTTCATTGCTTGAGCTCCCAAGTTCATTCAACTCTTCCACTTACTGATCAGGTTTAGAAAACACTTTCTACTTTCTAACACTTACACATTTCAGGGTGCCCACTTACTTCCTGCATAAAAGTCTCTAATGGGAATATTAAACATATCTACCACAAGAATGACTGAGGGAAATAATTGTCTAATTTCTTCCCAGTCTGATCTGTTTAACTCAACTGTTGCCATGTTCTTATTGCCTTGCTATTCATAATTCCTATTATGACTCCTCCCATGAGTCCACTCCTCTATAGGGAAGTGTATGAAGTGCTTTGTAACTCTAGACAGATTGGAATGACTTGACTACAATGACCTAATAGATCAGCTGTCACAAAATATTTATATATGTGTATTTTCAAAAAATATATACAGAGTGAATCCACTGTGCTAGATAATAATTTTATGACTTACTCAAGGGTCCACAAAGTTGCATGGATTTAGCAATTTTTTCTTCAAAATATGTTCTAGGCCATTATGCAGTAGCACAGCCTGTTATGTGCATATATCTGATGTACTCACAGTGATGTGTTTTCTTCCTTTCATTCAGAGAGCATTTCCATCATTCATTCATAGTACTAGACTTTAAATTTCAAATGATGTTTCTTTAAAGGGCTATATTTCTCAAGTCATACACTAAATGACTATTTTGATTCTTTTTAGAATTTGAAATTCAAGTTTTAATTCCCTTTCAGATATCCTAACTTTTACCATGGAATTATTTTTTGTCATAATTTAATTTCTTAATTTTTTTTTTCATTATAATTGGTTACTATATTTTTTTTTCCTGTATAGCAGTTAATTTGAAAAAATTAAGTCTGAGGCAAAATTATTCCTTTGGCAATTGGAATAGATTAACATTGATCTTTTCTCCTTTCTGAGCATATATTAGTATCATTTTTCTTCTGTTTCCTTTTCCTGCTGACCCTTTTCTATTTTTATCTTTGTCACTGACAGATGTAATTTTCTTTAAAAGACTCAGCTTAACTGTATTTTGACTATTTTCACTTTGTTTCTCTGCTTCCTTGCAATTTTGTCATTGGAAAATTTATTTTAGAGTCTTTTTCCATACTTTGTCATTGTTTTCCTAATAATTGTTTGGACATATGTTTTGTGTTGGTTTTCTTCTCATTCAGTAAGGCTTCCACTTCTTTCGTATGAGTTCTCTCCAGCTTTGAATGAAAGATCATGCTTAAGTTTGCCCTTTTTACAGAAAATAATTCTTTGCTCATTCCATTCCAATAGTTGTGTTCATCATTCAAGCCAATCAACATCATCAATTAGAAATAAAAAAGAGGCTAATTTTTGTCTTACATTTCAAAATATCAGATTGCTTTCTGTGCCTAACTCTGTTATGCTTTCTGATCTAAAAGAACTTACTTCTCTGCTTCATTTCAGCACTTGGTAGAGATATCTGCCCTCTCCATGTGCAAGAATAATTTGTCCCTAAAGTTATTATGATATCTATTTTTAAGTATATGCCTAGAAAATTATAGTGTTTTAGACCTGTTTTACTTGTTACTTCCAGAGTTTTACAGAGCTTATTCCATAGTGAGCTTCTTATTTCTTATAGGTAAAAGGAAACAAAAAAGTGAGGAGAAAGGAAGACTCTGGAACTTTATCAAAACCTGGATTTAAAGTCTATCTAAAAACATATCTCATTTAATGATTACTTTTGACACTATTTGAACATAACTGATAGATGTTTTGAAAGTTGAGCAAGGTAGGATATTAAATATCAGAAAGGTTTTATGACTGACCTTCACTTGAATTATCTTTGCTTAGTCAACGATCTTCTTTTGTTTCCACTGCTATAAGAAAAATGCTGAATTAACAGTTCATTAACATCTAAAGCTTTCTTGTTCTTGCTCTGTGATGGCTAATACAGCTGGTGTGACTAAAAAAATAGGCCTGAAGGAATTTTGTAATCAGATGGACAGAGGGAGGATATTTTATTCTGTGTGTTGCTTTAGTTCTTTTTGTCTTCATTGAAATTGCTGGAAAAGTTGTTAAATTAATGGTCAGCAGTTATGTGAGGACTTACACTCTATGACCTAGTTTCAAAACAAAATTTATTTGACATAGGCTCCCTGATTGTCACCTGAGTGTAATGCAATGTCATTCAAATATTATTGACTAACAACTGCTTCCTACTCAGTTCACATAAGTAGGTTTTTCTTCCTAATTCACTATTAACTTTCTGAGGCACAAAATCCATTGTCTTACTCCATCCTTACACTATACAGTGTCACAGCTTCTTGAAAAGCTTTTCTTTTAGAATTCATAGAATATGAATATATTATATTAATATATGTGTACATTCACAGAATACACATGCAGAGGAAGAAAACATAAGGTAGCATATTGGTTTTATGTCTTTTGCCTGCCTTTTATACAAAGGAAAAATTCTGATCACATGTAAATAGCTGTAGAGAAAACTGTTGAAGGTGGATCTAGAAGGTAGCACTACCAGAAGCAATGACTACAAAACCCATTCCTGAAATCTAATTTTGCAACCTAAGTAGTGAGAGTGCCTGGTATATCTTATCCTTTTAGAGACTGAGAGATTGTATAAAAAAACTGATTTATTAAAGGAAAAAAGAAGACAAGGGGAATAAGGAGAGGAGAAATAAGAGAAAAAAGTGGAATATGGTTTTAACAGAAGTCTGTAAAATCATGTGAAATGTCATTTATTTTCAAGCTCCCAACATGACTAACCTCCATAAAACTGATGTACTATCACTGCTAATTGATCTTTAAATTTTATGCTAATATTATATTTTAGATACATTTTAGAAAAAGGAGAAGGTTAAATTTATTTCTTGCAGATTAGAATTCATATATTTGTTCTTCCATGTTCAATTACATTTTCTGAAGTGCTCTAAGTTTAATAATTCATACTTAACAGCTCTCTGATGAATACACTCAGTTGTATACAAGATGTGCTGTTTCTAAGCTGGTTAAAGTTGCATCCTTTTAACCTAACATCATGTTGTCTTGTACACACTCAGTCTTCTGCCTGTTGGGTGTAAATGACACCTCTCTATGTCCTTGGACAGTATGTATAAAACCAGTTACATTTGATGTCTGTCTTGTCAGTAGGATCTCACTTATAGAAAAAGCATTTAAAAATAAAAATAATAAGTTGTTTCAGGAGGTATTACAGTTTTATCTGAAGCCCAGGTAGTTTGCTAATCTTCTAAAGACAAGATTCTCTGATTTATTCTCCTGTTCGTATTGTCAAAAAATTAGATTTTATAGGAGACTCAATAGTAAAATAAGAGCCTTATTGATGTTCTTCATCCAGCACATGGAGTGCATTGGTTTAATGCTGTCTGGATGCCAGGTGCCCACCAAAGCTGCTCTATCACTCACCTCCAAAACTGGAGAGAGGAGAGAAAATATAGGAAGTTAAGGTCTGGGAATCACTCACTGGTTACAGTCATAGGCAAAGCAGAATCAGCTTGGGGTTATTAAAGGAATTTATTGCCAACGAAATCAGAGCAGGATAATGAAAAGCAAAATAAATGTTAAAAACGTCTTCCCCCCATCCCTCCCTCCTTCCCATCTCTACTGCCTCCCACCCAGTGGTACAGGAAAACAAGTAATGGAGGTTATGGTCAGCTCATCACACGTTGTTTCTGCCAGTGCCTGGGGAGAGGAATCTTACTCTGCAAACTCCTCCAGTGTAAATCTTTCTCACAGGCTACAGGTCTTCATGAACTGATCAAGAGTGGGTCCCTTCCCACAGGGTGCAGTCCTTCAGGCACACCCTGCTCCAGCATGGATTCCTCACAGGTCACAAGTCCTGCCAGGAAATCTCCTATTCCAAGGATTGCAGGGAGACAGCTGCTTCACCACAGGTTGCAGGGGAATCTCAGCTTCAGCAGCTGGAGCACCTCCTCTCCCTCTTTCTCCAATGATCTTTGGTGTCTACACAGCTGTTATTCTCACATATTTTCACCCTGCTCTTCTCTGGCCACAATTGCATCTGCACAATAACTTTTTTCCCCTCTAAATGCATTATTGCATGGAGGAGATACCACCATTTCTGACTGGCTTGACCTTTGCCAGTGGCACATCTGATCTTGGAGCCAGCTGGCATTGGCTCTGCTGGACTTGAGGAAGCTTCTGTCACCTTCTCACAGAAGCACCCCCTGTAGGTCTCCTGCTGTTAAACCTGACCAAACAAACCCAATACACAGAGAAGAAGAAAGAAGGCATAGATAATTAGAAACTTTAAAAGACTTCCTTTTTAAATGCCAAAAATTACCCAAGAATAATTAAGGAGACTTTCTAAAGAATTTAGCTTACAGAGTTTTAATGTGAATTTTGCTGATAAAGGTTTATGCAATGCTTTGGCTATTTGTTTAGATTTCCTAAGGTAGAGACTTTTGTCATATTCCACTGTCTAAGGGGTGTTGTCCTCAGATGTCTGGTCTCTGGGGAATTTGGAAGGTGAGGGTTCAGTTCTGATCATGGCCCTTAAGAAGTCTTTAGCTGTCCCACTGCCATTGGTCATGTGCCTAAATACTGCTAAAATTCTGAGGCTGAATATGCTGAAAACCATATTGTTCTCTGGGTCAGTTCACTGCTGTTCTAGTACCAAATATGGCACCAAATAATTGCCACCATATTGCACAAAATCTTAACTATAAGAAGGCAAAAAAAACAACTACTGTAGTTGCAAAAAATCCTCTTTGAGAACTTTTAACTCACGTCATGTTTCTCTGGGTATTGTTTTTATTTTTTTTTTCTCTTAAGCATGTTGAAAGCAAACAGTGGAACACATGTTCTGTGAGATCCCATTTAGTCCAGGAAATAATTTTGCTGTCAGATATTGGCATCCTTTTTAGTTCACTCAGAAAAAAATATAAGCAGTCCAGATTTATTGGCCTGAATCTTGATGAATTATTTCACACATTATTTTTGGACAGCATGGTCACCTTTAAATCTAATAATGTGTTAATTTCTTCTGTATCAACTGGTTTATATAATTTCAATTTGCCAAAAAATTACAGAAATAAGGTGATAGACCAAAACTTGTTTTTCTACTGAAGTTGATAAGAGCTTACATGAATTTCCTCCACTCTTGTTTTCTAAGAGAGTAGTGGTTTTGCTTTTTTAACCTGATGATTCCTTAGGCACATGGCAGATTAATCTTAGAGATATCATTTGGTGAGGTAGTCTGTTCAAGGCCATTAGATTTTCTCACATTGCTTTGCCAATAAAACTTGCTAGTGAGGGAGCCTTTAATTTCTTTAATTTCTTATTTCCAACAAGAGGACAGATTTTCAAATTTACAAAGCCATTGGGTTTTCTTATGATTAAATGGCAAGCAAGATGAATTAATTATCCCTCTTCAGATGGAGCTTCCATGTCAATAAAATTTTTATTTTTTAGTCTCATATTAGTTAAACCATAAGGTTTTAAAGATAGATGTTTTACTTTAGGATTGGGTATTAACAAGCTTCAGCTGTTGAAATAAGTTAGCTGAGGAGAAATTACATTCTCAAAACCTTTCTGGTTACTTACAAATATGTCTTCTTTCATATTAAAGCATCAATCAAGTATTTTTCTTTACCTCCTTGTATAATATATTCCTTCAAAGGAGGGCTGTGTAGCCTTTTTTTACTTCAGTACAAAGTATACTAGTCCTCCAAATTATTTGTGTGGCATTGTTTTGTTGCCGATTTGAGAGACTGCTCACTTTGATGACAGAATGACTAAGCAAATTAATTTAATGGCTCTTTCTTTGAAACTCTATGAATTATAAAATGTCTGAAGTTAAAGTATTGGAAACCATTTTGTGTGGGTTTTTTTTCCCCCCCTAGAGAACTCCATCGCATTGTTATGACTATCACATTGCATTTGTATACCTTCTCAATGCCAGGACTTGGTTGTTTTCTGAAGCTTCCTTGCCATCCTATATACAGCATTGAGATTTCATTGTTGCTGACATTGACTAGGGAGTAGTTTACTTCACACATATGCCAGGGATGAAATAAATTAACAAAACAAACAAGCAGTTATGTAAAAGTTGCCATATTATATTCATTCTCCAAAATATTGAAAGTCCTCTGTTCCTCTTCAGGTCTTTTTGTCAACAGGTGACAAAGATGGATCAATCAGTGCCAGAGATCAGATCACTGACCAAGCTGGGCAGATACCTCGATATTCTGATTCCAAGACCAACAATGTCTCTTTTTGACAGCATCATTGCTATTAGTAGTAAGAGTAACGTTAGTATTGCTGTTCTGTTTTTATGGCTTAATCGACATCTGTAACCAGTGGTATGAACCACCAGACACAGGGAATTCACAAAGTTACAACTCTTCTCTAGGAAATACCAGCTAGAGAAAGAGATGAGCAGTGGAAGGATGAACAGTGAGACAGCAAGACATTGTCCTTTACTGTAGGGAAAAGACTGAGGCAAAAATTAAAGAAAACTGGGAAGTTATAGCAGTACGGAAAGAATAGGGGGGGAATGCAATTGCTGTTCGTTGGATGGAATGTAGCCAACATGCCCGACTTCCCACACACAATATATGGGAAAGGAGGCATGAAACTGAAAGAGGAGCAGACTGGAGAAATGGTGACCAAGCTCAGCTGAAATCCTTGCAGAGGAGGGAACTCAGTGATTTTTTTAGATGAAAAGCCACATATCAGCTTTCTACCAAGGGAGATAAAAAGAGATGTCTTGCTGTTGAACCAGAAACCAGGGTGAAATCACTCTCATCATAAATAATAATGATGTCCATCTCCATCCCAAAGTTACCTCAGATGTAATGATCCTCTATCCCAAAGCTACCTGTCTCCAGGATATAAGCACCCCTCTCTGAGCATGATATATGTCTAGAGTTACTCAAGCTCCACCTAGACACAAAGAAATATTACAAAAGTTAATAATTGGGAGAAGTTAGGGAAGACTGCATGATAACTGCCAGAATCAGCTGACAAGCTGAACATGTCTTCTCCCTCATGGTGATGTCTATCAGGTGAGAATCACTCTATGCACACTGAATTATTATCACTAGCTAATGTTTTTAGGGATTAGAGCTTATTCATATACTGCTTTGAATAAGTTTTTGCCGTCAAATACTATCACCAGAAATCTTTGGGCCTTAACCTTTTAACCTTACAATTTACTATTATACCAATAACATTATTCTGTAAATTGTTCGTGTGAGTCCTTCAAGGGTGCTGGCAGTCACTGGGTAACGCTCTTGGCTGGAGGGGTCTCTCCTACGCTGCTGGTGTGTGTCCTTGAACAAGTTAATTGAACAGCCCCCTGTTTCAGTGGACTGCTCAGTGGAGAGTCCCCATAATGGGATACTGACAAACTGGTTGGGCACAAGGATCTTGGCTTTCCTGAGGTCCTGACACACAAATCAAGCACAAGGGCTTTGAGGAAATATTCCCTTTCATGTGCCATTCAGCATGGTCCTCCCATACCATCAGTCTTATCTGTACTGTAGGTGAGGCCAGACTTCAGACTGACAGTCAGCCACAGCTTTGGTCTGTGTTTGCTTTACCTCTTCATGAATGCAAAATTGACCAGAAGGCAACATAAATATTTTCAGTTTTGAAGTTGCTGGTTTTTTGCCTTGCACAAAGCCCAAACTAAAGACAACTCTTAACACAAATGATGTTAATTAACTAAATTAGACTGTAAAGATGCTGAAAGCAGTCAGGGAGCACAGAGCTTGTGTGAAACGAAGTCATACACAGGCTTCTCATTCTGGTCTGAGAAAGCATAAGAAAGATTCCAAACAGTCCTTGGTAAAGGACAACAATCTTTGCAGGTGGTGTTTAGGAAACCACTCAAGGAGTGATGTTATATTTAACCAATGATGGTGGATGTGTTGCTTTAATGACCAATGAGAGTTTTACCTCTCAGACCTTCTCGAACTTGTCTATAAAGGAAGATTAAGAGTAATAAACTTTGTTCTCTTGAACAATGCAGCTAAGAGAGTCATGTCATACTGCTTCATCATTCCCAAAACAGTGAGACAAGACTGATTAGAATGAGCACCATTGACAGATGCCTTCTGGGTTTCTATCTTGCTTTCAGTTGAAGTCAATTGGATTTTCATCCATATTCACTACAAGTGTTAAATTCATAGAGCTTGCCCTTTCTGACTTCTCTGCATATATCTACCTGTTCCCAGAAAGAGAAGAAGTATGGATTGCTAATTACCTCTGTTTATTTCCAAGGAACAGTGGCTTCTGAATATTTAAATAACTGCACATTTTATAGTAGCTATTTGAATTAAAAGCCCTTCATGGAGATGCTATGTGAATGAGCCAAGTTGGTCTACATTAATCTCTGAATCTCAATAAAGTATATTGACCTGCACTAAGCTACAATAAAAAAATATGTAGTACATATTATATAAACATATTTTTCATGATCAGCTGCTACTAACTATCATTTTATCATATTATTCTATTTTGTTATCACATACTAACTTCCACTAAAGATAAGTCAAGTCACAAATTACTAGAAACAGAAGGGGAAAAAACATGAACAAATATCCAGAAAAAATCAGTAGCTTCATTAACAGGTTGCACGTCCTATGAGAGTTTTATGCATGTGTTCCTCACATCTAGAACAGGAAACCTTCATGTCTTGACCAACTGAAAATTTCTTATTAAGATTATCAGTTATGTGTTTAATCTCTCCCCTTAATAACTCTTTCTTTATATTTGAATAAGAAGATGAGGTCAGGCCAGGCCAAGCACTGCAGACTGCTGGAAAATAATGTTCCACAGGATGGAAATATTATTTCCTGAAAGGAAATTGTAATTCAGTAAAACATTATTTTTCATATCATTAGATCATCTATGAAACAAACAAACAAAAAAAAAACAAACAAAAAAACTTGATACTTTTAACCTGTCTTTTTTTTTTTTTTTTGCTAACAGCCCTTTTCTATGATTTAACAAAATCTGAAGCATCAGCAGGGCTAAATATTTTGAATTAAGAAGATTATGGTTAATCTGAATTGTACCTGCAGTTACTGAAGTCAGTAAAGCTAGAGATAGTCCCACAGTCTGAGGGAAATATAATAATTTAATTCTGATAGCCTCAAAATTCTGTGTTATTTATTTTAATGACAAAATGTTGTTTGTGTTTTGCTTTGGTTTGGTTTTGTTCTCCAGGAAGTATTTTACCATTGATACTTCATCAAATATAAACCCTTCCTAACACTGTATTTAGCATGTGCACAGAAATTATCTTTATGAGCAGGGATACTACTCAGTACAGCAAGGTAATGTGTACTATGCTACTGGTAGTAAGTAGCTTATGAAATTAAAACATCCTATAAAGCTGCATGCATTACCATTCTAAGAGGTTGTGTCTTCCAAAACAGAAAAGTCATTAGAAGAGATTGTGTAAAAAGAAATGGTATCCAACTCAAAGCAGAAGTCCCCCATCCTGACAGTGTAAATGATCATTTATCTGTCTCCCCTTGCAATGTATAAATCTTGACACCTCTTGAAAGCCATAAGGAGATCTGCCAAGTACTTCAACATGCTCAAGATTTTGCCTAGCATTTTGTTGGTGAATCAGTAAACACTTCTTTCTCCATAAAATTTCGACAGTCTGATGACAATAATAAAGGATGTCCTGATCGTTAAGGAAATAGAAGGACATTAAAATTCAGACTGAATATTCTTGTCAGACTCAAATGGTCTAATGCAGCTTGAATATCTGGCTCAATATCACACTATCTTAATTTATTAGTAGTTAGTCTCAAAGAAAGGAAAAGCTACCAGTGTATGAGGAATACTAAAGCAGAGCAGTAATTAAAATGCTGCATTAAATGTCAGTGCACATAGGGGCTTCTTGTACTGGGGCTCTTTTACCTTGCAATTTTTCTTTCTTCTTCTGTGCATCTACATCATGACATAAATAATTATGATGAAACTGAGTTACAGGTAACAAACCTTGACAATTCTAAAATATGATTTCATTAAATGTGTAAAAATTGCTGACAATAATGCTGGAATATTTTAAAGTTTCAGGATGCGATCCATGTCTTTATTTGAATGGTGTTAATGCCAGCTTAAGTATGGAATCTGTGAGTTTGTGTTTCAAGAGAATGACAGATTAGTTTCACTGCAGTCTGTTGATCCTCTGTTTATCTTTTTCTTCACAGCTTCTTGACATCAAAGAGAGGGAACACCTCAGGACTTTCTTTTTGCTATTAACAGCACAGTAAAAGGTGGGTTTGGAGTCAAAATAGAAGAAAAGTCTGGATATACATGGCCAGCATGGTTTTGACCAAAGAAAAACAAACCAAATAAATTCAATGAAAAAGGTCAGGTCATTCAAATATAAGCATTCCAGAAAGAATACCAATTTTAACACTAACAAAAACATAAACAAACGAGCAAACCTCACCCTCCCCAAAACCACAACAACTTCACAGGTCTCAGGTAGAATGATCTAGACATTCAAGACATAATCGGAAAAGAATATGCGAATAGAATGATAAGGTAAAGAAAAAGTAGTAAGCAATAAAATATATAATAAAAATATATTTTTAGCTGCATTAAAAGTGAACTGAAGAATAATTATTGGTGTGGAAGGAATCATTCCGGGGTGAAAACATATCTTAGGATGTATCTGAAAAACTTAGCTGTTGTTCTGGCAGACTTAAGGATGACATAGTTAAGAAAGCCATTTTTAGAGCTCTTGGTATCTTGTAGACTTTCCCATTTCTGTCAAATAAAGTGACATTTCTGTCTAGCAATTCGCTTTTAGTGTCACAGACCAGTAAAAATATACTTGACCCCTTCTATCGCTAATGAGGTGAAGCCAACAATGCCTCAAAGCAGTATTACTCTGCATAGATTCTAAAGTAGACAAAAAAAATCTATGTGTAAAAAATTAAAATCAGTCACATGACAGACTGCAAACAAGAACTTAATACTAGATTTAATTTAGGTAATCATGCTCACCTTTCAACTCTTTAAGGATCTTAAAAGCTAGTGTAATTGTATGCTTGATTTATGTTCATATTTATTTCCTTTTCAGAATGACAAACTATGACTTTTCTTTATATCATATAAGAGTATCTGTCCATAAAAATAAGATATATTTTATAACATGTTTTCATCCAAAATGTCTAAAATAAAAAATATAGGAAACATTTTTATTAATTATTGCTAGCACTTGAAGGGTAAACAGAAAAAAAAAAAAAAATTTGAGAAAAGACCTTAACTAAAATGGGACATTGTAATGAATGGTCCCTCTCCCTTTCGAAACGGCAAATAAAAGAAAAAATAAAAAGGAAGTTGGGTTTTTCTCTCCCCTAATTCTTAGGGAGTATGAGAAATTTGAGTTGGTACCATCAAAGTTCATGAGAGAACTTTGTGCAATCACCTACAGTGATTGTACTAAGCAACCATCAGAACTAGAAGGCTTAGGAAGGCCTGTGCTATGTCTTAGTGGGAATATAACCTAGAGAAAGTATTTATTCTTTTGAATAAGGAATATAAGTCACAATTCTTTGAGTCTCTTGAATTCAGTTGATTTCACACTGGTCAAAACAGAGGAAGAAGCCTTTACCATAAGTCTTCTTCAAACAGCTTAATTTTATGTAAGGGTATTCTAGTAGCACTCTTAAAACTGTGCACTTTTCAAGATTCTTGGAATTCCCAATTTAAAATAAGCCTATTCAATTGGCATATGGCAGAAGGAAAGACAAAATTATTCCACTATAAGATGGGACTGATTACTATGTTTGAAATATTTTTTACCTAGGATTTATGGCCTCTAGTTTATACCGAAGCTGTTCAGAAAGTTAAATAAATAAATATGATTGGAAGTCTTTTTAAGGGGCTGTTCTAATTAATTTTCCCAAATAATTTCATTACCTTTCTAGGACAGAGAAAATATTTTATATTATTTTTTATATTATTTAGTCAGTAGAATATATTTATGCCATCCAGCTCTGCAACACAAATAAGACTCAATGAAAGAATTTGAATCGGATTACAAACTGTACAAACCTATAATCGTGGTAATTTTTGACGAGTATTATATAGTGTGTATATTACACACACCCTATGTATATTCCAGAGTAATATCTGTCTTCAAACACAAGGGATTTCCACCTTCATTTCTTACTGCAACAACACTATCAGTAGGCAAGCATGTAGAACATAACTGTAAACTTAATTAGATTAGAACTGTGCAACAGAAAACATATATATGCAAGAGTTTCTATGGTATCAGAATAAAACTTTTTTTTTTTTTTTTTTTTTTTCCTGTAGGAAGCACACCAAAAAACCCCCACTCTAACATAGTTTCTTAATAGTGGAGATTTTTGGATTTTTTACAGATACAGAGGGTGGAAAACCAAGGAAATTGGGCTGTTTACTCTAAACCACATTTAAATCTCCTGTGAATGTTATGTGCTAAAATCAGCATTTTTGACATTTTAATCCAGATGCATGAATTATCTTCCCACAAAGAACAAGGAGATTAATGAAAAACTGATCTCTCAGAACCTTGCTGACTTAATGCCTGCTTGAATCCTGCAGGATATCTTGCTCTCATTAAACTGTATACACATGGTTCTTTTTTTTCTATTTTTTAATATTTTTATTGAAAATCTTACATGTATGACTAAAAGTCATGGACGATATCTTTCAGTTCCATTACAAAATCTGTCATATATATATATATATATATATGCCTATATATATATATTTCATACAACTAGAAGCAAATCTACTGAATTATGAAACAATGATTGTCTATTAAAATGTAACTCAAATTATGTTGTAGATGATTAAAATTATTTTTCTTTTCCGTTGGAGCTGAAGGCCACTTTCACATAGTTAATTGATAATGCTGGGCTGCAAAAATTACAAAGCCTTAATGATAATTTCCCATCCCCCAGCCTCACATCACTCATACATTAGAATTTCAGTACAAGGATCCTTCTCTCAGAAAAAAGTACTTTTAGAGCGAGCATCATCCTCTGTGGAGCACCTTCTGTTCACAAATATAGTTCTGTAAACAATTCTGTGTACCTTTCAGTAATTGTAGGCAGGTCAAGTCATTTCAAGTTAGGTACAAGCAAAAAATTTGCAGGAACAGACTCTAATTTAGGAACTCATCTACATTGTATCTAAAACAAAAAAAAAAATCTGAAAGAATACCTAAACCCACTATTTTACTTGAATATATGCCTTATTATGTAGTAATAAATCATGAAAGATGAAGTATAAATATTGTCAGAATCATAAAAAAGTTGTCTTATTCTAAGAAATCCTACTTCAAAATCATACAGTATATTAACCAACTATAGTTTTCCTTCTGTTTTGGCACTCCTGAACGAGCATGGAAATTATGTGTAGTGAGTTAACACCTTGGGGAAATAATACTTATGTGCAGCAGGATCTAAAGATGACTGCTGAAGTTAATAGTATTACATTGCTTAACATAAGAAAGAAATAGAAAAATCTTTTACTGTGATTCATCAGCAGCAAAAGAGAAGGGGAAGGAGAAAAGCAAGGTGTTTACAGTCTTTGAAGTCTACAGCATGTTTAACCTTGAAAATTAAATCTTGCATTAAAGACAATCCCAGCTACCTCTGCAGTCTTCTTTCAAAAAATTGAATGTACAAATACTCTCTTTAAATGTCTCAGATTTTGTAATGGCTCAGAAGAACAACTGCACATCCTTGGAGCTGCTCTCCTTTCTGTGGGTGAATGGTGGGTGGCATTGTTTACTGTAATTTCTCCACTTCCATGCTTCATTTCCTACATTTATCTGAGACTGGAGAAAAATCAGCATGTTCTGACAAGTCTAAAACCATGAGGCAGTAAAATGGACCTGAATTTAGTGGAGATTGGAGTTCCAAAATAAATACAACACTTTATGTCAAACAATAATAAAAAAGGATAAATTCTCCTGTACAAATCAGAAGAGAGAATAAAAAATAGCAAATAGATAGCAACACCTTTTCTACACCTACATGGGCATCACAAAACTTCCCAACCATAAGATTACATGTCCATATTTATCATTTTATGTCGATTTTCGTCTGCTTCGTAAGTTGATGACACATCGTGGAATTTCTTAGTAATAACAATATTTTCTCAAAAACTACCCAGAAAATTAAAGAGATTTCTAATTAAATAGCTCTGAAAACAAACAGGGAGAAACACAAAAAATATATTTCCTGCTTTTTTCTTTGTTTTCATCAGTTCTTCTGCTTTTGTTCTGGTAAGCTGTATGCACAGAGTAAAAAAAATTTGCTAAAAAACCCTTGCCTGTGCAAATACCATGAACTGTATTATTTTTATTGATATTGTATTTAGTTATATATTTTAAAGTTTATTTCTTCTTAAAACAGAGACTCTGCATTCTCAATATAGCAATACTGTGAAGGCATCTACAGAGTATCACCAGCTCACTGAGGTGACTGTATAACATACTCTTGAAAGTGAGTTGCCTCTGCAGGTATTTGAGGGTTGCTATCTATTTGAACGTGGCCGAGCATTTCATTTTATCAAAAATGCCACCAAACGCTCATATTCTGTGTGGTCAGTGCAGTCCCTAGGACAGGTCTAATGAAGATATGTTCCACCAAGGAAAGAAGGAAAAAAAAAAAAAAAAGGAAAAAACCTAAAATTTTAAAAATGGAGAAATATTTACAACTTTCCTCAGTCTGTCAGGTTGAGTTTTCTGTTTTAATATTCTTCAGTGCATTTTCAGAGAAAGGTTCCAAGGCTAGGAGTATAAGCAGTCTGGTCCAGTCCCATACATATCTGCAAGCCTTTTAAAACGAGGGCCCCAGTCACTGAGGTAATCGTAGTTCTGGTCAGAGTTTGAGCTGATGGAATCTAAAGAACTGAGCGACTCTGCCACCGAGCCGTTCCCCTCAAATGCATACGTCTGCAGGGAGTCGTAGGGTGGCGCGCAGGGGTCCACGTCAGCTTCTTTTAGTCTTTCCCAGATAAATTCCCTAAAAATGACATTATCTGGGATACTTTTAAAAGTTGGTCTGCTCAAGAACTGAATCTCAGGTGTCACGTCCCTCCTGGTCTTGGTGTCCCGCATGATGTTGAGGTTCCTCAAGGCAGCCATGTCAAAAGCCTCTGTGTCTTCTTCTCCACCACCCTCGTCATCGTACCTGACAATGTTTTCTCTGATATCTCTCTCTTCATCAAAAATGAGGGGCTCTTTTTTCCGTCGCCTCATGGTGACAATCAGCAAGACAAGAACTGGAAAAAATAAAAGTTAGAGCTTTAGCAGTGCTGAAGTTTTCTTGTATTTTCCTAATGTTGGAAGTACTTATTAATTTATATGGCAAAGACCAAAGGAAATAGCAAGCAATTTATGTGATTAGATGTGAAACCTAGCAGTTTATGAAATAACATTTAAACCATAAGCTTTTTGGACACTAAAGAATCTATTTCCCAAATCATTTAGGTATAGCATCTTCATCTCAAATTCTAATATTCTATATTGTCTGCTAAACATAAATTTCAATACTAGTTCAATCTGACTATGAAAATCTCAAACCAAAAAATTATAACAACTAAAAAAAAATAATTAAAAAAAAATACCTTTACCTGAACCCTTAAATGCCCAAGAGGTAAAAGCATATTCATAAATTGATGGAACAGAAATTAAAAAATGTAGTTTGGGAAGTGACTCAACTAAAGTCATTGCACCAATATTTGCTGAATAAAAATAAAGTTAAAAAAAATTTATATAGAACACTGAATTTTTAAGCAATGTGTAAAATAAGACTGTCTTAATTCATGGAATAAAACCATCTCTATATAAGATCTCACTTTCCTGAAAAGTGCAAAGTACTGCACTTGAAATTTATGCCTTATATCTAATGAGAACTGCTAGGGCTAGAGTTTACTGGATGAACCAGTACTGCAAATGTAATTGGCTATTTAATTTTAGCTCTTAAAGTTTCTTTCAGCTTGAAAGCTAATACTAAACTGCAGTTAGTACTAGCCAAAAGCACTGCAAGAAACTAGCTCAAGGCTCCTCTTGTTCTAATACAGTTTTGGTAGAGAAACATCACTGGTGACACACAAACTATGGAACCAATACTATGAATATTGCACCCATCTGTGAGACATGATGGAGTGTGAATCATCCACCTAGAAAATAATTAATACTATATTGCAGCATCTGGATAACATTTGCTGAGTTAATGCCAGACCTAGGAAATCACAGGCATCACTGTGATTGTAAAAATAACAGTATATTGAAAAGTGTCACTCCACATTTAATTAACCTCTTCTGATTTTATGATTATTTTTAATGTTAAGAATATGTGATTATGTGCACTGATAACATTTTTAGTCTTACAATGTCAATTAAATGCTGTAGAAACATATGGAAAAGCAAAAGCTAAAAAGTGATAGATATAAAATTAAGATTGAGGTTCCCTAGGTACTCCCAAAAGTGGCCTCCACAAATTGCATGATGCAGGACTAGCATTCTTGAAAGCCTTTTCATGGAGGAATCTTAAAATCACTATCAATCTAGTCATTGTGAGGAATGACTTAATATAAGGACCACTTGGCTAGAATAAACCAGTAACTTGCACATGCAAGAAAGCTGTCTACAGATATTATGGTAATATTTAGAACTGGCTAAAGCTGGAGATGCCTTTCTGCACTATTTTTATTTCCCTTCGGAGCCACACATCTAAAAATAAAACTGCAACTACATTTCTTTTGCCCTAAATTTTTTGAAAAATATATTAGGCAACAATCCTTTCCTCTTTTCTCAGTAGCTACCAAGCATATATCCAATAATCCATCTACTAATACATGTCTTGTGACTATAGTACTACATAATCAGCATCAGCCTTTCACATTTTTTGCCCCTGGCATCCACCTGATTCATCCTTTATGTATTGAATTCAGAAGCCACTAGTTTGGGGCATTTTGCTTTGAACAATATTTACATAAGCAGTTTAATAATATGAAATATTGACCTTTAAAGTGACATTTGTGGAATTTCAAAACATTCTGATATTTGTATAATACAAATTAAGCTGTAAATTATACAGCAGAGAACATAAAATTGTCACCAGATACAATTGCACTCCACTCTTAATATGTTTCCTTATTGTAAAAGATTTTTTAAAACTAAATTAGCTTGATGACAGTACAAATAGATATTTAAACCAAGATTTCTACTGACATAACTTCGTAATTATTATTTTTAACATTTACTGCTACATTTTTATTGCCATAAAAGTAAGCAGCTAATAATTTACTTTACTGAAGTGTAAATGCATTTTTACTCTACTGTCCCTCTTAACATACTTCATGTTGAAAGTTAAAGACATGCTAATAAGTGTAAAGTAAGAAACTTAGTAGGAAGGTCTGCCTAAAGGTACAATAAAAATCAAGATACAATGAATGTTTTATATAGTGTTCCTTCTACCTCTCACACTTGCTTGAAGCCAAGAAAAATATGGAGTCTTTCTAAAGGTTAAATATTTTAGCATTTAGATGACTTTATAAGATTATTAATTTCCAGTCTTTCCAACAGCCATGAACAATAAAGTTTAACCTCTAAATGAACAAAGCTTTAGCTGCACTGCTGGAGCTGCAGAGATGAATACAAGTCCTAAACAATTTTCACTGCTATCTAAATCAAATGCAAATGATTTTAAAGTTTTTTTAATTTCTCATTAAGTCATGGTGGGTTTTTATTTCCTACATTTATGAAAAAAGCAGAGATTAAGTTAGTAATTAGGGACTGTCTGAATTTCTAAAAACCTAATTTCGTGATTCTTAGAGAAGAAATAATCCAGTGGAAAACCTTTAGGCACATATGTATTGTACATTGAGGGCACTAGATTGGCTCCATACTGATACACCCAACTTATACTAAGGAGATGACAATACAGATTTCGTATGTGATGTAACAAATAAACAAATTAATCGATATTTTAAGCAACTAATAACCAGAATTAACAAAGAGAGATTTAAATTAACCTTTTTATTTTTCTGGTTTACCTGATTTTTTTTTTTAAATATTGATTTCCTTTAATAGTTACAATAGCCAAGAAAAAAGATTTGTTTGTCTTTATATTAGCTGTGGTAATACACAGTTTTATCCTTGTATTTAGTATACATTTAATGCTAATATTTGTAGTTTCAGTACACCCAAATCAGTCTTTTAGCAAACACCTTTGAATGCAAGAGTGGACTTCTGCTTTGCCACTATTCAGTGTGCTTTCTGGAATTACCATGAAATTTCCATTTTGGTATGATCTGGTAATAAGTCAGGTTTAGTTCAGCTGAACATATTTCTCTGGTTTAGTACTAATTTTTCCTTTTGTACTCAAGGCAACTGCAACATAATTGTAAGGAAGCCATAAAAGTCGTGAGACGCCCTGAGGGAGAAAACTACATGCAGAGCTGTACAGAAAGGCACAGAGCTAAATCACAAGCATTACCATGCTTTGTGTACACTGCACCCCTAAGCCAGGAATTTACTATAGCAATAAGCCACATCAGCTGCGAGCAGATCTGCACACTGGTTTATGCCTTAGGTGTGTCATGATTCATAAAGCTGATGATTGGAGATCCTCAGCCATACAAGCAGTGCACTAATAACCTATTTAGTTATACCTTGCAGTTGCCGGTACAGTCAGATAAGGTTTGGGGATTACAGAGGCCAAGACTCAGGAAACTTGAATTTAATTCCCACTTAACAAGCTTCACTTATACCTGTTGTTTAATCAGTTTGGACTGATATTTGCAAAGTGACTGTGACCTTTAAATGCCCACGCTGAGTGACCCTAATCAGCTCCCTAACTTTCCAAAAACAGCTGCTGCATTTCATACTCAACCACTTCTTGGAAATGTTGCTTTAGGTACCTCTAGTTAATTGTTTTCCCCCCGTTACACATTTATCACTTTAAAACTCCAAGGCCAAACCATACACATATTACATAGTCACATTCTGTACATGTTATACCTATTAAGAGACTAGGATCCTTATGACTCAAACTGTTTCTTCCTGTTTACAAATCACAGTTATATGTTCTGATTTAATTTGGGTTTTGCAGGTATTTTGATAATGATAACAGATTTGCTGTCTTTCAACTGAAAAAAAAATTATTTAAAGCTGTATTTTCAAGTCTTATCAATGTATTATTCTCACAAACTATAGTGCTACACCAATAGGAAGTTTTCTTCAGTCTTCCTAAGAAAATAGGTGACACTAATAATTACCTTCAGAAATATGAAAGACAAAAATAACGAAAAGGTATTGTGCCAATCTAGCTCTCAATACAATCAATACAAAGAAAATACTTAACCTCTCAAATGTGATTAGGTTATCTACAGGTGAATATTGTGTGTGTGTGTGATTTTATGTAAACATTTTATGCTGAGATGTTGTTACAATAGCAATTACTGTTTCTGGAAGATGCTAACTGAAAAACAAATTACCTCGAATTAAATTACCATATAATTTTCAGAAAAGTTAAAAAATTCCTACTTACTTTCTTCAAAATTATGTACAGTCCAAAATTAAACAAACTGCCTTTTCATATGCTTTTTACTATTTTTTAGATTTTTTTTCTTTCTGTAAAACTTAGCCTTACTTCATAATTGGAAGGCTGCTTTGTGAAATTAAAAAGTACTAGAATTTTCTTGTAAAATAAAAATTACAACTTAAACTCCATCAGTCAGTATGAAGATAGAAAGAGAATTTGTTTTTAAATGTTTTTAACTTCTAAAAATTATTTTATTTTGAAAAAAATAATCTATACCTAGTCTATACTAGTCTATATTAGTCTATATATGCAATTTTTATAAAGGAGTGTGATTTAATAATTT
The DNA here is from genome assembly GCF_001522545.3 of Parus major. Taxonomy (NCBI): domain Eukaryota; kingdom Metazoa; phylum Chordata; class Aves; order Passeriformes; family Paridae; genus Parus; species Parus major. Next base: position 97,380,647 of record NC_031769.1, read on the forward strand.
TCTTCCTTCTTACAGTTAGTGAAAACATTGTGCTTATCTAAAAATGATTGGCTTCTTAACTAAAAGTAGTAACACTAAGAAATCCCACTGAGACAATTTGGTCTTGGTAAAGATTAATGGTTATATACCAGCCATAGGCATGTATGGGGCAAGACCAAAAAGTATATCATACTAACTTTGAGAAAGTAAGAGCTGGTTGAGAATTCAAGACAGAATGCATGTACTCATTCTATGCAAATTTCATGCTTTCTCTGCTTTACAATTGGCACCCATATTAAGATGGCATTGATTAATGTGACTGGATTTGCACTGCGTGTTAATCTCGAGTTAGGAAAAGATATTGATCCAGTAGACTGCATCCCTTTTCACTGATAAAGTCTTACACAAAAACATGCATCTCTTGTCCCAGTCCTGGAATCACTTGCCAACAGCTGAAGCCTCTTTATTACGTTGTACTAGCGGAACTTCAGCATTTTTCTCAGGAATGTATGCAAAGAGCAAAAGGGAAAAGAGTAATTCCTAGAAATACCACCATGTAGCTGTTCCCAGAAAACATACTCTAGGAGAAAATGAGAGAAGAAGAAAGGCTCTGGGACCAGACTAGCAGCTGGGTTTCACTGGGAATCAGTGATGTTAAGTACCTCTTCCTTGTGAACACTGGCATGTGGCCGAGACTAAAACAGCATAGAGTATCAAAATGCAACACTCAAAGCCAGGGTTACCATATAAACACAGCCTAACCTGTTCTTGCAGCTTTGAACTGTACTCAAAAGGAACAGTTTAGGCTGGAAGTGATGATGGCACATACAAATGTCTTTTTTTTGATAAACAATGTTGATACATTCAGACAGAAGACATTGGAAACCCAAAGTCTTTGACAAATAAAATCAGTGGTGAGGTGGTAATACGCAAGATTTTTTTACCAAACCCTTGTTCAGAACACTTTAATAATAACTGGAATAAAATCTCAAATCTGTGTGTTTACTGGTTGTATTTGACCCCTGGTATACCAAGTAAAATAAGCAAGTTATTTGGTGCCAACATGCTATGTCTCCACTCAATGGTCTTCTTGAAATCCTACTGCTTCTATTTAAGTCTAGTTTATGACCAGATCAAGCTACATGGTACCTACAGCAGTTTCCCATGTAATTTTCAGAAACTCCCTTCTCATATATAACAAAAATAGTGACATTTCATTTCAGGATCAAATGAATTGCTATGGTTACAGGAATTTTATTCCTAAGTATATTGGACTAAAGTTTAAAGATGGTGTTTTTTCAGTGATACTAATGCCAGTTGATATAAGGGAATATTTTTATATCTTTTTGAACTCTGACATTTAGCTTCATGTCCAAATAAAGTTCATTTGTGTACATAAATTGGCTAGAAATGCTACTAGAAAAATGGTATTTAAAAAGGTTCATTAAAACTTTTGGCAATAATTCCCTTCCATTTCTTAAACCTAGGCCTAACCATGTGTTGAGCGAGAATAAAGTCTTATGGTGTTAGATTTTTTTTATGTCACGGAGATGGAAAACTTTAGAAATGCCACCTCCTATATGTATATATAGCTACTGGGTGAGTTGGTTGAGTTCATTGCAGAGGTAGTGATTTTTATTACTCTTTAAAAAAAGTATGAAACAGGTTTTTCCTTTTTGGAGTCCGTTAGAAGTATTTTAGCAGAAGGAACACTTCCTTCTAATGTTTTCCAACGACATGAATCAGAGTGCGAAAGAAGACATATCTATACGTGGTAGAAGTGCTGCCATGAACAGAAGTTTGGACACAAGTCTCTTGATTTGACCTATCCAAATTACTTTGATAAGAGTGGCAGATAAAACACCACTGGGATTACACCAACATAAGAAGACCGTGGTCTTCTCCCTTTCCTTAGATTGGTATGTAGAGATAGGGAATAGAAAAATTTCTTCATTGATAGCAACACTGAGGAAAATTCTTGTGTGCTGAACTGGATATCCTTGTTAATGTATGAATTTTCAGACAAAAAGCAAAACTTCACTTTTGCTTACCTTATCCTTCATCTTTATTTCTTGATTTGACCCCTTACTTTCCCATTTATTGTTTAATGACTAGGTATTACACGAGAAATGCTAGGCAAACTAGGATGTTGACACCATTCCACTCTTTTCAACTGTCTTTTAGCAGTTTCAGTGTTCAACATAAAATCCAGCGGTGCTACCATTTGCAGAAGTAACAAAAGATCACTCTGTAGATGATGTCAGTTAATTATGATTCTTAGCAGTAAATTGCATCTGCTATGTTTTCTGAATATCTTTTGTTCTATGCAAATCAATTAATATTTAAAAACTGTTATGGCTGTGGAAAACGGATACACTGATGCTGGTTTTATGGTGAGTATGCTAAGCCAAATGCTTCCATAAACTGTCTTATTTTTTAAATATTGCATTTGATGAAAGTCATGATTTTTTTTTCTTTTATTGCTATTTCTTATATCTGTCTGGAGGCAGCTTGATGTAGAAACAAGCTATCTAAATTGATAATCTCAATCCAAAGGGGTTTTTTTGAGCTAATGATACAAAATGCTGTTCTTTCTTGAATAGTATCTGTGCCAGTTCACAGAAATCAGGGTAGAGGGGAATGTTGAAGCTTATATGCATGTATCTTTTTCTATGATGCATTGGATGGAAAACAAGGGTAACAGAAAGAAGACATACCTAGCAGTGTCAAGACACAAGCCAATATTGCTATCAGGGCTCCAGTGCTAAGTCCTGCAGGCAAGATGTAAGCTTCTGCATTGCACGTCTGAGCAATGCCATCCGCATCACAGTCACAGACCCTGATGGTGAGAGTATTAGTGCTACTAAGGGAGGGTGACCCACTGTCCACTATGAATATTGGCAAGTAGAAAACAGACTGTTCCTGTCTTCGAAACCCATTTCTTTTGGTTAATACTGTCGCAGTATTATCTAGATAAAGGAATAAAAAGACAAATTATAAAATACGTAACTTTTCTAAAACACAAGCCTATAAATACTATAGCCTTCTACTTAAAGACTTTTTAAAAACATATTATTTCATATTATTTCAACAAGTTTATCTTTCCAGTCATATAGTTTTTAATCTGCAGAGGTAAAATCAATTTAGATATCACACACTACTAAACAAGAAGATTTCTATTTTCAAAAAAAAGAATATTTCAAAAATGCAGAGGTCCATTTGTTTTTATCTAAGCTTACATTTTCACAGTCTGGATAGACAGCTGAAGAATAGATCATTATAAAAAGAAAAAAAATACCCTTCAGTGATCAGATTAGGTATCTAAATACACGTTTCCAGTTAATTTACAAACATCTATTTCAACTATTTACAGATAAAGATATCGTATTAATGGAAGCAATGACCATATTAATAGGAGAATAGGTTCTGAAGATCAATTAAATGTTTTTTGAATACAAAAAATATTCCAGTCTGTGCACAAGCAAGGTAATTGTGCACTCAACAAAGACATGCTGCTGTTTTCAGACTCTTCTGAGATCAACATGGCCATTATAATCTGTTGAAAATGTATAGTTTGACACTGGTCTGAGTTATGTGATTAAAAAGCCTGTGTGTTCAAGAAGATATGTGCAAAACTCACTGTGTGCAACACAAATTGGGAGCTCCTGTAGGGAGTTACATCCCCCAGGATGTATAGAAATGTTCATTCAGTTGGTCTATCTGCTTACCTAGCTATCCATAGACAGATATACTGGCAGTCAGTAAAGTTATCTCATTGTGTCATCCATTATGATCCAATTGGCTAAATATGCAAAAACCTCTTGATATAACATAACATGAGACATGCATAAAGGTAACTAATGTTGAATGAGGCAGCTGGTGCTGTGTCTTATACCTCCACTGATTTTATGGGCATTACAAAAGTCTATTATTACTCTTACCAAATTATAAGTTCTCTGGAAGAGGGTCTCTTTTCATTAACTGCTTTACAGTTCTCATGATTTCAGATTTCTGAACAGTCCTATTCTAATGCACTTTTATTATTTTGATCATTGCTACTATTAGTCTTCAGTTTTAAACTGCAAGCTGCTCATATGAAGAAAATTAAGCATTTCATTAACTACATGTAAGGTAAGGCAATGAAGAGCTGCATGAAAAAACTTTTTTAGGTCACACATCATACTTACTGTATATTATTCAAAGTCTGCCTGTACAAACAGTGTCCTTCAGTGTCCATATGTTTGTTTTTCTTGTTTTACTAATAGGATGACTCTGTAGCTCTGGCTAACTACTGATCCACAAAAGAGCAATGCAAGAGCAATACCGTGTCTAGTTAGTTCTGTTTGCTACAGCTAATAGCTAAACTGCCTGACACGTGCCCAGCTGCTGTACTGTGCAGTGCAACTAATGAGGGCAGTAATTAGAGTGTGTTCTCAGATATTTTAACTAACAGAAATTGGATGTCAGTGGGAGTCTTTGAGGAAACAGTCATAAGAAGTCTGTGCAAATATTATAGGCAGTTTCATTATTAAAAGCATTCTTCAAAAGGGGATATACTTAGTTACTGAAAATATGTATTTTTCTAAAAACAAAACAAAATCCCCACAAATCACAAAACATCTCCATCTATCATGCACTCATTTTTTTATGTCCTGAGTTATATTAATAAGACATGAATTCCTGGACATTTTTCAGTCACTACCCCAAGATAAAATCTAATTTAGATAAAAACCTATAAATACAGGGAAAAAATGTGAAGAGTGACTGATGGGGGGGTGGGGGGGAAGGAAAGATTTAAAGATTTTATGCTGCTCTGTTTGGCTCAAGGCTTTAAATGATTCAAACAACAGCTTAATTCCTTTGACAAATAGTCTACAGATAAAATTATTTGGCAGGCTGATTGTAGTTTATGTCCTTACCAGAACACAAGTTTATGTAGGTCATAATAAGCATGCTGCATTGAAAATGGAAGGCGCTAGTGGTGAGTATTTGCCAAATCAAAATTTTCTTACCTTTGTTGTCTTGCAATGTAAAATTGTGGTTATTTGCTGCCTCTGCTGTTAAACTGAAGTAGAACTGATGGCCATTTGGTGGGTCATCCTTATCAATTGCACTAATTTTTTGGATCACCTGTTTTGAGATACATCAGGGTTTCATTGGAAGATATGTACATGTACATTACCTAACCACTCTGTTACCTATCAAAATATCAACCCTCCCTTAAGTTCTAATCATCTTGCATTTTGGTCTTCTAAAGTCTTAAGCATGCAGAGATTGTTAATGGGTGACTCAACTCTTTACCTGTAACAAATCTATTGGCCAAAGCAGGGTCTGGGAGAAAGTTAAGTCCTGTCATTCATCAAAGCTTGGAGTAATAAATTATATAGCAGTGGAAGAATTATCTTCTGGATGGTTCTTAGTGCAGTTATCAGTGGCTGCAATCAATGTTGCAAACCTTCACATGGAAACCATGATGTTTTTGAGCATTTGAATTAATGCACTTTTTTTTTTTTTTAATATAATAAAAAACAGAAAGACACATCATAAGTATATTATTATTTTATGGAATTTCACTACTATTATTTTTTTTTAGTTTAATTTTCTAAAGTTCTGTCAAAATCTATCTCTAAAGAAAGTGTCGCCACTACTTAAAAATCCATAAAAATTGGAAATTCCAATTCTCTGGTCCAGTTCTGATCAGAGCACAGGGAAAACAGGGAGCCTTAACAATAAGAGCATGAATACTCTGTGTTTCTTGTGAACACAAGCTAATAATCATAGTGGTTTTTTATCAGAATTTAAATTATGAGGTGATTTTGAAATGTGCAGTAAACATCTACTGCAGGAATGAGAATACACTGGGAGAAGGCACAAAAGGGTGAAGTCTTCCAGGAAATATGTGGGATCTATGCAGTTGCAGCATATTCTAGTTTTCTGGAAGTGGAAAGAGAGACTGAGAAAGCACATGGATTTTGTGAGGTCTTCCAAAGTAGAGATGAAAAGGCCAAATATAAGGGACACTATGGACAAACAAGTGATAAATTTAGTATAAGTCTAGGACCACTTGGAAGATATTTGGGTAGTTAAAAATATAGAAATAAAAAATAGGAATATATTCCCCTTGTTAAACTGTGTCCTTATGGTCCATACTTCCTAGGGGGATTAAAAGTGTCTACTCATTTTCAGAATGGTGGGCATTTAGTCTCAGAATAACCCTTGTGTTACTGTTTCCCACTTCTCAAAAAAATTAGGAGGAAGTATACATTCTCAGTATTATTCAAAATTAGATGAGTTAAGCAAAATACATCAGTTATACAAGTAAGAAAGCCAGAGATTTTAACACTACTTTCAACCGATATTTTTATACCTGAATCTTTCTTATTGTTTGCTTGTACTGCTCATAAGAGCTTCATTTTTACTGTTATAAGATGATTTTTCTTTATCTTAAAGCTGGAAGACTTTCATAAGGAATGGCTCTTTATCTGGTAAAAATAAACATAAAACCTATCAAGACATACCTGACCAGGCTGAGCATTTTCACAGACAGTTGTCTCATACTCCATGGCAAACTCAGGGGCATTGTCATTGATGTCAAGGATTGTGATGGCTACATAGCCTCTCCCAATCTGTGCTGGATTCTCTATAGGAAAATGTCCAATAAAACAATTAAGAGGAGATCCTTGCAAGTTATTCTGAAGGTCATTATATTTTTCACTTGCATTCTTCTTTTGGATGTGCATGTCAAATCAATTATAATCCCTCCCTCAAATACAAAGGAAGCTGTTGTCTTGAACTTCCAGACCAACATTTATGTGCTCCAGCTGCTTCAATTAACCTAAGATTTTACTTTCAGGATAAACTGGAAATCTAACTCACTAATCACAGCATCGAATTAAATCACATGGAAGGATAAGAGCAAGATGATATAAAATCATCACCAAGCTAGCCCAGACATCACTATTCATACTGGGAATAGCAGGACTATTATGGGTTAAACTTTTTTTTTTTTCCCTTGAACTTTATATGGATCAGTCTATTAAGAAGTCAAAATCAGAATTTTATCAGCTACGTGTCAGAGAAAAGAAGGCTGCATTCTGAAGCAAATCCCAAAGTATTTACTGTGCACACACAGCTAAGCATTTCAATACAGTCATTAATATATTGAACAGCTTAAATACAAATCACACTGAAAATTGATACACATTTCTAGCTAAACTCTGAGCATATTCAGTTTCCAATGTCATAGTTTAACCTTAAACACTAATTATATTTTGGACTAAGCATAGGGACATCAGTCAGTGCAATACTTCTTTTGTCTCTCTTTTGGAGCAGGGAATAGAGTTGTTATAGTCCTTTTTTATCAAAAATGTTGGTATTAGTGTTGCAACAGGACAAAATGAAAAACTTTACAAAACTTGAAATATGTATCTATCATTTTATAGTGTTGTGCAACCACATATAAATAAATATTTTAAGCACCTAAATGTAAATCACAAAGGGGGTTTTTTTTCATTTGTTTGTTTTTATACCACATGTGAAATACCAAAGTAAGCCATTTTGACACCAAAATTTTCCTCTGTTGAACTAAGCTTATTGAAAATCAAGCAGGCATGAATATAAGTTAGTACAGTTACTTGTGTTCCTAGACTGTCATTTTTGTCAGGTATTCCCCTTGTCTATCTCATCAGTTTTGCTACCACCCAGGAAAATTTTTTGTTTTCATTTTGGGTTTTTAGACCAAAATTCTACTTGTGATCAAGTAGAGTAATACAAGATAAATTCATAGAGACACTAAATGATAAATCTTAACTTTCAGGTTAAATGTTAAATTAAGCTCACTGAAATCAAGAACTGATGATTTTTACAACACGCCAGAAAACTGATAATATTTTTATTATCACAGCCCAACAGAGCAGTAATAGAGAAGAAATTTAAAGATGTAAATTCTTCAAATATAAAAACACTTCAAAAAATATATTCAAAGCATAACAAGTTTAAGTTTGAACCTGCATTACAAGAGTTCCTGTATCCATTTGAAGCATTACATTTTTTTAACACTTTTCATCTTACACCAAAAAAAGATACCAAGTACAAAATGACTTCTACAGTGGTACCTTACAGTCAAAATGAAACCACATTAGCATTCACATCCCCTTTTTTTTATACCTTCTGAGAATGCTGTGGTTGACCAACAGCAATCAGCTCTGACAGCCCTCACTGAGATGGGGTAATCATTCTCCCCCATCTTCTATATCACCTTTCCTGTAATCAGACTTAGTGTGAGACTGCTGACTTAACATATTTCTTGTACTTTGTAACTTTGTACTTGTCTTTCTGAAGACAAAAGAATACACAAGGTGTGAAGGGAATGAAAGAGCAAACACCTAAACTGTTGTATTTTTAAATTTTTATCATATAGATTTCTTTTGCATTAAGTAATAAGCTATTTTTATCTGTCAAAGCTTGCAACTGCCAGAATTTCTCTGAATGAAGCTCATCAAAACCAAGCCTGAAGCTTTACACTTAAACTGTAGATAAAAATCTTTCTATGGGTACTTACGACTTTCCATGGCCAAAACTGTGATATTATGAACAGCATTCGTTTCCCTGTCCAAAGATTTGGCAGTTGTAATGACTCCACTGTTGGCATCAATATTGAAATACCTCTCCAGGTCTGTGTTTCGATCTATCGAATACCTAGGTAAAGGAGGATAGAAAGTTTTCATTTATGTTCAATTACAGCTTGTAAAAATATTTCACTGATTTCTTATTAGAGGGAAAGCATTTCCACTGTTTCCCCAGTTTGACCATTGCTCAGTTGAGTTTCCCTGGGGCACTGAGAGAAGCAAAGCCACATGCAAAGGTGAGAGAATAACACAGTAACTTGTGCTGACAGTGGCAGGCTCCACTCCCACAGTGTTAAGTGAGGTTATAGGTATTCTTCTTTTCTTCTCTCTGCTGTAAAGCAAACTCAGGAATTAATCAAACGGTATCCTCCTGAGAGCCAGCTAAGGAGAAGGTGAGTTGGAATTTGCTACAAGGCTGTACCATCCAGGCACTGATCCCATGGGGGCTGGCAACCTGAGCACAGAGCTTTCTATCATCAGCAGAAGAGCCCCTGAGTCACCCAGAGCTGCAGGGGAAGAGGGAAAAAGGAAAGATGATGCAGACTAGGGTCAAGAGATTGCATGTGATCACTGCCAGCTCACAGTGCTTTACTGTCATTAGACAAACAGGGACTCATGCCCTTAACTCTTTGGCTTAACATTATTTTACCTTCCAATTTGTTTTAGGAAGGGGATCCCCTTAGGAGCTCCTTAGAAAAGTGAAAGTAGCATAAGAGGAAAGGTCAAAATACCTATGGGTGATTTGTTTATATCAGTTTTGAGAGTAAGGGACAGTTGATTAGGCAGATTTAGATTTACAGTTGGAATATTCTTGACACTAGATTTATTATTGGGTTATATTCTTGCACTCTCATTTAGGTCAAGTATGTACTCCAGAGCACTTCCTTACACTCAGGATGAATTAAAATGTTTGAACCAGATCAAGTATTATCATTGCAATTACTGACAGAGTGATGATATATTAGATTATTGATATAACATAAACCAAATTCTTTGAACAACATGGAAAGAAAGAATTATGCAAGGCAATTAAAAAATTGGGACTTCCTGGACACAGTGATTTTATGAAACTATTTGTTCTGTGTTGTAATATATCATCTTCTTTACTGTATTGCTGTGTTTTTGTCTATCCCTCTTAAGTGTGCAATCTAAGTGCAGAGCCTTTGTCAAATAATTAGAATTGTTTTGTTGTATTGTGTCACAGTGAGAGAGAGAATGAGCCGTAACAACAGTAACAGTATTTTTTGTGGATTACCGCTTTCCCTCTTTCACTTTTTCTTTTCTTCTTTCACTTTGTCTTAACTGTAGGCCATTTCTCACTTTGTTTCTTGCCAGAACTGCTGTTTATTTGGTCAGCAGTGCTCTACAGCTGCTTTGTGGCTGGCAAGTTTCCCCACGAGACTATACCTGTCACCTCTGCTATGTAGTCAATCTTGGCAGGCCTCATAGCTGAGATTCAATCTCCTGACAGATTTCCCTTAGAAATCCTTAGATTTCCCAGTTATTAAGACTATCACTATGCAGCTTGAAGAGTCAAAGGATAAGAAGTAAAAGAAAAGGAGAAAGAGAAATGGAGGAGGACATGGAGAGGTAAGAAAGAAGAAAAGGAAGAAAGCAGTAAAGGAGTGAGACAAGGAGGGAGACAGGGAAAGAGGGAGAAAAAGTAAACAAGTTATATAAATTGGATGACAGATTCTTATGAAACAAGGAGAAGAATAATTTTATTCATAGGAAGCAAGCAGTTTCCCTTATTTATAAGCATTGTATCCATACTTCAATTCTAAAAAAAATATTTTAAATACATTTAATCCTTTAATTCCTCACAGCCATAGTACTTGGAAATCTTTGAGCTGCAGGAGTTTTAAATCCTTTATTTAAGCTAGTTCAAACATCAATAGTTCTCTGGTCCTTATGAGATAACCTCTTATTTTCAAAACATTTATTATTTTCCCTAGTCCTTGGTATTGTCAAGGTTCTGTGTCTGAACTTGTAATTTCAACATTTTATGAATTGTAACAAATCTAGTTTTTAATCAGTATCAATATAATCCAATGTTTGAAAGTTGGAATACTTATTTATAGATTAATAGTTTAAACTCCTTAAACAGATCATGAAAAGTTTTATGCATTAATCCTACTTAGCACATTCCAATTTTAGGTGGATCTGTCTCTGATGTATCATAGCATATGTAGAACAGCTTTAAATTTTATGATCTTTCAGTACTTTTGACCATGTACATAGCAGGTTCACAAGTATATTGATAAATCCTCACTACTTTTCTTTTTTCCTCTCCCTGAAATTTCAAGAAACTTTGAAACAGAAGAAATCTTCAAAATGTTAGCTGGTGATATAATTACTTTTTATGCTGGAATTGTAAAAATTAACCAGAACAAGGCCAACAAACTCATCTTTATGTTTGCAAAGGAGTCAAAAGAATTCTGAGCATGGCCTGCACTAGTGGAACTGTGTTTAAGCCTGTTCTAAATGATTCTGGTAACCAGATATCATACACCAGATGCTAACATTGGTGCCAAAAAGTACTGCCACAGCAAAGATAAATTTCACAAGTAAATCCATGCCAAAGATTCATCTAGGACTTGTTTATACATGATAGGAATCAGCTATTTTGAATATGCTGCAAATATATAACGAAAAAGATAGAACACTTGCATCACCTCTAGGAGTGAAACATATGCTTTACTTTTGCAACATAAGATCTCTGCTTTAGAAATTACACTAGATTCCCAAGCTCCCATTTTCAATGCATGAAAGGAAAGATTTAACATTACCAAAACAAGTGACACCCAAACAAATACCCACAAAGATCTTTCCTGTGTATGCCCTAAGTGAGCAATAAAAACAAAAGAAACTAAGCAGTAACTTTTTATGGTATATGAGTTCCTCCCCCTGCAGGTGTTTCAATTCACAGAATTCCTAAGTTATAACTATTATTCTCTAGATGCTTTGCATGTTCCTTTGAGAATTAATAGTACTACTCTGCATAAGAAAAATAACAAGTAGTTCATTAGTGGTTTAGCTAAGGTGGTGAGTCTTTGCCCTTGAGATCTCAGCTTAGATACATGCAAACAAGATTGAGAATTTTGTTCTCTTATGATTTCTTAATGATGTTGGACATTGTATTGTGTAAGACCTGCAGGTTTTTCAGACACTGAAGACAAAGAAAAAGGGCCTTGACAGTTTAAGAATCTCCAGTGATCATGCCTCTTCCCATTCAAATGGAAGATACTTGGCCACAGTAAAAGTTACAAAACCAAAAGCTTTTAACTATCCTGATTGGAACAGGATGCATTTCATCCCGTCCACTTCTCTTATCTACAGAGTTCTTACTAATGTTTCCTGCCATGGGACCTCAGCTCCATGTGGGAATTGATGTCCCATTGCCTTCTGATTCCTAGTGAATCAGACTATGAATCATTATTCAAGCATGCATGTATATTATAGATATAATTTTTGATCCTGGTTGATTTAAGAGAATATAACTGGCTAGAGATAATAATAGACTCTTCCTAAGCATAGAGAGTAATAAATATGAGCAATATTTTTAGGTGAATTTTTCATTTGGGATCTTCTCTTCATTGCTTCACAGAGATTTAAACTTTTTTTTTTTTTGGTTTGTTTTCAGAGGTTCTGTAGTTCAGGTTATAAAAGTTAAACCATGCAAACTCATAGAACATCTGAATCTCCCTCTGCAAAGGAAGAACGCTTATTAATTACTTTCAGTGTAACCAAATACCTTCCCAGCACAAGATGAACGACTTCAATGCAAAGGATGAATAAATAATTAAGATCTCTTACAATTACCTGACAGGACTATTTGAGGCATCTGGATCATGGGCCGCTACAGTTCCGATGATGGTGCCAACCTTTGCTGCTTCAGACACCACCATGGAGTACAGACGTGAAGTAAACACAGGCGGCTCATCAACATCTTCTACGATTATCTTCACTGTTGTCATATCACTGAAGGGCCCCAGGCTCAGGAAACGAGGGTCAACATGCATATTGGCTGCTTCTATCCTCAAGGTATAGCTTGTCTTAGCTTCAAAATCCAGCTCCTATACAGGCAAAATTATTTGGAAATTTTATTATTCAGTGATGCTGACGCAAAACTGTTCTGCTTTAAACTTTCAGTAAGTATAAAATGAAATGAGCTTTGCCATTTGTATACAAACAGCACTTCTGACTGACTGACCATAGCTGATGGTTCATTTTTTAGCTTTCTCGAAACATTATTTGCATAGTCTCACTAGTGAATGAATACTCTGCAATGACTTTAGTGATAAAGATAGTTCTCCTTTGTGAGTGAAACAAATTTATGAGATAATGGCAAAACTTTCTGTAACTTCTGTAAGGACCAGATTCTCACTGATTATTTCACTATTGTGAATTAATACTTATTTTTGTCTCACTAAAATTTTATCTAAGCTCATGGCAAATAAACTGTAGCATACTACCCAGACATAAGAACTCAATATAATCTTTAAAGGTTACTTACAGGTGAAAACACCTCATTCAGAAAATTATGGGTGAGATTTTTTTTTGTTTTAAATTGAATTTAATGGTTTTTGCATAGTATTAGGATTGACTAAACAATTTTTTCTCCAAGCTCTTTTAAATTTGTGTAGAAAATGTGGCAATGACTTAAATGACACTGCTTATATCACAATATTTTGTACTGAGATTGTTTTGGTTTGTTTTTCTTAGTAAACAAAATACGCAAATTTTTATATCTTCCTTCTGCTTTTATTTTTAATTTTTTAATTTTCCTCAGTGGAAGTACAGTTTCTTTTATAATAAATACTGCATTAGGAACAAAAACTACCACCCACAACAAATGAGATATCTGTGATCTGAGGTTATTCAGATTCTTCAGAAATAAGAAAATTTTATTTGAGGAAAAAATAATTTTAGCTCACATGACATTACTGAAAGAAAACATCAAATCAATATTAGAACCATTAACTCTGTATCTACAGTCTTAGCTGTTCAGCTTGCACCAAATATCCAGCTAACTATTCCTTTAAATTCCAAGTCATTAAAAAAAACAGCACAACACCTAGCTGAAGCACTTCTAAAGCTGCAGTCTGGTTACTCAACCACATCTTCAAACTACAATTCCAAGTGTATAAAACAGATTAAAAATGTTTTTCTGCAGTTCTGCTACTGAATACATCACAGGGATCTGAGATGTGCTTGCAAATTAATCTTCCAGCATCTGTGAAACATTCCAGTTTTCACTCAGAGGAGCAGCAGAGGTGAAACACACATCTGTTGACCTACAAGGGCCTAAGTTCTCCATCTAGTTACAGTCGGATAAATCCCAAATGAGCATCTTAAAATCAGCGATTATGTTGATGCTATAATACAGCTGCAAACAGTCTAGATTTAAATATGAAAGATGAAGTGCAGCACAGCACACTCAGAAAGGCACTGAACTTTTACAAACTCTGTGTGGCAGCAAAAGGCTTCTCCATTTGGGAATACATGTGATCCTCATATTATGCAAGTACTTCTTGAAATGAATTAAAGCTGCAGTACCCACAGCACTTGGAAAACAGATATGCTGAAATAGAAAGTTTTTCTGGATACTGGTCCCTGTACTGGATACAGCTGGTCAGTATTCATTAGTAAAGCATGTTTAATAGTTTTTTTTTTATTTTCACTTTGGTTTTATATTTAAAGTACAATACAAGTGTTATGAAACAACCTCACAGCCATATTGCAAATGTAATGTGATGTTGGAATAAGGAAAACTGACTCAGAAACTTCATTCTGGAGTGATAACAATTAGGCTAATAATATGACTAGATGAGGACAAACAAGCACATAAATATCTTAAGACATCACATTATCTAATAAAAGCAAAATATTAATTAAAAAATTAAAACTTGAAAGCATAATAAATAAATGATAATTTGAAAAATGTCAAAGGCAAAAGGCTAACATTTGTTGAACTAAAAAAAAAAACAACAAAAACCACCAAAACCAAAACTCCTCCTCAATAAACAAAACCACTGAACCCTTTGCAAACAGTATATTTGCAGTCAGAATGTACAAAAGTATGTAGTGGAGAAAGGAAAGCTAGTTCAGCCTCATTAATGAGGGGTATCTCTTGAAATTGGGTGATTGAGATTGCAGTGACACCTAATCAAACACATGGAAACATATCATGAGACTGCAGAAAAGTTACCTGTTTCTGACATACTAATGTAAACAGCACAGTCCTTCAAAGTAAAGAAATTACTAAATTTCTGATTTAATAGATAAAATGTATACCATATATGTACTTGGAAAATTATATAAATTTTAATTTTATTTTAATAGACCAACACAACAAAAAAGAAATACTTAAAATAATTTTAAGACACCCCCATGTTTCTATATTGATTAAAGAAGACTCCTTTAAAACTCTATTAACTGAAATAATAAATAAGTGTTTTTTCATATGAATTTTTATCATAAGGGAGTGTTAGACTAGTAGGGAATTCACCAAAAATACACATCCATTAGAAAAGTATTTCCTTATAGAAAAGGTTGAAAAACTAACAGCGGTGCAGGTACATGTTCTAAACAGCCTTACTTACTAAGTGCATGTTCAACCTTCTCTAATGTAGCCATGTACATCTGAGAAAATCACCATATGGTCCTTAGTGTGACTGTAGCAAAATTATTCCAGGAAAGATATCAGCTGGTGAATGCCTGTTTTTCACCAGTCACTAGTAAGGGAGTCTCAATAACTGAAAGAAGCAAACATCTGTTCTCAGCAACATGAATCCTTCCCTAGGATTCCCTCAGATATCTTCTGGTACTCAGTGCTGCTGGCAGTATTAAAAATATATAAGGATCCTTGTTAATGAAAAATAAAGAAATAAATTTTAAAGATCTAATCTATGGATGTATGGAGTAGATAAGAGTTGGTGTTTAGAAGAGGGTAATTATGGATTGACTAATGGATTTTACAATATCCAGTGATTTTATTTTCAGTATTGTTATTTTCAGTTCTTTCTAGCAGAGCCTTTCTTCTGCCTTGGGGTGTGGCAATTTCTACGAAAGCTACAGTCATCATCCTCAATCTGTTGCTCTAAAATATACAACCTCAGATACTGTGGGGAATACAGAGGTGTCAATCAGGGTTTGAGGTCGAACATAATCTGGGAAAATCAAACAAAATATCTAAAGTACGATTAATGTGAAAGAGCTCTTGACCTGGCGTAAACATTTCAACATTTCTTAGCTAATATAATGAAGAAATTGCACGCTACATACACTAATGAAAGACTGATAAAATGAAAGGAAAATATTTTCTTTTTTTTGTTTCTTCTTATCTAGTTATCATTGGTGTCTGCTATACAGACAGCATTATTTAAATGGCTTTTGGAGCATGCCTTCATTATTTCCTGCTTTAACAAAAGCACAAGATTCCAGTGATGGAGCACCATGTTCACAGTCTTCAAATCACTACATCAATGGTGAAGGTTAAAGGGACAACGTATATTTCAGTTCTTCAGTACAATGAATAGAACTTCATTAATATCCGTGCATTAGTATTATCTGATTAGATCCTGTGCAGGATCCATTAATCTTTCCTTTTGTGAGGTCTGTCTTCTTTTTTTCTTCTTTTCCTTTTAAGGGATAAGAAATTTATCCTTTCTGAAGGAAATTGCAAAACAAGTCTTCTATTTTAGAGAGGCTGGATATGAAGTTATAACTCACAGAAAGCCCATTTTTATAATGTTCATTTTTATTGCATGGTAACTTTGTAATAATATACTTTTCAGAGGTGAAAATCCCATTTTTAAGCCCAGTTGAGGTTTTATATTGAAAACTGCAGTACATCAAACAAATGCACACAATCTCTCAAAGGAACCAGGGAAGCCTCAATTTCTTACATTGTAAACTCTGATACAGAATTGAAAGAATAATTTTTAGCTAAAAAGAAAAAAAAGAAATGTTAACAATAATGGAAAGATAACTTTTCACTCAAAAGCTTATGCATAAACCCTCTCTTCCCCCCACACCCATTTTATAATTGCCAATATTGCTTTTAGAATGAACTCAGGTTTTAAAATAATCTCTTAGCAGTCAATTTCTATGAGAAAGTACTTTACAACATTATTTTTCCCTTTAACATTCATACCAGTTGGTGATGGTGGTTGGGCTGTGTATTGAGGGTAGAAATGAAGGCAAAGTGAGCAAGAACTCTACCATGGGAAATCTTAATGCTTGTCACTTTCAGCAGTAAGACATTACAACCCTCACTCTACAGAGTATTTAGGAGTTTTTGCTCTTTTTTTTTTTCCCCTTAAATCTACTAAAATCTCTCCATAGACTTCCAAATGGCTTGAATCACATCTCATGACATTTCAAGAAGTCACAAATGATACATAAAATAAAAATATATCTTGAAGCCTTTTTTTATTATTAAATTACCATAACTACTTTAAGTACCAAATATTTGATAAAAGTGTAGGTGGATAACGAGCATCATGTTTTTATCTTTAGATGTTTTTCTACTAAGCTATTAATATTACTTTTGCTACTAAGCTATTAATATTATTGAAGTCTAACTTTAGCCTGCAACTTTGTGGATAAAGTGAGATCTGTACTTATATGATGCTTTTTTTAGTACACTATTTCTAGTAATAGTGCTTTGGAAACCACAAAAAAATAAGGATTTGTGTAGTTTGCTTAGAAAGTAAAGCCAAGACTCCATTCATGTGTATTACAATCAGGATTCTGTAAAAAATCAAGATGAATTCACTTCAAAATTGTGCCTAGGTTTGCAAGGACACTTCAGAATCTGTTGTATTAAATGACTGAATCATCATTCGCTTCTGTAAATGCTTCTTCAATTCTAAGATTTTTACTGCACAGGAAAATCTGACACATTTTTTAAAACTCCAATATATGCAGAAAAATTATGCTTTTTCTCCAAACACCCTCACCACTGTGAAATTGAGTTATGCAAATGATCTGAGTCCTTACTGACGGAGCATTGATAGCAGTATGTAAATTACAAATGAAACCACAGGAAGGAATTGATCCTACTCTACAGATGGAGAACTGAGTCACACTGCTAACGAAGAAAAAATGTTGAGATACTTCTAAGAAATATAAATGCTTGATTCCTTTTCATAAACTCTACAACTCTTCCTTTTTTTTTTTTTTTTTTCTGAAAAGAACACATAAGATGGATGTTTTCCTATATCTGATTTAAGGATAACTTACACATCTAGCTTAATTTTACTTTGGAATTGTCAGCCCATGGTTTCAACCTGCACTCTCTTCACTGAGTTAAAAACTGTCCAGGCTCAAAGATTTGGTAGTGAATGGAGTTACAATTGCCAGCCAATCAGCAGTGATGTTCCTCAGGGCTCAGTGCTCAGTGCAGTCCCAGTTAATATCTATAAATAAGTTGGGTAAGGGCATTGACTGCACCTCAGTAAGTTTGCAGATGACACTAAGTTGTGTGGGAGCATTGACCTGCTGGAGGGCAGGAAGGCTCTGTAGAGGAATCTGGATGGGGTGGATCAATGAGCTGGGTCACTTGTGTGATATTCAACAGCAAAAGTGCGGAGTTCTGTGCCTGAGTGACAACAACCCTCTGCAGTGCTACAGGCTGGGGGCAGAGTGGCTGGAGAACTGCCCATCAGGGGATGCTGATCATGAGCCAGTGTGTACCCAGCTGCCTCAGAAGGTCAATGGCTTGGATCAAACCCAGCGTGTCTGGAAGGAACAGGGCAACAACTGCCCGCCCCCCTGTACTTGGCACAGGTGAGACCATGCCTTGGGTCCTGTGTCCAGTTTTGGGCCCCCCTCTGAGGAGGTCTTGGAGTGTAAAGGGAAGGGCAATGGACATGTTGAAGGGTCTGACAGTAAGTTGTCTAAGAAGTGGCTGAAGGAACTGGAGTTGTTTAGCCTAAAGAAAAGGAGCCTCAGAGGCAACAGTGTTTTCTCCAGCTACCTAAAAAGAGATTGTGGTGAGGTGGGGGGTCAGCCTCTTCTTCTAGGCAGCTAGGGATAGCACAAGACAACACAGCCACAAAATTTTCCAGGTAAAGGTTCAGGCTGGGCATCATGAAGACCTTTTTTCACTGAAAGGGTATTTATGCATAGACTTCCCAGGGTATCATCATCCCTGGAAGTATTCAAGAAATGACCGGATGAGGCACTATAGTTCAACTGACATGGTGGTGTTCATCAAAGATTGGACTTGATGAATTTGGAGGTCTCTTCCAACCTTAATGATGCCATCTTATGATTCTATTCTCTTCTGTTCTATTTTATGATTTACCTTAGAGACTGTGATACAGTGTGGAGGTTAACCAAACTCTCTTAAAATTTGCAACATCATAATTGTAGCATCAAACAACATCATTATCTGAACAGGATAAAAATAAGAAAGATTTCTTCTGTCTCATTTGACAAGCAAGAACTTTTCATTTGTTTGTTAGTATTATTTTACAAAAGAGAAAGTCAGTAAATAAAGAAGTGGGAAGATTTCCATGGGGACTTGAAACTGCTAGGCAACAACTTGCATGAACATTGGTTAGCATTAACATAGGTTACAGGAAAAGACCCTTATTAACTTTCCTACCTCTTTCCCACCCTTCATTTAAGCTGAGAATACAGGTCTCGTTCACTTGTTATTTATAACTTCTGAAGAAAAAAGGAAGACCAAGAAAAAGAAAGTCAAAATTTGTCTTCTAGAATTTTTCATATCCTATTTCAAGTAATGAAATAGCTGAAAATAGCCTAAAACTGATTTACACACTTTTATATCCCATTATAGATACAAGCTGGATATGTTTTTATATATGAAATTGGTTAACATATTGCAGAAGACAGTAGATTCTATTTAAGTGCCAATAACCAAATAAATGGTTCAACACTGTTTTACTTGCTTCTATCATTAGATGAACTTTTAGCTTTTCTAATCTTACAAAAAACAATTCTACCCAGAAGTAACATGCTGTTATTATGTAAGCCATAAATTCATTAACAAAATTAGTCCTTGTTCCAAATATTTTAAAAGTGTTTTCTGTGGGGTTCTTAATTTATTTGTTTTTGTTTGATTGGTTTATTTTGGTTTGGGTAGTTTTTTTTGGTAGGGGGTGTGGTGGTTTTTTGTTTCAAAGAAACTTAAGCAGCTCCCTGGAATATGTGAACTACTTATTCATTTAATTTTGACTCCAATATCCCAACAGGGATAAAATAAGGTGTGACGAGTATGTGAAAGCCCATACGGCTGCAAGAATTGTACAGAGATACAGCACACATGCTTTTTAGTTGTACTGCATAAGGCAGTACAATCCCACTCTTTACTCTTTGGAAAGAAAAAAACAAGCGGATAGAAACACAGACAAAGCATTCTTCCCCTGTCTGCTTCCATATGGACAAGGGAGTAATTACAAGAGTGCCAGACTATTGCCAAAATGTTATTTTGACTGAAGTTTAGTCTAGTTGCTAACCTACACTGACATTAGGCACTAGGTAGCAACAGTACTAGCATGTTCAGGAGCATGTAATCCCTAGTCCTGCCATGGCTATGCAAACTACCAGCAGAACTACCACTACTACTCATAAAACAGCATTGTTCTCAAAATGTTAAGAGAAAAATCCATCCTGAATAAACTGTGCAAGCCAGAGAGATATCTGGGTTTATAGCAATTCTGGAGAGTTATTAAGGAAGGAATACACACTACATATTTCAATGATTATCAGTATT
This sequence comes from Parus major, assembly GCF_001522545.3. Lineage (NCBI taxonomy): Eukaryota > Metazoa > Chordata > Aves > Passeriformes > Paridae > Parus > Parus major. The sequence goes on from NC_031769.1 coordinate 97,401,002, forward strand.
AATAGTAAAAAGACCTTTTTTTTTTTTTTTTTCTCCACTGGCTTGTGACATTTTGAAGTTTCTTTGTTGCAGTGTACAGAAAAGAAATATGTTCAAACAGGCACGGAAATCAATCAAAAAAATTAAACAAAACCCAAACCTATTCACTGGTAATACAGTGAATTGAGATACACCTAACCATGTAACATTTTTCTCATTATAATATCATGGTACTTGGTATCTCTGTTTCAAACCAGATCATTTTCTTGCAGTTTCTGCTCATCCCTGGGCATTTTTTTAATATTGCATAAAATGAATATTGTGGAATAAAAGTAAAAAAGAACATAGAAATCTGTCTTTACACAGTGAATTTTTAAATCTCACTTGTTTTCCTACTGTTTTCTTTTATTCTTACAAAAACTCTCTTTTTTTAAATTTAATGCTACATATGTGTTAGAAGAAGTGTTAGTTTTGAGTGAGGAAGTCAACTTTCAAAATTGTCTTGAAGTGCTTATCCTTCTAAAAACAGAAAGCAAAATCCTCAGCTTGTGTTTGGAACTTGGATAACCAGGTGCCAAACTTTCTCCAACAACACCCAGCTCAAAACTGAATGGAGAAGTGCCTTCAGCTGCTCAGTTACTGCTGGTGATGTTCATGCCCAGCCTGCTGAGCTTTATGTACAACTGCAGCAGAAGCATGCAAAACTAAAGTACCCATTTGCATTTAGAACCAAAGCTTGCCTTTTCATAAGTCTTTGCCTTGGCATTTTACTGCCTGATGTGTACACAGACATGTCATCCGAGCATATAAATAATCAGAAGTTGAAAAGGATAGGCATGCATTTTGAGGCTGAGCTGCTTTTCAATACCTCAGCTGATTTTCAGGTATGAAAAGTAGAAAGGTAATTGCACTCAGAGGAGTACAGAACATCATGTGCTGGACAGTAAAATTTTTAGGCAGATTCCAGGCTACAAACTTAATTTCTTCCTTGATTTCTTACTAACAAGCATACATTATCATGCAGGGATAATGTGACTCCATAGTGAACTTGAAGGTAAGGCTCAGAAACTCACTTAACCTGCATACACAGTTATTAATGGTCTTTAATTCAATTTATTGTCCAGAAGACAGTGTAGTTGCCTGATTCCTATGCTTCAATTCCTCACTTCTATCCTAGACAATGTTCTTTACAGGGTGGGCAGGGAGAGTTTCTCAGCACTGGGAAAAGCACAAGGTTCCCTGGAGTCAAAATGAAAAGCTAAGGACATCCTGAGGTTTGGGAGACAACCACCAGCATGGAGAATCACCTTTGCGTATGTCAGAGCATGTTGTTGAGTTTGGGTGAAGGGCAGTCAGTTTTCTCCAGAGCAGAATAGTTCTGTGCTTTGCATTGGTAGCTGGAAAGGTATTGACAACACACCACTTTTTTGGCTATTGCCAAGTAGTGCTGGGACAGCACCAGTGCTGTCTTTCCAACATTTCCCACACAGATGGGCAAGATCTTGGGAGGAGCCACAGCCAGAATAGTGGACCCAAGGTGACCAAATAGATATCCCATGGCATAGGGCATCTGCTCAGATATAAAACATAAGAGAAAGGTGGAGGGGATGGAGTGGGGGAGTGGACATTCATTATTTACATCCTTTGCCTTCTGATGAAATTGTCATTTGAACTGAATCCCTGCCTCCCAGGAAGTGGCTGGGCATCTCCATAAGGAATAAGATCTGTTTTTTTCACTTTTCTTGGCATGTATGTGACCTTCAGTTTTGCATTTGTAAACTCCTCTTTTCTTGAACCACAAGGTTCTCCCCATCTTATTTTGTCACACTGTCCTGCTGGAAAGGAGGTGATAGACTGGCTTGGTGGGCACCTGGCACTAGCCAAGGACTACCTACCACACAGAGGAAAGTAGGTCAAAAATAGTAGGAAAATTAGAGAAAAGATCTAACACTGCAGAGAAAGAAGTCTGAATTCTTGTGTCAAAATACAGCAGTATGTAGGTATAAAAATTATTAACAGATTAGACCATTTGATCACGTCAACAATTTGTACCCTTTTAATGTAGTTCAACAGCTATTTCATAGAGCAGTTCTCTGGACAAATATTCAGTAGTGCAAAGTCCAGTTCAGCTCCCTAGATAAAATGATTATAGAAATAACAAATTTCAATTATTTGGTCCACTCTATAGCACTGAAATGAGGATACTCTAGGAACAAATAAACAACAAAACCATACTAAAAAATGGAAATTAACTCACCAGTTCTCATATTAGATCACTGAAGACCCTGACTGATTCAGTGTTGCTAATTGTGACACCAGTAAATGTTCTCCCTCTAGTATAGGCACATTTCTCTCAAATCCTTGCCCAAAAACTTTAAATGAGCAAGCTGAAGGAGCCACATTGAATTTGGCTGTTGAACAAGAAGACTACTAACTTTTCATCACTTGTATTTCAAACGTGCTAAGCAGGAGTACATTTTGCAAGAAGACTAAGATGGGTGTTTTTTCCTTGAAAAAAGATGATTCACATTACACATATTATGATCTTTCAAAGGTGAGCATGCTTCATTTGTTGTGACATCTATGGATGATTACCAGCTCTCAACAGGTGTTAAGGACATCAGAGAATTAACCCATTGCTTTGCAACATCTTGCAGTCTTAATTTCTTTCAGAGGAGAAATATAACTGAAGCTCTATATTGTTTGAAGAAGAAACTGATACACCAGAGAAGGGGGAAAAAAACCCAACACAAGACAAAAAAAGCCAGCCCCCAACGGATAGGTGAAGTCCACAAAGATTTTAAAGAATACATAGGGAAGAAAAATCTGTTACGGAATAATAATAAGTACAAACAAAGATCCTTGTTTGGATGCATAGATCCATGTATTCCAAAGTGCCAAGTCATTCCCATTTTAAGGATATTAAATTGTTGAGGAATCAATTCAGTGTAGGTCACTGGGTAAGCAGCTGCAGTGGGAGCTGCAGGTTGAGCTCTGGCTGGGAATCCCAGGCCCTGACATACCACCCTTTGCTTAACAAATGTCACTGGGACCTTGCCAAGCATTCACACGTTAAGAGTATGAAATTATATGACAGATTATTCTAAGGTGTTGTATTTCTTTTACGTTCAAAAAAATCTAAATTTTCTTGAAAAATATTTCAGCACATTTTTACTTTTTAAAGGAGTAGTCTAAAAATATGTTGCAGCAATGTAAGAAAGCTCAGTTTTAATAATTTGTATCAACATGATTTTTCAATTTCATAATGATTTCTAACTGCACTCATAGAAAGCTACAAAGAAAAAAATACATATTTAAATTTTTCAGGGGTTTTTGAAATAATATTTTTAATAATACATGATCTTGTAAACCTACTACTTTTACTGTTACATAATTTTAAATCAATAATGTGTGCTTTCTGAATAGTACCACCTCAGCCAAAGACACTTAGATAATTATTTTCAAATTTAATTTCAGGATCCATTTTTTATTTGGAGCTTCAATTTTTTGCTGCAAGATATATTTTCACACTTTCCACTATTTAATACAAAGATAAATGAAATTAAAGTTTAGATTCCTATTCAAATGCAGTGTTTTTAAACATCCTATTTAGGATGATGTTTTAAAGACAGGTCTTGTCAAAGAAAATACAGAATATTTTTCAGTGTAAGTCATTAAAAACCTCAAAATCACAGAGTAAAATCAAGATGAAATACATTAATGGAAACATTTACAGCAGACAGGGCTCTTAGAAACAAAAGCTCATGCTCTCATTACTTGCCCTCAACTTCAGGAGTTCCAAACAAAATCAGTGGGTAAAATCAGACTCACCTTCTGAATAGTTATGATTCCCTCCTGGGTGTCTTTGTCAACAGAAATTTTGAATACTCCCAAACCATCACCATCCACAATCTTGTACTCCATTTCAGCATTAGGTCCAACATCTGCATCTGCAGCTTTTATTCTGGCCACCACAGAAGCCACTGGCAAAGACTCTGGGACATTATACTGATATGATCCTGCAAAATTTAAAAAGTTCATGAATTCAGAGTCTTCTGGGACTGAAAGCCAAAAAAAAAAAAAAAATAATAAAAAAAAAAACTAGCTTTCTTAAATCCACCTTCCTTTAAATCATGTGCCTGAACCTGTATTCAGGCTACAAGAATTTATTCCTCAGTTTTGAAATAGAATTGCCCTTTTTGTTAGGTTTTCTTTGTGATAGGCTCTAAGTACAACAGGCATAACTTCTTATGAAAAGAGAAGTAAAAGGCAAAAATTGCAACAATAAGATTTAAAAGTTAAATGCAAATCATGATTTGAGTCCCTGATAATGCAGTTTTACTTTGTTTTCCAGAAAAGAGGAAAGAGAAGCAAGTAAGTAAAATTATATCAATATAAAAACTTATTATTCTATATATATATTCTATATATGTAAGATTCTATTATTCTATAGCTGTATATCTTGATTAGTCGGTTCACAATCTTAATATTAGAAACTAATATATGTTAATTTCTTTAACAGTAAGTGCACAATCTTGAGAACTCTAGCTTTTTTTATTCAAGCACAGTATGCTGTCAAAAGGGTATCAGAATGCATTCTGTAGGCAATCCCTCACCTTCAAAAACAACTTCAGTTATTCTGTTATTATTTCAAGCAGCTGGTGGCTTGAAACAACAGGAAATCTATTATGTACAGATCCATTTTTTCCATCGTTGGAGGTGAGGCTGGAGCCGACATGAATATATCCTTCACATTACTTTAATTTTATGTTACCACGTTTTTTTTTGTTGTGTTTTATTTTTTTTTTTTAGAAAAAAGCACCCCAGACAGAATTCTATGAATAAACTGAGCTCTTCTGGTTTGAGAACTGTGTTCTCCTTTCTTTAGGTTAGGGTGAGAGCCACCTTGGTCACAGAAATCAAATGGAGGGAAGGTGACTTTCATGATTAGCTCTTTAGGAAACAATGTAAGCATGTAGCAATGCCAAGGGAATACAAAGAATTAAGGGTCAAATTAAAGAATCCTTAAGTCTAAGTGGAAAGACCTAAATATCTATTTAGATATATTTTTTTTTGTTTATTTATTCATAGAGAAGTAAAATATATTAATGCATGTCCCTTCTGCTGTACTTCATTTCAACTGTGCATTTTCAAATTTACATGAGGCAAACCAAAACAATGCAATAATAATAATAATAATAATAATAATAATAATAATAATAATAATAATAATAATAATAATAATAATAATAATAATAATAATGCTGTAGTAGGAATAATACCACAAGTCAGGTATTTACAAAGTAACTTACTGCGCGGAAAGCGGGGTGGGTTGTCATTAACATCAGTCAGGGTGACAGTTACAGATGTAGTCCCTGACAATCCCCCATTCTGCCCAACCATGTCCTTTGCTTGGATAACTAAGAGGTACTGGTCCTTGGCTTCTCTGTCCATGTTCGGAAGGGCAGTCTTGATAACACCTGCAAAAAGAAAAGGTGTCAAGGATCGAGCAAGTAAAAAATATGCTACTGTGAAAGCTGAGTTTGCCTTTAAAAGGGAACAGCAGATCAGTGATCACAGCAAGAGTGAAATGAATTAATTCCAACACTAATATAACAGGTTTTGACTAGGAGTTGCACTGACATACCAGTAGTTTATTTTAAAGAGTCACCAAATCCACCAATTTTTATTTAGTACTAGATTCACTGGGTAATGCTGTGCATGATTGTGTTTTCCAAGTATCTTCTCTCTGAACTAGTCTTCAAAATGTCTTGGGTAACACTTCCTTCCTTGGAAGGTGTAATCTTCTGTATTTGATTTCCCACTCTTTTAGAGCTAGGAGGAACAGCATATTCTGCATTCATTTTTAAAATTCTATGGTCAAGATTAATTTCATTATCTTTTGAATACCCATTCAAGACATTAACTCATACCAATAATGATAGCATGCCACACTTTGCAGATATATTAAATTATCGTATTTTGCCATATATTGGATTTACCAATATCCACTTCTACATCACAGACATAATTATGGGATATTTTTTTATTTATTAATGCAATACTTAAATATCTGAAATAGTTTTTTGTTATGTCTATTTGATGATCTGCATAATTAATTAACTAGTAATTAATTGACCTGAAATGACAACTAGAAGAAAATTCCATGTTTCCTCCTTTCAGCTATGCTGATATACATCCTAAAATAAATATGCTTTCTCAAAATATGATGATTTTATGAATATTTCATGCTCAGTACATAGTACAGATGCTAACCCTGATTTCCAGAGAGGCAGCCGTTTGCTCCTCCAGCACTTAGTGTCAGCAGTAAAAGAAACATAAACAAACTAAATAAAGAAAAGGCACATTGGGACACATATCTCTTCATCTGCTATTTGCTGAATGTTTGCTTAGAGTTTTATTTGCTTTTTCCCTTATGAATGTTGGACCTACCATTAATCACCTCTGGGTTGAAACATTTATTTCACATACATACTGCCTGGCACTATTTCACCCATTTTTCAAGACATGTAAAAACACAATTAATAGACAATTTAATAGTGTTACTGTTTCTACCTTGCTTCTCTTGGCATGCTTGTTTTTCTGTCACAGTTAAATTACCAGCCAAAGTTACCCAATCATTTGGAAGAAAACTGTCATACACACAGGAAATTTGAGTATCACATTAAAGTGATGAAAATGTATACAAACACTCCAGTCTGATTTCTTCAAGATTTTCATTTAGCAGAAACTACCATATTATTGTTCAAGGGCTGCCTGCAGTCTTTATCACAACATACATGGTACATAAACACACATGGAGAGGTAGAAAGAGAAACAGAGAGAATACCACTATAAATCATACCCATCAGAGGGAAAAGGAGAGTGCTATATATCCCTGCTGAGCATGGATCTGTTGCAATATGACGATAATTATAGTACTTATTTCTGCAAATTAAGATGTTGCTAAATAGAGTGTAACCTTTTGGTCACAACATTGGGACTCAAGTCTGATTCACATCACAGATTGTTTATGATAAAAAGGGCAATTTTTTTTTCCTCTTTTGTCTCGGCTTTGTTATATACAAAATGAAGGTTATAACTCTTCTCGTAGGTGTAAGTGAAGGCTCAAGCACTAAACTGAAATGAGCAGAGCAGGAACCTAGTTTCCTTCTTTATGAAATGGTACAGTAGAATGCGCAATATATATTAACCATCAGAGGATTAAAGTTTGCATTTTGTTGTGGCTTCAAAATATTCACAAAATTTCAAGAAAATTGTAAAAACAAAGTTTCACCAGTAATATGCTTTGAAAGTGGCAGAAAAATATTATACCTGATAAGCATAAGAAGCACAGTGCTTTCTTCCTCAAATTAATAAAGAAGGGATTTTTTTCCCACAACAAAACTTCAGTTTGAAAAGTAGAATGGACAGTAATTATTCTTTAAATTTATTATTATGGAACCTGTCTGTGTGACATTTAGATATTTCTGAAATCTGAAAAAAATGTTCAATGTATTTTGAAATTTTCACTGATAAAAGAGATGACAATGGGCAGCAGACCAAGCAGATGGTAGATTGAAAATACATTAAATTCTATTCCAGCCAAGTCTGTTCAGATGTGTGGCTTTCATAATGTATTCTAAAGAATAAGAGATTAAAAGATCAACAAAACCCGAATGTATTCAATTAACCAATAGGTCATATTAATCTAAGTTCCAAGCAATTTTTAATGCACATTTTCCTCCTTTTCTCAGCATTATTGCAAAGGGTTTATGTAAGTTTACCTGTTTTGGGCTCCACAGAGAAGTAAGGCTGTCCTTGCAATATGCTGTAGACCACTCGAGCACTGTTGCCATAAGTAGGATCATCTGCATCAGTGGCTGTCACTTGAACCACAGAGGTACCTGTAAAATGTTTGAGGGACTTTTGCACATGAAAGATAGAAAAATCTGAACTACACTTACTGAATATGCTATGCCAGTACATATCTAGAACAGTGTGAGGTGGCTTTTTCACAACTGTTCATCATTTCCTAACTCCGTTCAGTGTATCAGGTTCTACTTGTAAACTAGGAGTATCAGCTATTACAAAATTCCATCTTCCCAAACAGTCACAGGCATTGACTTACAGCAGTGAAAACCATCTCACTCATTAGCTCCTCCTCTCCATTTCTGCCTTTGCTTGGTGGAGGAGATGTCAGCAAAATTTCTGTAATGTAGTAGTAGCTTTCCTTTTAAGAAAAGTCTGTGTGCTGAAATTGTAGTGACTCATTAGAAATTCAAGCATATATACATATGCATGTTTTACAAATTTTGATAAATGTACACAAAATTATTGTTAGCCTATGAAATTACTTACTGCTTTCATAAAGACATGGCTGAATAGTTTCTTTCCAAGCTCAGAGAAAACCTGGTGAAAGCTCTCTAAATTTCTTTAAAAAGCAGTAATTCCCTTCAATAATCTGCAATACTGATTTCCTTCAATCCTTCCTATCTGCAATATCAATTGTGGTAATCTATTGCGTAAAGATTCCTTGAGCAAGAACTATCTCTATATTGACAGGAATAAGGAAGCAAAATTTCTAACTGGCTGATAAAAAGGTTGTATTTTGTAAGGACCTTATTCTGTTTCCAGCTCCTATTCATTATGTTCTCCATGTCAGTTCCCATTTGTTTTGTTCTATGCGACAGCTTCCATGGTGTATGCTGAGAGCAGAATAAAATAACACCCGGGAGCCAGGGCCTTGGCCATGGTCACCACCGTTGATAGACAGAAAAGATTATTTTTCTCACTGGCAGATTGTCTGGAACATTCAGACCTTCCATTGAACAGCACAGGGACCCATTTGGAGGTGAGATTGCAAATTAATATTGTAACAATTTGGCAGATGCCCAGTAAAGGTCTTCAAGAGAAGACCAGATTGCTTCAAAGACTTTATTTAGACACACAATTAGAGAAAAACACTTGTTAAACACAGTGTTCATTTTCTGAAAGGATACATTTTTGACATGTGAAAATGAGACCAGCCTTGAAAGTCCTGAAATCACTATTTAAGAACAAATTGTTATAGCAAGTGTCCAGGGTGAACTTCACATAAATTGTATTCTGGTCAGTTTAACTTGGAATTTTCAGAAAATGGGATAAAGTTTTGAAATTCTTTTTATCTTATATAGTATGTCTCCCATCCATTTTCCTCATCTTTTCCATTCTCAGTTAAGTAGAACAACATGAATGGAGCCTGGGACTAGGCTGAAAGTTTGGAGACAGGATTAAGTGCAGTCCTCCATAAAATGGAACAAAGAATGGGTCCTGCTTGAAAGAATTCTGACCAGAAATGATCATTAATAAGATAAATTTATTCAGGTTATGGCCTAGTTAGCCCACCTTCCTGATCTCTGTTCCTGAAGTATCCATGACAAAGTAGTATGATTGCAGTTCTATTTAAACGCAATTTTTCTCTCCTGTGACCTGTCTAATATTTTTGGACAGGGAAAAGGTTCTTCCCAACCTGAAATTTCACATGCAACTATTAAGTAGATGGAAAGTTTAAAAAGAAAATTGGTAGTTAATCCATCAAGTCATTTATCAGTTATAGGAATTAAAATACATCCATTTTCTGTTCACCAGTAACTAAGAACTTTGATTCAGTATGTCAAACTGATTTTACAGATTACTCTATAATGTAATTTCATACAGGGACCTATTTTAAACCTGCCAAAGTCTATCCAGCTTTTGAGAACAAGGGTATCATAATGACTGTTTGACATCCTGTGCTCTTTGTGAAAGCCAAGCTTACCACATTTACAAAGTCACTAAGCCCTGCCAATGAAGCTTACAATGTCTGCAAATATTGGCAAAAGTGCTTATAAACCTCACGCACAGTTATTTCTTTGCCCCCTGCTCTAGCTGCTTTCAAAGGCTCCAGACCAATACAAGATCAAAGAAATTACAAGCTCTGCAATCTCAGCACAGACATTTCTGAAATGCTGCAAGTTTGGAAGTGCTTGTTTGCTGTAAAAATCTATTGATGCAGCAAACAAGCCCTCTACATTCTAGGAAATTAATAAAGTCATTATCTGAATCTAATTGTCTCTCTCCTAAAATACATCAATCCTTCAAAAAAGGGTGGTTCTTAAGTAGAAATTCTAACATCAAATCTTTCTGCGATAATTCCATTTAAATGTAACCAGTAACTAAAAAACAATGATACTTTTCCAGTCCCTCTGTGCTAATCAACTTCTTTTAAACATCAGTGGGGGAAAGATCTGAAACCCATCCTATTGTCATTATTTCTTTACTAATTGTACACACAAATAAAAAAGAGCTTCTGAAGCCCAATGCTGAGAGGGAGATTTCTGCACAACATTTCTTTCAAGAATATGCAAGATAACAGAAGGTATTCTAACTATGTGAAAAGTCCTATGTGTAGGAAATCTGTTCCAAGGAAACAAAATGCACAGAAAGATCTGTATTTGAGCATTTCAAGAGATTTTTCCAGAAGAAGCAGATTGCTCTTGAAGAACAGGAATTCCTTCAGAGTATGATAATTGCTATGCACTGCTGTCCTAATCCTTCTGCAATGGATTGATGTCAAATTAAAATACTTACTTCCCCTTTAAAAAACCCAAACCATAAAGTGGTGGGGATACTTAGGGAGAGTAAATAACCCTAAAACTGTGAGGAAAAATGGGTAGCTGCATCATAGTTCCAAGTCCATCATTGTACAAGAGCTTGTGTTCCTGCACTGGAATTGTCTTCCTTGTATCCCTGAGCAGTTTGCCTTACCCTCTAGCAGTCACAGTCAGCTGTCATCCAAGATTATGCATCCAAGATTAGGATTTACAGGTAACAGAGTCAGTGAGCAAATGGTAACACACCTTTACTCCACCCAACAAAATGAGCATGCCAATAAATGTTGTTTAGTCACCACTATTCAGAGCCCTGGAGTGCAAGTGGAAGTGGAAGTGTACCTTGACCCTACCCCAAACTTTCATTAGTGCATTTCAAACTGCAGCTTCGCAACTATAACTTAAATTATTACTTACGGTTTGTGTATTTTTGTATGGGTGGCTAAAAAAATTAATATGCATTATTTATTTTTAAAATAGCTTTCTCTTTTAAATATGGTTTCCTCTAAAATTATTTTTTTCTACAGTTATGCCTTTTTAACAAAGCTTGATATCTGGATATCAGTTAATTTAAAAGAATTCTACATGTAGCAACTTCATAAATTTTTTCAACAATTGTATCAAGTACTGAGAGAAAAATATGTGCTACTTATCAAAGTGTTCCATGTAATTCTTTTTTTGATAGTAGCTAGTAAGAGACTTAATTCTGTGCAACTGGCACAGATTTCTTGTTTTATTTTCCAGAATTTTTAAGATAATTTGTAACATAATATTTAATAGAGATTGGTAGAGATTACTAAATTACAGTAATCTTAGAACTTGACCTATTTATACTGATATAAGGGTAAAAGGACAGGTGGATATTTGCAGAGAGGACCTTGAATTTAGAATGTTATTTGCACTTAAATATAGCCAAGTCAAGGCTCAACAATGTTCCTGACACTGCAGAGATTAACCTTTTCTGTGATAGGAGGAGAAAAAGCTAAACTGGTTGCTGAAATTTGAGTTGGAGATCCTTTGAAGGGATCCATTTTGAATCGCTAAGTGTATTATTTTAGAAACATCTACAGAGCATTTTAGAAATATTGCTAGTAGCTTGCAGTATATTTTATGCAAATTTTGAAATAATGTTTTATGAGAAATGATTCTGTGCCTTCTGTTATAATTGGTGAGATCATTCAAAGGAAAACTGGTTTCTAAAACTAGATTAACAAATGGCTAATTTTTAAACTGCACAAACTCTTATCAATTGAATTTTAGCTAATTAACAAATTGAAAATGAAGTTTTAAGGCAGTCAGTTATGAAAAGTATTAATTTATATCAATTAATGATGTGTACTATGTGTAACACACAAAACAATTACATGATGGCATCACATTTCTACCTGGTATCAGCTGCTACTAAAAACATTAAACATCTTTACTATCAAATTATCCAGAAGTCCTGCATAATCCTTGCATACAGCAATCCAGACTGGCTCTGCTCTGTGCCCTCAGGTATTTCTATGCTTTTACCACTAGGTCTCACCCACAGCTGATGTGGCAGTTCCTCCACAAACTTTTCTCTCCAGTAGTATGAGAAGGGACAGTCAGAACCCTCTTCACCTCCTCCCTCCCCTCCCACTGCCTAGTTACATTGCCATCACCTGGGGAAAAACTCAAGAATGGTTCCAGCTAAGCAGCAAGGTCAAACAAAGGGAAGCAGAGGTGGCTTGTGCTTGGAGAGGGACACTTCATGCATGCTCTCAAAGCCCACTACACCCTGTATCAAAGATTTAAGCCTGATACAGTGCTTTTGCTTTTTTTCTTTGTTATATAATTCCGATATTTCTATACATCTCAGTCAGGGTAATGAACATGGCAAGAGAGATATTTGTGTTTTCTTGGTAACAAGAAAAGTTGTTGATATGGCTGGAGAGCAGAGAAGATTAAATAAACCAAAACTATGTTGGGCACTGGAATTCTCATCCCTACTTCCTTTGGCTATAAGTCAAACAGACCAGTAATCTTTTGTTTGAAACATAATGCTGCTCAGTTTTTTAAGTACCAGGACACACTTTAAAAATATATAACAAAAACAAATCCTTATGATTTTCGGATAAGCCATATCTTTGGGGGGTTTGCCATGAATAGATTTACAGCCCATCAAGATATTTACTCTATCAGGATAATCAATATAATTGGGTCTGACCCAAATATAATTTGAACCTGACCTGAAGTCATTTCAAATAAAAGAAGAGATTGACTTCAATTAGCCTTAGATAACGTCCAAAAATATTTGTCAAATAAAATACAGAACCATTATACTTGCATAACCAGCCTGTAGGTTAAAGGTTATAGTTTTCCTAGCTTTACAGTTAATTTGGATTTATAATCTTATGATCTCTTTCATTTCCTTTAATATCCAATTAAAAATCCCTGTCATGGGTATAATTTTAAACAAAATAGGAGAGAGATACTTTCTGTCTCCTTAATATTTCATGGATGCTCTAGGTGATTAATTAAAAATTATGTTTTATGAATAAAGTATGAATTGCTGTAGCTATGTAAGACAAAATGCGACAAAGTGTGACAAAGTGTGGCAAAGAATTACATAGTAATCCTTAACTCTGTAACAATGGAACTCTGTAACAATTTGGTAGGTGTGTGATACTAACCATGAAGATGTTTAAAAGGTGAAGTTTCAGGAAGTTCATGAATTTGAAACCACCCTTAGTTGACACAAATCTCAGCAAGTGCACAAATCTCAGTTAATAATTTTGTATAATACTTCACCTAAATTGAAAATACATTTAGTGTTGTGTGGACCATTTGGGAGAGAATTTCTTTTACTCCTTTATCATGTAAAGATTCAAGAAAATATGCAAAGCAATTCATTTTGAAAAATAGTTTGTATATTCTCCTCTGCACACAGTGCACTCCCCCTAGATTGATTTCCAATATATTTGTGGACCAAATGGAGCATAGGTAGGAGTAGTGGTATGGATTTGTATGTGCAGGTGAACCTCATATATCTGTAGTAGTTGTCTGTACATCAATATGTCAGTGCAACAAAAGACAGAGGTGATAAATGCAAGAGTGAAATACGGAGATAATTTCTTTTCAGGCTATAAGACAAAAGTGAAAAAGAATCTAATAGCTGTTGCATGCTACATCTTACTTAAATAATCTTATTCTAAAATAAAAGGGCAACTTAAGAAAAAACATATGTATTTTAAAACAACATATTTTTGAAGTGGATTATTTAGGTTTCATGGTCTTAGATTATCTGTTCTCTAGATTTTTTCAAGGTTCAGAAGTAAAGTTTCCAGCAATATACCACAACTTAATCTCCTCCCTGTTACTCTGAAAAAGGTTTGGTGTCTGTCTTTCTTCCAAGGCTAATCTTGTTTCTTCAACCATCCACACAGTGCTCAAGTGACAATGAGCAAATGCCAAGTATCAATGAGAAATAATGCCTATGCTTACTGCTTAGTAAAATAAATGTATGGAAAACCCATTAGCAATGTTTTACTTATATTGACTCTTAAACTGAGTTTCAAATATATAAGCAACATTTGCTGCTGATTGCTGCAGGCATTTAGGTAGGGAAGATTCTTTTTCTCTCTCTAGTTCTAATTTAGATGCATTGTTTAACAGTCAAAAACAGAAGAGATCATACTGAAGAAATTATAACAAATTTTATAGTAGCCTTACTGGAAGAGTACCACATTTTAATATAGTTTAAAATCAGTCAAGCAAAGAAAATCTTTATTTCAATCACCACAGAACTCTCTCAAGCTGAAGTGAACATGTATATATTTGTAGTAAAGTAAGTTGGTTTTTTTTGTTTTGTTTGGAGTTTTTTGTGTTTGATATTTTTGTGTGTGTTAGTGTTTTTGTTGTTTTTTTCTTGGTTTAGTTTTTGTTTTTGTGCTTGCATTTATAATTTCACCTAAAAGTAACATTTACCAAAACATCTCTGGGCCAAGCTTTAATCTGGTCTAAAAGAGCTTTCAAAGGAACAGTGGCACTTGGCAATGGATGAGCATTTGGTCACTTTAGAATGACAAGATAATGGATTTAATTTTGAAATCCTTCCCTAATTCAAACTCAGGAAAAATCAGCATTTCTTAGTTTCCAAAAAAGGGTCTGAAGTGTCTAAAACCCATTCTTCTCTGATCTCAGTAGAACTTTGAACTATTTCAGTTTGTACCCCAGTTCCTGCTGCTTGCCTCTATTCTCCAGAAAATGGGATTTCAGTGTATGGAAAAATATCCAATAAACTATTACTAAAATGTGCAAGACTTACAAAAAACTATGCTATTCATTAGCAGGAATTTGAAGAGTTTGTTATAAACAAACCTTATCTGAATGAAATCATAAATTATAACCTCTGAGTACCATAACATAGGTGTGAAACTTATTACTCTTAATGGGAATTATAAAACAAAGCCTCTGGGCCCTGGAATAAGAAATGCACCATAAAATGGTTATCTGAATCCTTGCATAGCTATTTGAGTTTCACAACATTTTTGAAAGGGTAAATACTTAATCTAGCATGTTATTTCCAGTTAAATCCTGAAATATCTAACTGTTGCAGGTGCCTCATAGATAATTAAGTAGCTTAGTGTGAAACAGTAAAAAATAATGAAACTTTTAAAAAGGCAATAGGAACAAATTTCCCACAACACCAACAGTGTATTTTGCACTTACCCACAGGAGACATCTCAGGAACTCCAGCAGTGTAGGGACCATCCAGAAATTTTGGCTCATTGTCATTGATGTCCTGAATCTTAATGACGAACTCAGACTCTGGCTCCACGGGTTTGTTAGTCAGCCTATCTAGTGCTTGTGCTCGGAGCGTGTAGTAGGCCTGCTCTTCTCGATCCAGCCTCTTTGTAGCATGAATATCCCCCGTGTTCTCATCAATAATGAAAATGGAACTTGCCCCTTCGCCTGACAAGATGTATTTGATGGAACCATCTCCTTTATCAACATCAGAGTGAAGCTGGTGAAAAATTGATGAGAGATGAGATTAACTTACAAGAGAGTCAGTGGCATGGAGATATGTAAAAATAATTCCTATGTTGAGCAGCAGTACATGAAATTTTATTGTTCCTGGAAATATAAGCTGAATGCTTATCAGACACACAGCATGTGAGGGACCATTGGAATCTGTAAATTTGCCCCTTTAATCAAGAAAAATTCATTCTTTCCGGCAAACAATCTCACTCTTCTCATGCCAGATTTTTACACATGCAAAATGCATACATATGATCATAACCTTGACTTTATTCCTACCTGAATTTAACCACATTGCTCACTTCAGTTTATAATCCTACTGAAGAGATCAAACAAATGTCAGTATAAACTTAATGTCAGTGTGTGTTTGCTCTTGTGTGTATTTACATATTTCCTCAGTATTTACTGTGGAGAGCAGTAAAACATGTCAAATGTTCCTCATGAAGGAAAGCAGCAGGCAGGTACTGATCTCTTCTGTCTGATGGCCAGTGACAAAATTCAAGAGAACAGCATGAAGCTAAGTCAGGGAGGTTTAGGTTGGATAGCAGGAAAGTTTTTCAGCAAGAGGGTGTTTGGGCACTGGAGCAGGCTCTCCAGGGAAGTGGTCACAGCACCAGCCTGCCAGAGTTCAAGAGGCATTTGGACAACAGTCTCAGGCACATGGTGACTCTTGTGGTTTTCTGTGCAGGGCCAGGGATTGGACTTGATTATCTTGATGGGTCCCTTCCAGCTCAGCATATTCTATGATTGTATGAAATGAGGTAAACTGTACTGGTTGATAAATTGCCATTACTATCTGATGGGCCTGTAACTTCAATTCTTCTCTTCCATATCTTGCTTTCCATTATCTAATTACAGAGGAATGCAGACTCTGAGAAAGTGTCTTGGCACTTTTGGAAGCACACAGAATTAAAAACCAGGCGCAGTTTCCCTGGGAATACTTGTAGTAGGCACATAAGAAATATACTTCAGTAGATCAAAATGTCTCTTCCATTAGAAAGGCAAGGTAGATTTACAGAAAGAAAATTTTTTTCCTCATCACTCAAGGTATTTTAACTTACAGAGCAAGATTCCACAGGTTTTTTAGCTCTATTATGTCCACTGAGTTTCATCTTTCTGTTACAGAGCACAGACTCAAACACCCCTTACATCCTTCTCAACTGTGTATCAGGAATGTAATTGATCTGGATATCATATTATAGTAACACACACATATGATATATTTAATACTGTACAAGTGAAAAGGATATCAGTAAAACTTAAAGCACTTTCTTGCTTATTAAAAGTGGATGAAATTGTAAATAGCTGAAGACGATGTTAAATATGCTTTGAATTTTTAAATATGCATTTTTCTATCTTATATCTTCTTTGTACCTGTCCTAATTCCATGTTATCTTGAGTTTGGAGGTAAGTCTACTGTCATCACCATCATCATCACAGTTTCCATCACTAACATTTTTTCTCTATGTTAGGAGTATCACTGTGACAGTATTCACTTCCCAAATACATGCAGAAAATTGTTATCTTGGGCATGACTTAGCACAGCTGCATAATCTTTCCCTATTCCAGCAGGGAAGTATTCATGCTCAGTTTTGGATTTTTCAGCTGGATAAAAAGCTGCCTATTTCTTACACATTATTTCACTTACACTGTTTGGTTATCTCATACTTAGGCAATTAGAGTGCACTCCTCTCTTTTCAGACAGAAATGGAATCTGGAACCTTGGACTGGATTAGAAAAACAGAACTAGGATATCTAAATCAGATTAGCTACATTATTTTGAAATATGTTTTATCCTTATTCTGCTGCTACTTAAACCCAGAGACACCAAAACACCTTTTTTTGGTGGAGCTCCCCAAACATTTAAAGCCCTACTTCTCTGCACACTCAGGAATAAACAATGCTGACACTGTGAGCAGGCCAAGGTAAAATGTATCTCACATTCAGGCTCTTTCTGGATCCACAAGGCTGGTATTCCTCAGTCCCAATGGCTGGGGTTCATTGAACAAGCCATACCTCTGTCCAACACACACATCTGACAGCTGGGGCTTTCAATGTTTTTTCAAACTTGACTGGAAGAAGCATCCATCTTCCCTACAGAGGAGCAGTGGCCTGTGCAAGAAAGAATCTAACTTGTCTTTCATTTTGACGGTTTTTTCCTTCCCCTTTTCTTTCTCTAATACCTACTTCAGGGTGCATAAGTCTCCTGTGTGCTACAGAGGAACTGTGTGGGTTTCACTACATAGCCGGAATCTTACAGTCTAGGCTGAAATGCTGAAAACCACATTACAAAAGAACTGAGGTTATGTGATACAAAGATGCCATGCCTTTGTCTTTCTTAAGTGATTCTGTTTCTAGCTGTTTTTTCTGTGATGGCTGAGACTCTCACATTCTCCATGTAAAGGCTGTTCCACCTTTTCTGGCATATTTTAGGATGGATGCTGGATGAGAGAAAAGCAGAAGACACCAGTATATCCAGCAGCTCATCAGGCAGAGCAGTTTTCTGAATGTTAGAGTTGTACAAGTAAATCTCTTCAAGCAGAGAAAGCTTCCATATCTCAGCTGCTGAGAGCAGCACAGCGCTGTCTCGTGGGGTTGGAGCTGTGCCCATCAGAACACTACAGTGGTCTCAAACTGCAGGGCTGCACAGCCTTCCTTTCACCTTGTATCTGCATCCAGCCCTATCCCAAATAACTAACCAGCACTGCTTTGAAAAAACAAAAAGAGACCTTCAGGGGAGAAGCCAGTAAATCCTTGAAGATGCACTGAGCAAGGCTTTCACATCCCAGGGAAAGAAGAAATTGTGTAGCTTCAGCATTTCCCATTTGCTCACTCAGTAGCTTGCTGATTAACAACACATTGTTCTTTAAGGAGTTCCACTTTGAGGTCCATAAATCTCCACATGGATTGCACTACAGTGGTTGGTGACCTGGAGTGAAATGCTGAACAGAAACCACTTTTTGGAACGATGCCCTGGTAAGAAAACTGCTACTGCATGGATTAGTAAAGTGATTAGTGAGGACCTTTGTTATTCCAAGGTTAAGGCTCCGGAACTGCAAACTTCTTTGTATCTTTCATTAAAACTTTGTTCTACTAAGAATTTTAAAACAGTGCTGGCCCATGCTCAAATTAGTAATGTACCATTCTCTACCTACTTAACCCCAGGAAGGTGATACAGCCCAAGATTTAGTTTATCTTTGGCACTATAGAACAATCAATTCAGTGTAAAGCACTCTAAAGATCTTTTTTCAACACTTTTATATGCATTTTAGAGGAGATCTAAGATAACTTAAAAGTACAATACAAGAGAACAATTCAAAAAAGAAAAAAAAGTACTTTGCTGAAAAGATTGAGAATTTTCATGCCGTTTTCATGTCACCTATATTCCAGTTTCACATGATATAATTCTTCCATACAGTGATCTTGAAAGTTATTAATGCAGAGGCATCAATGCTTTGCAACTATAAGCAAAATTTTTGAATGTCCTGTATTATATTCATAGCTCTGTTACTACCAAACATGACTACAAAATACCTGTGGTTCCAGCTATTTGATTTAACATCATAAGAAGTGAGGAGTACATTTTTCCATAAAATGTTTGCTTTAGAAAACACTTTATACATTTTTCATTATTGTCGTTGTTTGTTTTTTTGTTGTTTTGGGGTATTGTTTGCCTCTTTTTTAATAGAATACACTAAGTAATAAGACCTGGGATTTTTATTTGTTATAATTATTATTAATTTGGCAACAATTATATACAATCATATTAGACCTCAGGACAGTTGTACTTTACAGGAAGGTTCCAGAAAGCTTCTATGGCCATGCCATCTGCTAGCTTGTCTTTCACTCTTCCCACTTTCTACAGGGCCATTCTTTTAGGAGACAGAACGGCAGCTGTAGTTCAATCTGTAGCTGCACATGGGGACTATGACTTTCAAAGTAGAGAGGCTCAAGACAAAGTCACTTTCAAATTCTTATTTCAAAAGACATGGAGGACTCACTGGGTAAATCTCATCTGGTTTCATTCTGGGTCATTCCAAACAATTCTTCTTTCAGAATTAGTTTGCATAGATATTGTAAATAAAACTCCGTGCTTTCAGACAGTTGTATGCTTCCAATTAATTTCATCCATTGCCACCTCCACACAATATCCATTATGGTGACTCTCCAGCTTGCCTTGGCTATCAACTAGGCTTTCTTTCAGTATGAGATTCATGATCCAACTCCTATATGCTGATCCTACAGCTTTCTTGTTACATACTGCATACATTTAACATGAAGATTCTAAGAGTTCTGGATTTGCATGTACAAGAGTACATGAGAACAGGAAAGGGAAGCAAAAATCCTCTAGAGATATGATGCATTTTTTACCACGAGGATAACTTTTGATGCAGTAGGAAAGTTAGCAGAGAGCAAACAGATCTAAGAAAAGCCATGTAAGTTTTGTTGAGGCAGAGGGACAAGGCACATAAAAAGTGGACTTTTTTTGTTCTTTAGAAAATAATTCATTGAATGCCTTCTGTTGACTTGAACTCAGGCTTAAAAAGCACTTAATTAGGCTCTCAGTTTTAGAAAATACTTGTTTGGATATGTGTGAGAGAAGGAAGCAGTCAGCTTCACTAAACAGCAAAGGTGTTATTACCCTAACTCTTTTAACAAACCAAATTTTTTCTCGAATTTTTTTGGCCCTACAGCAATATAGCTTAGTCTAGGGTCTTCCCTAACACATTTATGTCTACATGGACCTTTAGGATAGTGATTATTCTATGGAAACCTAAATTAAACATTTTTTTCAAAATTCCTAATACTCAGTAGTTTTTAGATATTGCCTATTTGTATGTTAAGAGCTGCACAACCGAAGATGATGTCATTTTGTATCACTTGCCAATAAAGTACTAATGCATTGTTTTCACTACAGAAGGAGACATTTTTCTCAGCAAGGAGAGATACTGCACTGCATTATTAAAAGCATTTAAAGTATTAAAAGCAGCTTATCTGGCCACTACTCATCTTTTGTATGCCTGAATGGAAGCTTTGCTCTTTTTCTGATTTTCAGTTCAGGCGCCTTTAAAGCAGGTGCAATGTTCATATGCCTCTCTTCTCAGATTTCTCTTCCCTAAAGATCAGTCTTTGCTCTTGTTTCTCTCCCTGCCAGCATGGTTAATGATTCATTGCAGAGTTTATAGATTATTGGTGAAGAAGGAAATCGAAGGGAGAACATGAGGAGCTGATGGTTTTTTTGACACTAGGAGAATGACAGAAGTAATGGAGAGAAAGAGATGCACAGGAGAAACATTAGATGCTTCAATACAATGTACCTTCATTGCACTCTAAGACCATAGGAAATGCTCCCTCTTTCACAGAATTAAAAAGTTTTCTCAGGGAGGAGTTGCCTTGTCTGCACCCCATCCTTTATCTCTATGAAAGTAACTAGAAAGAAGGGAGAGGAATGAAAACTGCCTCCTCCTCATGCCCAGTGCAGCATCCATAGTTATTGGTGATATGGAACTGCAGCTTTATTCCTGGCTCCTCACAAAATGCAAGGAGGCACTAAGAATCAAAAGAAAACATGAAAAAGAAAAAAAAAATAGCACCAAGCCAGAAGCAATCTTCTTGTCCATTTTATAACCACAATTTAGTATCACAAAACAACTGAGAACAGATTTTGGGAAGAAACTTTTTTCTCATGCCACCTTCCCCTCCTTTCTGGGAAGTATTAAAAAGGGTATATAAAGATTAAACATGTAATTTCTAAAATTAAAGAATGCTAGTCATTTAAAATAAAAACATAATTTTGCCATTTATATTAAATTTTGGTCATCACAACAGACAGGTTCTTAAGACTGCTGTTATTGGATTTTCTTGGAGTCGATATTTACTATGGTTGCACATACAAAGCTTTCAAATCTCCTTTCCCCTTATCATTGTTAGTATGTGTTTTGTGATGATTCATAAAATACTAGATATTTATAGGGTTGGTTTTTAGCTTTGTTGATTTTTTGTTTTTGTTTTTTTTTTGTAACACTGTATTTCTCAACTATCAGGATAATTAATGGTGCAGTGTTGGTGCTTTGGAACAATTTCAATGGAAATAATAACCAATATTTAAAATTCAACTTAGATAATGGAGTTAACATTTCAGTAAAATCTAATGTGCACACACACCACGTTTCTGCAGTGTCTAAGGGCTTCACAAACACATTAGTTACTAATAGGATCATTGTTTTCAGAGGGAGCCATGAAACTATCATTCTTGTAAACTGAAACCATATTTCAGTATCAACAGGCTAAGACATCTTTTTAAATTTATCTTTCAGTCTGATTACAGAAGTCATGTGGGAAAGAAAAAGATTCTTCAACATTTTATTGATGTCAGCAAAGGCCTGTGATTCGTATAATTGACTTTATACCCAGGCACCAGTGAAAGTATTATTCAGTAGATAATGATTTTCTTATAAAAGTCTATTCTCCAAGAAATGTTGAGAAAGTGATAAAGGAGCTCCTGGAGGGCTTTTGTTTGCTTTTGGTTTTATTAATTTATGTTAAACTATAGTATAGGCCTAGGCACAGAAAGAAATATGCTGGTCTACATTTTCTGCTTTCAGCATAACAGATAATACTGAGGACAAGAGATCAAGTCAATATAAATGGCTATACCCAAAACTCCAACACTTTCAATTAGAGTCTGAACAGAAGGAATATGCTTGTAATGCTGCCAGAGTTTCCTTGTCTCAGCAATGTTGTCAGCATAGTAAGGAACCAGCACAGACAACTGTGTCACTGTGGCACAATTTGCCATGTTGACGTACTGGCAATTTCATGCACTGTTTTGTTGCCTTCAGACTTGCTCTTTGTCAGTCAAGTGCAGAGACAGTCACGAGGGAATACAACAAGGTCTCATGCTGCAGACCGCAGTATAACCACATTCTATTTATCTAACACAAGCAGTTGGTGACAGGGTTGCTAAAAATCTGGTGAGCCCAGACAAGACCTCTTCTGACTTCATTTGAAATATCCAAAACAGTATCTGGACTGTTCAGAGCTGACCGAAGACCTAAGAACTTCTGAGACAATTGAGGTCCAGGACATTTCAGAGATCTCATCACATTCAGCACTGACCCTACAGGCTGCCTGAACTCAGACTGCCTCTGAATCATATTTTGTTTTGACACAGGTAATACTAGAGGCCTATGAATGACCACAAGGCAGACATATATCTGCCCAGGATCACCACAAATGCAATGAGGTCATCAGAAGTTACCTATTAAATTAACACATTTCACATTCAAGGTAAAACCAAGGCACATCCCTTCGGGAGTATCAGTTTTCATCCCACAGATTGTCCTTAATAGTCCTCCTGCCATCAAAATGTATGACATTTGGTGTAATTTGAACACCCAAGACCTTAATATTCAACAGTATATGAAACCAGTGAGAATAAAGCTTCATCTACAATCAAGGTATTCAGACATTATTAAGAAAGCATAGGATGAGCTAAAACAAATATAAATGTTTAACAGGGAAGAAAGGCAAATGTAAATAAATAAATAAATAGAAAAATAAATAAATGGTAAAAATATTCACAACCAAAAGCCAAAATGAATGAGAATGTGGATATATCAGAAGTGTAAGAGTAGTACTTCAGAGTAATGTTGTATAACTGTATCAGTGTCTTCTTTTCATATCCTGCTTAATGCAACAGCAATTTTAAAAGATGATTCCCTGAATCTGGTTTAGTGTCATTTTACTGAGGGTGTATAACACTACTACTCCAAGTGTACAAAAAAAAAAAAAAAAAAAAAGAAAAAAGGTTTATATAACCTGAAAGTAAAAAAAAATCAGAAAGACTAGTCAAGTCCATTGCTTCAGCAAGGGGATGCTGCTGCGACCCCTGCCAGTGGGTCCTGGGCCACCAGCCTGCCTCAATGCCAAANATTTTAAAAGATGATTCCCTGAATCTGGTTTAGTGTCATTTTACTGAGGGTGTATAACACTACTACTCCAAGTGTACAAAAAAAAAAAAAAAAGAAAGAAAAAAGGTTTATCTGGAAGTGAAAAAAAAAAAAAAAAAAGGGGCTGAAATTTAAATTGCCACTGATTTTAAAATCCTGAAACCAGAAGAGAAAACAAAATAAACATGTATAATGGGGAGAGTAGCATAACTGTCAGCTGACTTTGAATGAACAAGGTATTTTTCTCTAAAAAACTCTGAAACAATCCTTATTTTGCCTGTTAATGCAGTTTTTGAACTCCCTCTTTTCTGCATTTTTATGTCCCTAAGAAATTAAAATAGCAAGAACTTGTATTAATTTAATACAATAAGCAGTTCAGTTTTACTATTCCCTCCTTCCTCTGTATTTTTTCCAAAATAAAATGTTCAGAAATATTGCTGGAAGAGTTTAGTTAAAGCCCTTATACAGCCTTTATACTTTTAAGTGGTGAATCAGTGCTTCAGGAGGATAATAATCTTATCACCTCAGCCACATGAAATGAAGTTTATATTTAATTTTTCCACCCTTTCGAAAACAGGGGTTAAAGAGGTAAGGGAACTGTGAAACTTCTTTATTTCCTTGATGGCTATTGTTCAAACAAAATTCAAATTAGAAGTACTAAAATTCTAAAACTTTCACTACATAATATTCCACTTAGCATCTAAGTAAGCCCTCAAGGCTTCTAGGTTGAAGACAAAGTTCAGATGAAAAGCTCCCCTAGGAATAACTGATACTGTCATCTAAAGGCTAGCGAGTTGAATAATTAATAGGAAATACTGAAAACTTGACGTGATAAGAGCATCCATGTAACATTTCTATGGTATCTTTTTCTCTTAATAATACTCAGTTGTGTCTGTCGTGTTCCCTGTCCTCATGTATACTCATACAATGTAAGTCTTTATGTATAGAGAGATTTTGTATCTATTCATACATTTAAGTGCATGTATGTACATGTACACATGAGCATACACACACATATGCACATACCCTTTCCTTTTCTGTCCTCTTCTTTTCCAATCTCTGCAGCTGCTGTAGTCACAAATCTGTGCCTTCTCCACTCTGCAGTTTTAATAAGAACACAAAATGCCCTGTGGCGACAGGGAATTGTGCAGCCAGCCCATTAAGTTTACTGCATTTACAGGAGGAACTCAGAAGCAGCTGTTGCTGTGGATGGAGCTGAGTGGGCATATGTAGCTGGCTGAGTATTCTTGAGGAGATTTAATGGGCTATCATCATGACATGTCACTCCCCAAAATGACTACTTGTCATTCACACTCTTAAAAAGACAGTTTGGCAGCTTTGGGAGGTAAAAACCATCTGCATACTGTGCATCATCATGTACTAATTGCATAATATTTATTGGGGGTGGGGGGCCAGCAATACTGTATTGTAGCACCACCAAGAGCCTTTAGATAACATAACATGTTCATAACAAGAACTGGAAAAACAGAGACCTGCTTTCCCCTCATGCACAGGCTTCAAACTTTCAGAAATCAGCTTCCTAGAATGGAAACAGACCACACTGTTTGCAGAAAACATGCACATTGGAATCCTTATAGAGCTTTTCAATATTCAGCTTTGCGTGGGTTTTTTGGTTTGGTTGTTGGGTTTTTTTTGGTGGTTGTGGTGGTGTTTGTTTTCTTCCCCACTCTACTCAGTCTATCAGTATTTATTCCTTGGAGTACTCATTCTGAATATCTCAGTAACAAAACAGCATAATTGACAAACCAACACATAGAATGGATTTGCCATCTGACTTACTTTTTATACAAAAACAGCTGTTTTTTACTCAAACAGATTTAATTTTTGATTAACGAAATCAGTGACTCAAACCTCATTTATACAAATGCTTAAAACAATTAAATCATGTGAAAATACCACTGCAGTGAAACTATTCAAAGATTCCTGAATATTTATTCTTACTAGCTCTATTTTGGGTCTTACTTTTCCAAGAAAGGGCCTAAGTTCCCTTCCATACATGCCAACAGCATTTCCACATGATCCATATCTATTCATAATGCACCATACAACTTCCTGTTATGTACTAAACCGATGTATTTGCTGGTCCAGCAATTTGATTTATTTTGTTGCCAAGAATCACTGAAGCTGTAAGATAAAATTCTCTTAAAGTCACTACACTCTATTTCAGCAGTATAATAAACTTGTTTTAAGGATGCTTCCTCCTTGAATTCCCCACATATGGCTTCTACTAAAGTGTTAAGGCTTAAAAAATGTAGCATGGCAAGCAAATAGCAAAGTTCCCATCATACTTCATCAAAAAATATCTCTGGACTAACAGATGTCCACCAGCTTCAAAAGGTTTTGTATGCATAGCAGGTTGCAGAAACAGAATCTTCAAGAAACTTCACTCATCCTCCTTCTCAAATTGCTTCCTCACTATACACGAAATAATCTCTGTTTGCACAGTATTAACACACCTACAGTGAAGGACTATTTCCTGAGCATGTATTTTTCTTGAATGAAACACATACATAGGTGCACAAATATAAATATATCTATAGCAATATGAAAATTTTCTCTTTTTGTACCACTGTACATATTTCTATTAATTATTATTTCAGTACAGCTTATTTTTAGTTAAATACTTAGTTATTATTACCAGACAATGCACGAATGCATTAGCCCTTACATCACAGAAAGAAGGGAAAGAAGGTAAATGAAACAAGAAAGGCAGTAACAGAATTTATGTACCTTCAGAAATGAAAAATTAATGCTTTTACTTTTTTATCTGTCCTTGAAAACGGAAATAAGAAATTAGAATACAAATATGGTAATTGGAAAGTTGTTTCTCCCATAATGCTTTTTCTACTCAGCCATAATAATTTGGGCCTAGGATTTCAACCATGGAAAATGAGAGCACATTAGAGGATCTATTTTTTCATCTCTAACTCTATAATCTATAGAATTATCTGTAACAGCACTGCACAGGAAAAATAATCATACACACTTCTTGTTTGACTACCATATCAATAATACCAAATTTACAAACAAAAATTCATTTGGTATTAAAGTATTTTCTGAGATAAGATATGTACTTTTACTGAATGTATTTATTTTAGATTTGAAATTATACCTCCCATATTGTCTCTTCTTTGTCAAACTACTGATCTATAGTTTAGAGTGATTATCCTCTTTCTGCTTCAACTATCCAAAATAGCTTGCAGCACTGCTTGGTTGATAATGATTTTTCTCATAGGAACCTGCTTCCAAAGAACATTAGTACCAAGGAATAGACACCCAGAGGGTGCAAAGCTTTTTTCATTTGTTTTCACTTTGGTTTTATGTTGCATCAATTCCTCACATTTAATTTGCTTCTGAAAGTTTAATGCTACTAAGGATTGACTCATAATCTTACCTTTTGTGTTAGTGGGAAGTGCTGACACCCTGACAGACTGGAAGAGAGTGGTAAAATACCTAACTGTAAAGCAGTGTAAGTAACTAGGGCTGTGTGTCTGGAGAAGCTTATAAAGTACTGGACTACAGAAGAGAGTATGATAATGTTTTTTTAATGATTAAAGACTTGCAATACAGAAAAAATGTAGTTGACTGGGTCCACATACTCACTAATCTTTAATTTCCTGAAAACAGTTATGGACTTGTTAATTAATATTTACAAAACTGCCAGAACAAAACAGAATTTACATGTTAATCTAAATACTAACTTTAATTTTTAACAAAAATGATAACACAAATGTCAGGATAATGGTGTTACTGTGTTTTTCTTCTTAAAAATTAAGTTCATATTGTCTTTATAACATTCTATAAGTTTGAAAAAATGCAATACTTGATGTTGACTTTCATGAAAAAGATATAGTCAACTTTAAATTGACAATTCTCCATAGAAACAAACTGGTTATATGTTATAAAGTATTTCACACCACCCAAGTATTTCCCAAAGCATGTTCAAAAATCTAATGCCAAAGGTCTTCTCCCTAAGATAAATGGTCTACTACTCCTAGACCTGAAGTGCAAACTTAAGAATTTGACACAATGCCCACACTGGACATAATCAGTACCTTGGAAGTCATGTGGTGGAGAACGTCACAAGTCCCAGGGCTGACAGTGGGTCAAGGAAATAAGTCAGTAAGAGAGAATTTGAGCACAAAATTTTAGTATAGCATTTAAAAATAAGTGAATTTCATATGAAAAGGGTAGGAATGAATATCTATAGTAAAGAATTATAGTTTCATTGCTAGTATGACAATGTAGATGAAAAACCAATGCATGGCCATTTAAAGTGGAGTATTAGATACCTTCATATAGACACCTATTTGTATCTTAAAATGAGTTCAGGTAAAAAAGAGTAAAAGAATCCCTTGGATTTGCTAGTATGTTTACATTTCATTTAAAATCTCTTTTAGGGTCTGTCTTGATCAAACACCCTAATATTTCTGTAAATGCTTTCCATTAACTACCGACCCATTTCTAACTCTGCTGTAAAGTTACAAATAAAGGTAAAACACTGAATGACAAATAACATGCTCTTTTTTTCAGTAGACTATAGGACAGTTTTTATTTTCTTTGTCCTACTATTATTTATTTCAATGAAGGTAGCTTATCATAATGATTTTTTACCCAAAATTATTTCTCAAGTCCATCCATCCACCCATATATATATTGGCTAGTTAAATCACAGCCCATTTTTCAAAATTCACTTCAAAACCCAGGGAAATTTAACCTGGTGCTCCATCAAATTAAACCTGTTTTAGAATTTTCTAAGTTAGGAAATCATCCTTATCCATGTGCATTGTGTCAGTACTTCTTAACAGTCATGAAAGCTGCTACTAAGCATATGCCTAAGTACCTTTCTGAAATAGCACCTTAACCCCTGTTCAAAGAGGAAGGTTGCTTTAATGAACATGTGTGTCACATATGCCTAATTATAAGAAGCAGCGTTCAAAGATTAAGAGACTTCATTACATAAATTCACACTGTAGCTGTTCAGTATTCAGAACAAGCTGAAGCAGGGTATGCACAGTAAATATGGACACTTGAAAGTCTGCTTGAAACCGTTCACATCATTTAAAGTGATCCTTTGTGAATAGATACTTTAAGAAGTTTGATTTCTCCCTAGCTTTTTTTTTTTTTTTTTTTGTTAAGCCTTCAAACTTGCAGGTCTGCAAGGGTTTTCTGACATAACCAGGCTGACCTCAAGATAGTAATTCATATCTCGATAGGCATTTAAACTCCATAGGATTAAGGTCTGGGAAATAAATGCTTTTAGTGCCCATGTTTTCTGCTTGTTTTTCAGAAAATATCTGGGGGGAAGGATAATGCCTATTTCAAACACATAAAAAACTGTCTTAACATGAACAATACTAGGTTAATTGTAAATCCTCCCAGCTTAGAAGGATTTTAACAGTTCTATGTTATAGGCAGTGCTATCCTACTGCCTTTTCCTATGCTGGTGTTCATAACAAGCATTTAACAAAGAAAACCTCATCAAATTCCTCTGCAGTCATTATACCTTGTTTCCTTAAATCATATTTTGACATTGCAAATGTTGTGACTTATTTCTGAGGCTTCCATTATTTCACATATCTTGAGAATTATCAATTTCCATAGAGATCCCTCTGATTGTCTAAAACATCATATCTTTTGATACTATAAAGGACACTGAAAAGGGTACATAATTCAAATTCTTATGGGGTACCTGATGAAATTACAGCACTCTCACCTAATGATCATCTTCTTGTTGAATCCCTTCTGAGTGAGCTTTGGTTCAATGAAAAGAGTGCACACAGTGAGCTACTTAGGAGAATACTCCCTGCTTCTGAAACATTGTGGTGAACATGAAGGTACAGGTGCTACTAGAATTGTGCATTCTGTAAGCTGCAAACAAGATCAGACATCTGAGTTTACTCTCATCTACCTCAAATGTTGCAACTCAAATGACTACTATTTTCTCTCATACTTCTGTATACCATCAAACATCTCCTTAAGGGATCTTTTATTATAGTATCTGATTGTTTTATTATAGTATCTGATCCATTATATAACTAAATCTGAAAACAATGAATTACTCTTGGAGAGTAGAGTTTAAGTCACTATAATACTTGCCCCCAGCATCCAAGACTGATCTTTACTGAGTTTCACTTGACATGGCATGTAAACTTCACAACCAGATTGTCTGAGCACTCTCAAAGCTTAATTGATCCAATTTGCATGTCTCATCCTGGCAAAATTGTGCATCATTTCTATCCTCTTGGACTAAGTGATCAGAATCTAATCACTTTGTATACAAAGCAGATGGAAAGTTTCCAGCTCCTTTGCTGTCCTCATGCATGCATCCATATTAAAGCAAGTCTAATTCGACTAACAATCTGAATTTTCTGTATTTTTATAGGATTACTGTCTCATTGATAGACCTTCTGTCACCAATCATAATGTTCAGAACTTTATACTCAAGGCATTCCCACTTTTGCTTTGTACCTTCTGTGTGGTCCATTAAAATGATCATTTAATTTAAGGAGGTCCCCTTAGGGAAGTTTTATGCAGGTTGGGGTAAAACAGCACAGCTCAGTGCACCAAAAGAAAGGTACAATTTCTATTAATTGAGGATTCTGTAGTTTTAAGGGAAAAGAAATAATTAATTATATCCCTATTTGTTAGCCTCTGAGCCTTGTACACTAAAAGATAGTGCCAAACTTTTTTATCTGTTAAAAGAAAAATGCTGTTTTCAGTAAATATTTTTCAAATAGTAACTGCTCCTGCACATAAAAAAATCTCTTATTTATGTTATTTTGATGTACATTTTCCCTTCAAAATTGCGCAAGTTGTCATGTAAACACAATGGCATTTTAGTAAATAGTTATGTTGCCCACAAACAGATGAAAGTTACCTTGTGAAAATAACACAAATAAGAGCTCCTGCAAAGAAAAGTCACAAGCAGATTAGTCAAATTAATGAAGGATCTACACACTTCAAATCACTAACATCAAACTTTCTGAAGTGAACTGAAAGTTCTACTTTCTAATCTCACTAGTGATTCACTGATAGAATTTATATTCCCCACCTGTCTCTAGTTTGTGTACGCCTTCAAACGTCTCTGTGTTTCTTCAGCCACACTCTCCACATATTCCTGCCTCTTGAATCCTTTGTCCAATAGTACCCCTGCTCTTCCAGGAGTTTGTAGCTGGCTTATTTTTTTCCTACATACATCCTTTTCATCATCTCTTCCACTTTTCTTCTCTCCATTAATCTCTATTCGTATTTGCTCAATAAAGTTTATAAGAAGGCAAAGAGATTGTTCAGGAATTTTTAGAATTTGTTTTCAGTAAAGAATAGATGAGAAACTCTAAAGCATGTTAGATTGAAGTCATCAATCATTGGTGGTCAGTGCTCATGACAGTTCAAGATAAGGAATACCCTTCAGTTTGCTCTGCAGCTACTTTTAAAATTTGTGGAAGACTGGAAAGTAAAACCAGTGCCTATATAAGAGAGCAAAGGAACCAAAATGCACTATTAAATTCTGTAATAATTTTTGTTAAAGGTAAAGCATGCCAGTTCACTTATAAAACCATGATTTTGCATCCATATGTACACAAAAATAGTGGTACAAGTGGATAGTAGGTGTTCAGTAGAAAATATGGTGAATTCAATATAAAACAATGTAAAAAAAATTAATTAACCAACTACTCCAAATTAATACTTAAAAAATGCATTAGGACAGTAAACAGAGCTTCCATTAATATGCAGCATGATAAAAAGTAGTAGTATAAAACTGGCAATGCCTTTCTTTGTCTTGCACTTCAGACTCAGTGGACAGGTCATATGCAAGCTGTTCAAATTGCAGTCTTGGTTGAGTCTTTCCCCTAGCTACACAAGCAAGTCAAACCCCTGCTATCTTCAGATTCTGTTCTCATTTTAAAAATGTAGGGTCCCATAGCTTACAATGGGGTTTTGCAGGTGTAAGTCAGCGGAACATAACAAACAAGTCTGTGGATGACACTCAGTTTGCTGTCTCTCAGCCATGTTAGCTCAGCAGGACTAATGGCAATAATAAGTGGGAAAAAATTATCACTGGAATAGGCAGGTGTTACTCACACATAGAACTCATCTACTGAGTAACACAGCATAATTTTATGCAGTCACTTTTAAATGCAAATTTTCAGCTAGTCTGTAAACAATCAGACACATATTAAATGATCATATTGTTTGTATGAGTTTCCAAGCCAATGTGAAGACTCAGGACCCTGAGCAGCTGTTCCCATGTGAGAACCTACTGCTTCTGACACTCCACCCTGAAGGTATTTAAATACTGAGAGAAAAAACTAAACAGTATTAAATGCTTTTGTTAAACCCACACTTACAGAAAACGTCAAGGAGGGTCTATTGACTACTGAGACGTACAATTTCTAGAATATATACAGAATTACTCTAAACTTGCCTCGAAAAACATAATTTATAAAGTGATGTTACCCTCTGCCAAACATTATTAAATAGTGCCTTGATGTTTAAGAAAATCTACCTTATTTTATTGCACTAGTTCTGTTGAAAACCAAAGATGCACTTTGACTGTGAGCATACACTGAATGTACTGTTCATCCTCACTTATATCTATATTTTCACCAGATACAAGTTACTATGGAAGAAAAAATGTCTGGTTTCACTGCATGACTCTCTACAATGGCACACATATAGCTTCAGTTGAAGTTCTCTTAGCAGTAAAGGTTATTTACAAGTACAGGAGTGTTTGATTCCAGGAAAATTTGTGATATTGCAGATAATTTTGTTCATTCTAATAAATTTAACTCTCCTAACCTTGGAGATGAACCTGCCACATGTCTCCCCTTTATCCTGCTAATTATTTTACAAAGTAATTTTCAAAAAAATTTAATCTGAGACAAAAAATTGTTAGCACATCCTGTTAAAGCCTCAAACTGTGTTCCAAAATGATATTTGCATTTTAAGCATAATAAAAAGCATGCATCAAATGATCAGAACTGGAAGATGGGCCACTGCCTAAAACACAGATGATAACATAATTTCAGAAGCAAAGGTAAGTATCTTCCCTTTTTTATGTGGTATGCAGATACATACCCTTCTATCTTTAAATCAGAAGGATCTGTCATCAGGGTGGACATCTTAATCTTTCCACCTTCCTCACAGTCTCATTTTCTGCTTGGCAGGTATTTTGGAAGCCTGACAAAGCACCTGGGCTCTCAGTCTGTATCATCCCACATAAAAAGCCGTCATTGACTTCACTTTGTGCTACTTAGAAGTAAAACTGCCAAAAAAAAATAAAAATCCAGAAAGATGATGCTAGTCATCAGACTAGCAGAATGGACCATCGTTGCCTACCCATCTCTGCTTACTAAAATAAAAGATGAATGGAAATTTTTGAATGTGCTACTGTGACTTAAATAGTGTGGAACAACATCAATTTTGACAGGACATTGAAATTAGTCTGCACGAAAAAAATTCTCATGCAGCCTGCAAACAGATGGGAGGAAATATAGTTAAATGAAATGATCAATGTCAAAATACCAGTCTAGAAGGAAAGGTGTCTACCAAAGTTCTGAAAACCATGGATGTCATTATTTAATCCCTTTACCTCCCAAGAAAAAATTAGCTTTGTAAGGTGTGGGCTGCCTTCTTTAGTGGTAGACCAGAGAACTCATCATTTTGATTTTTGGCTCTTAATTTGGAAAAAGTCTGGACATGGTCCAGTTACTTCCCTGACAGCTGCAGATATTTGCATCCTTCCATCCATCTGCTGTGAGCTCAGACTTGCTTGGACTCCTCCAGATCTTCATGTTGTTTTTTACTTATCCATGCTTTGTCTTGACCCAGTAATTCTTGGAACTTCTACGTACAGAATGCTATTCTGTTTTGTCCTGTGCTGGTTGGCACTCTGCTGCTCATGTTTTAGGGTTTTTTGAACAAATTCCAAGTTTTCTAGCCCTCTGCAGTAATGTTTTATAAGAAATATTTACATCTTTCTCATTTTCTATTCATTGCTTCCTTACTCTCATTAAAGAAGCATAAAAGCTTGTTCTACTAGTTTTTGTCTTGATAATGTTTGCTTTTGATGTTTTGTGTCACAGATTACCTTGCTGCACATGGAATTTTCCTCTTTTGATTAAAAATGAACTTTACTTACCTTTTTTTCTCTTTCAAATCCTTCTGCTATTTAACAGACCTACTCCTCTGTATATTTCTCAAACATGGATGTTACTGGATCTCTGGCTACTTGTCCTCCTTTTCTGTCAATAACCTCCTTTTCCCACATAACCAAGTCAGGCCTTCTTTCTACAACCCTTGGGGTGGTTTGACATGACCTAAGGAAACGTGTGATCCATATAGATGCATATAGCTTCTTTAGCAAAGAGCACAGGGAATCAAGACCTACACATAAGGTTATCCTCACTTCAATCCCTGGCCTCACTCAAAAGACCACCTATCATCCATGTGGATGACGACAAGGTGATTTGGAGTAGTCAGCATGGACTCACTAATGAGAAGTCACGCTGGACTGATCTAATTGCCTTCTTTAATGAAACAACTTCCTGGAGGGATGAGGGCAGTAGACATTGTCCACTTTGACTTCAGCAAGGCTTTCAGCGCTGTCTCTCTCAACATCTTCATAGGTAAACTCAGGAGGTGTGGGTTGAATGAGTGCACAGTGAGGTGGAATGAGAACTGGCTGAACCAGAGGGTTACAGTCAGTGGCACAGGGTGTAGCTGGAGACCTGTCACTAGTGGTGTCTCCCAAGGTTCAAAATTATGCCCAGTATTTAACTTATTCATCAATGACTTGGATGAAGGGGCAGATGTCTTCTGAGTAAGTTCCCTGATGACACAAAGCTGGGAGGAGTGGCCAATATCCCAGAAGGCTGGGCAGCCCTTCTGAGGGACCCCTTGACAGGTTGGAGAGATGAGAAGAGAGGAACTGTCTGAAATTCAGCAAAGGCAAGTGTAGGGTCCTGCCCTTGGGCAAGAATAATCCATGGACCAGGAAAGACCTACTGGAAAGCAGTTCTTTAGAGAAAGATCTGGGGGTCCTGGGAGACAACAAAATGTCCATGCCATGGGTCAGTGTGTTCTTGTGGCCAAGAAAGCCAGAGCTATCCTGGCCTGCATTAGGAAGAGCATTGCTAGCAGGTCAAGGAAGGTGATCCTGCCCCTCTACTTAGCCCAGCTGAGGCCACATCTAGAGTGCTGTGTCCAGTTCTGGACTCCTTAGTACAAGAGTGAGCTCCTGGAGTTCCATGGAGCTCCTGGAACAGGTCAAAGAGAAGGCAACAAAGATGATTAGGGGACTGGAGCACCTCTCTTACCAGGATAGGCTGAGAGAGCTGGGCCTGTTCATCCTTGAGAAGAGATGACTGAAAGGGAACCTCACCAATGTCTATAAGATTCTGAAGAGACGTATCAAGAAGGTGGAGCCAGACTCTTCACAGTAGTAGCAAGCAATAGAACAAGAGGCAACAGGCAGAGACCGATGCACAGAAAGGTCCACCTGAACACAAGGAAGAATGCTTTTATTGTGCAGGTGACCACATACTGGAATGGGCTACCCACAGAAGTTTTGAATATCCCTCCATGAAAATATTCAAGAGCTATCTGGACACAATCCTATGCCATGTGCTCTGGGATGAACGTGTTTGAGCAGGGAGGTTGGACAAGACAACCAACTGTTTTCTCTCCTAACCCATTCTGTGATTAGATTGTTATACCTTAATCTAAATTTATTTTCTCATTGACTGCTTTGGTATGTTGCCTTCAGTTTTACATCAGGCTCCAGAGTGATAACAACAAAGCAAAATGCTTCATCATCTTCCTTCCCATTTCACACTTACTCTTTTGGCATACTTTTTCTTCTCTTTAACTTTTTCCATCTCTATTTTCCCAAAATAAAACCAACATAGATTAGATTTTTTTTACATTTTCTTTGAATCTTAAGATAAATCTGAATTAAATAAATGTGTCAGTACTAGCAGGAATTATTCCTCAATGTGAGGTCCCTCCATCGTTTCCTAGACATATATACCCATTTGTGTATATGCTTCATCACTGCTATCATTGTAATTCCTGCATGTTTGCTCCATAAAACCTTGTTTCACATAGCTTCACTTGGTTTGTCAGTCAAACAAATTGAAATGTTTCAACTATTATTTCCTTCGCTTTGGGACTGATACTCACTCAGAAGTATGCTTGATTCAGCATAAAGATAAAAAGAACAGAAAAGCAATAAGGCTTTAAGATTCTCAGCATGGTAGTGGACATGAACTTGCAAAGAAAGAAACAAACATGAATAGTGCAATTTGAATCTTACAATGAGAAAGGAAGTAACAGTTTCACTTGGCTTATTTCCTGTTTAGATGAAGCTACAATAGCATGCTTTTGTTCACAGCTTTTCACTGTCAAGAAGATATTAAGAAAAAGGAGGGGATGAATAAAAGAGCAGTGTGGATGAACACAAGACTATAGTGTTGACTCAAAAGGAAAACCTTTTAAAAGTATTGCTTGGCTAAGCAACAACTAAGTGGTAAAGGGTGAAAGATGGGTGCAAGGATAACAGTCTACATATGCATGAAAATTATGAACATTTAGGAGCAAGTGGAATTATTTAAACAGTTTTTAATATGTAGACTATGTAAAATTACAGCCCTGCCAGGTAAAAAATAAAAATATGCCAAGCACTTTTCCAAATGCCTGCTCTGCCCATATAATGTGTATAGATTGTGTAAGAAAGACAAGTTAAGTATTTTGCTAATTTATGGCATTACGTTTATACTATGATTATGGAAACTTAAGAAATGACCATCTGCTTTTCCCAGCTGTGTCTGAAAACTTTTCATTGTTACAGGATAACAAGCTAAACTTCCCCTAATACAGCACCTGCCTACCTTCTAAGGAAAACGAATTGCCTGATTGCCTAGTCAGCAGGGTTACAGTTTGGTACCTCAGTATGAAGTGTTTAAGCAGCTTATCGTCCTTACACATGTACCATCCAACTACCAGATTTCCCATATTTTGGAAGCATTTCAAAGGAAAAATAACTTTTTGGGTTCAATTCTTCTTACACATACTCCATAGCAACAGAATTTTATGTCTCAGTAATCCTAAAGGTAATTTCTCATGATTTACAGAAACAGGAAAACTAAATGAAATAGTATTATTCTGGCATTGTCTTGCGGAATTCATGCAGCAAAATCTGTTAATATCACCTAGAAAATGGCATTAAATTTCTTTCTTTCTACTCAGAGAGGGCCTAAGAATTTTCTATGATGTAGGTAGGATATTATGTCAGGCTGTCCTTAGTTGTTCTTAGCATGCACCTTTTCACCCACATGAAATGCCACAATGCATCCCTTTGGTGCTTTAGGAATATTAGAGTACTATATGAAAGGAAGACACTATTTCTTCACTGTAAAAATATGGAATATGTTCATATATGTTGCAAATCAATCCTTAGTATTCCTCTTTTACTAACCTACAGAATAAAGTGTCAGTTAAAAATTCAATTTTGAAATGACTAGATATTTGTATTGCAATATTAATATTCTCAAATGGTCTCCTAGGGTCAATAAAACTGATCTGAAGATTCTGGACTAAATCTTCTGTTACTCTATGAACAGCATAACTTAATAATCAAAACATATTAAAAAACTCTTCTTGAATGTTAAGAATGATGTTCTTCTCCCAGGGGAGAACTCTGAAAAAGACAGCTTGAGACCAAGTGAGTAAGGCATATTTTGTGTTTTCTGGTACATAAATAGTGGCACCTGAACTTCTATATGCAAAAGAGCTATATCTGTCTTGGTATTCCTATTTATCTGGAAGAAAAAATAAAGCTTATTCTTTGCTATGTTTTTGACTTGTAGTGTGCTACTACCACACAATGTGCCTTAAACCTACATAAATAACAGTATTACTTTTACAATAGCACAGGGCTGTAACATTTTTACATTGACAGAACTATTGATGGCAACATATTTTTTTTTTCAAGGACATATGCAAGAAATAATCTTAAATATATTCTTCAATGTTATGAACCTATTCACTGATTTTGGTGATCAGTGTCTGTTGCCAATGAGCCTCTTCATTGGTGAAATTGACACTTGCCTGAGAAGGTTAAGGGGATTCCCATTTATACATTGAGCTCAAGTGATGTGTAATTAGGTGTTCACAGCATTTATTTATATCAAATAAACACCCCCCCTCCCCTATCTATTTTTAACCAGCTAATCCTCCTTTTTATAACCTTAATGTTATGAAAGATTAAGCATTATGACATCCTCCAACTTCTGCTCTTGGTATAGGCTGGTACTCATACCATGACCATGGTTTGGACAATTTGAACAGAATTAGAGTTCTAGAGCACACACTCCACTGCCTTTTACAAGAGCTACTTCTCTATAATTTACATGACAGTAAGAGTCTCTTCCAGTGCAAGAGTGACAGAGAAGATGCTGGTAACATAAGGTAGCTAATAGTTATTCTAAAAGTACTGAGCAACCTAGTGTATTAATATCCTTCTTCTCTCAACAGTTCCACCATTAGCACTTTGCTCAGCTAACTCTTCCAAGGAAATGCATAATGATGAGAGAAAAAGGTTATACTGAAGAGATTTTCCAGTACTTATCACCAGAGTATTTATGTAAAAGCCAGCTTATTGCATGCAAAGGAACTATTCCTCGATTTTTTTCAGGAAGCATTGTCCTAGGTCCTCCCTTTAAGTAGTTAAAGTTAGAACTGAAACGTTCACATATGTACCCAGGTGCTATTTTATTAAGTGATTATTGAAAAAAAAAAAGGAGGGGGGATGTGGATGTGGGTAAAGGAAATTAAGAAATGCAGTATAATATTTAAAAACAAACCTGAAGCAAAGAAATTCAGCAGTATAATTATGACAAGGCAGCAACAGTCCTGGCAGCACTTTTAGATGGTGACACATGGAAAGTACTTAATACATGAAATGAATGCCCAATGAGTCTGCAGATAGACACTCATGGCTAACAGAAGATGTATAAGGAAAAAATTGCAGCATAAGAAAAGTAGTGTGACAGCAGGCTACAAGATGTAAAACTATAAAGCATATGCACTCTGATATTTTGAAAGCAATTGGAAAACATCCCTTATCTTTTACTGGTCTGAAAGGAGATGTAGCCTTGTACTAACATGGATATTAAATAGGTCAGCACTTAGAAGTTTCAGTCTACTTGTCATCTATAAATACTGGGAAGTAAAGACAGGAAAGAACTATTATATGTTCATAATGTTTTAAAATGTTGTATGAATATCATTTTCAGAAAAAGAAATATTCTATCTTCATAGAAAACAACACTAGTGACCCACTATTCTCAAACTATTTTCAGATGTTGATTACTGCTATAGTTCTCTGAATTCTGTCCTTGTTTCTTCGTCTGCTATTAGCTCTTGCCTTATAAGACCACACCCTGCTTCAGAGCAGGGGTTGTGTTTGCATTTTAGCTAGCAAAATAATTCACAAATGGACTTCCTTAGTCTTAGAACAATGCAAATTCTCAAAGTTCCTGACAGCCATAGTTTTACAGTGCTGTATTTCCAATGCCATTAAGACAGAACTGTGAGAAAAGAGGACGGACATAAAACTGGATGCTGGATGACAGCCAATAACGAGAACTAAGAGACCAAGTACAATCTCAGAAGATGAAAAGAAGGAATGTCAGAACATCACTAAAAATGTCAGCTGAACCAGCATCAGCTTGACTGACATCAGAGCTTTAAATCTCATGCTGTCCTGAAAATAAGGAATTTTCTGATAACCAGCCAAGCATACAGGAGTCTCTCATCTACACATAATTGCAAAATTAGCTTTTACTCTTGCTTTTCTATTTTGTCAGAGACTCATAAAATTTAGTTTTGAATAATGCCCAAAAGACATTTTTGCTACAGAGGGCTGCAGGTAGAGCCTCTCAGTCTGCTGAAATACAGAACTGGTATTACAGGATTACATAAATAGCATGGCTGTGCCATTGAACGAAAGATTGCCATGAGGGCTGCCTAATTTACTGATGTTGTCATCACCTTCACTAACCTTCCTCTTCTGTAACGGCACATGTTAAGGATCAATGTTCTATATTATAGAAAGAGATCAAAAAGCTACATGTCCTGGTTCAGTATCCAACCATAAGTCTCTCAACTCTATTATCACTTCTAATAATGAAATTACATACAAATTGTCTTTTAGTGCTTGGGCTTGTGAAATTGTCATCATTTTAAGTCCCTGGCATAAAACCTTCTACAGTATCCATTCAGCTATGAGAGAAAAGGACTTCTGGTAAAGAGGGAAAGAGGAAATTACATTGTTGCTGTGCAGGCTGATGAAATGGACCAGGAAAAGGCAAGAGATTTTAGGTTATCCTTTTGGCTAATTCTTCCTGTGTGCCTTAATCTCACCATTCTCCCCAGAGACACTTTAGCCCTTCCTGCTAAGGAGGGAACATTTGGGTTGTCAGTCAGCTCAGGCTAATCCACATAAATTATAGCATGGAATAACACAAAGCCCAAGTGACTATCCAGTGAAGAAAAGTGTGTGATACTGGGAATGGACAGAACAAATTGAAACGGTAAAGTCATACCTGTGCAGTACAACTGAAGCATCACTTCCCCAAGACCTATTCAATACATAAAGCAAGTAAGCAGGACTTAACTGTTTTGTCTATTCATTCATTCCATTTGCAGCACTTGTGGTAGGGAAATACTTGACAGGAATGGCATGTCCCATTTTACTTAAAAGGTCAACTCTTATCAATTTTTATAGCACAGAAAAACAAAGAGTTCCTGAGATGGATAAATATCAGAAATACAGCAGATTTTTTTCCCCTTTCATAAATGGCCTTCTGGGAGTATATAAAACAACAGGGCTTCAA
This sequence comes from Parus major, assembly GCF_001522545.3. NCBI lineage: Eukaryota > Metazoa > Chordata > Aves > Passeriformes > Paridae > Parus > Parus major. Next base: position 97,441,490 of record NC_031769.1, read on the forward strand.
AGATTATGATAAAAGTAAAGATAACACAAATAGAAAGGGAGGAAAAAATATAACAAAGGGGAAGTTTCTTTCTGAGTTATGCTGTGTGTTTTCCACACAGAGGCCACAAAGACAGATGAAAAAGTTGGTCTGAATTTGGTTTGTTTGAATGTTTTTTTTCCCAAAACTACATGAGGTTGAAAATGAGCAAAAATCTGCAGAGCTGTGGGTACTCTCAGCCAAAAGCTTACTTGCAGAGCAGACATGAATATTTACCTTGCACAGGATGCTTGGAGGGGAAAAAAACCACAGGCTGAAGCTGAGCAGAGAGTCCTAGTCCCTGTGGGTGCCTCTGGAAGAAGCAGGAGGGTCAAATCCCTCCAGGGAATTGTGCCTGACTAACCTCCTTCTTCACTATGTGCAAGTGAGGCAGCCCAGTCCTTTTTTTTATTTAGCCTTTGTAATATCACCCTATGTCCTCTACAGTTCCCAAAATGCCAGTTCAGTCTCAATTTGACTGAGTGTCCAGCACTTCCACAGTACTCACTGCCTTAAAAGTATTTTAGAAAAGACACTTATTATCCAACTCAGTCAAAATTCATCAGCCACAGCTGAAATTGTCAGGCTATGATTCTGTGAAAAGAGCGGTGCTGCTGACTGCATCGGTATGGCCTGAGACAAGGTCACACCACAGATAAATATAGTATGTGAGTAATTCTGTCACCTTATTGATATATTCACCAACACCATTGAAAACACAAAACATTAACCCAAAACCCCAGTATCCTCCCCTATCCAACCTCCTTCCCTCAAAAATGAGGAGACTGGAAAAAAACTACCCACTCTCAATGCTAATAATAACATAAACTTGTTATATGGCTGCTTTAAAAACCCTTTCACCACCCTGCCTGTTAGTTCTCTTAAAACTTGCAAAATCTGAAAATTCTCTTAAATGACCTAATTTTATAGGAAAAGCTTAAGTTCAATTCATTTTTTTTTCGTATGGTCCCTCCTTCTGTTCTACTCCAGGAAATAATAATGCAAATATTAGGTTTTATGCACTTTTTTCCATGTTTGAAAATTGAATCCAACAGGTTTATTGACCTTACAACAGTCAGAAGAGGCAGGTAAAATTGTGTTGGAAGGCAATGACTGTGAGATCTAGGAAACTCCATGCTCTTAGCTCACTCATTTAACCTTTTTTTCTTTATTTTACAGTCTAGAAAATGCAAGTTAGGACTTAAGTTTTACTTTCTTCTACAGTATAAATAAAAACCAACACTCAGGGCATCTTACTAGTTCAATGTGTTATTTTTGAGAATTACCAGTGAGCCTCTCAAAGTTACATACTAATTTCTTGGGTTTGTGCTCAGTTAAAAGTCTCTGTCTTTTATTTTCAGTCCTTCATATGTTAGAGAAATCTCAAGGGAAAAGAAGAGTTCAACTCAGCAAAAAGCTTGAAACTGGCCTGTAACTATACCTAAATTTAGAGCCATTGGAAAAGGAGAGCTGGTTTGGATCCAAAAGAAAACAGTGAAGCCATCTATCAATCAGCATCTCATATGGAGTTCAAAGACTTCTTTCACTTCTTCAAGTTTATTTGAGGCTTCGTTTATTTGTCTTTTTTTTTTTTTTTAGCTTTTTAATAATAAAAGTGAAATTATTATTGGCAGAGATTTTGTGTCATTATAATCCCTTTCATGAGACTGACACTCTTTCGGCAAAAGAAAAAGAAATAGTAATTAAAAAACCCCAGCCCACCACACCAAAAAACACCCAAACCCTGAATGCCTGATAGTTATGTAACAAAACCAAAAAAGTATCAACAAAATGTTCAAGTTCCACTTTAACTGCACCCCCTTTTGCCACTGTGTGTACCCATGGAAACTTCAATTACAAGATTGTATACAGCTTTTCAAGTATTCAACATAATAGCATACACTTTTTTCCTAATTTTAGGTGTTTATGTTTCAAATAATTTAAAACTGCTCTATATTATTTTTTTTTCTTTTGGCCCAAATAGATTCCATTAACGTCATTTATGAGGAAAATATGGAGTAAGGCATTTCACAGAAACATATTACCAAGCAATAGTAAACATTTTCCAGAAAACAGAAGCCAGCTATGCTTCTAGCTCAATAAGCATTACAGTTAACTGCCTCACCTCCTACATGGCATGTCTGGAAGAGAACAGCGCCTATCCAAACATTTTAATGCGTTAAATGGTTAAATGCTTCAGCCCTTCAAGTGAACATAACATATGCTGTGCTGACCAAAAAGACTCGTATATGGTTCAGTCCACAATCTGATTACATGTTAAGCACCTCCCAAGAGGTGCTTAGAATTACATCCAAGATGATTAAAATTCATATCATAGAGAGGAAAGACCTAAATTTTAAAAGAAGAGAATAAAAAAGGCACCAAATTCTGTCACCTCTGACTCCTATTAGAGTAAAATTAATGGAACTCCTCCAGAGGTTTCTTCCAGAGTCACATGAGAAACAGACCCTGCTGCCTTAATAAAAAAAAATACATATGCATTTAGGAAAACAAAAAAGGATCTCCAGCAGAAAGGCTGCAGGTATATATATATATATACATACACACCTCTGGTATAAATGTGAAGCCTTGTCAAACAAATACGAAAGCACTGAAAAATTAAGGGAAGGACTTGTTTTACTGAGGTGGATAGGAATCTTACTACATTATTTACGATGAATAGTGTTTTACTCTGCATGACCACGTAATTAAAGTGTCAGCATGCAGACACCCAGGAGGACAGAGCTAGTGCTGAACATGGAATTAACATTGGTATTTCACAACTCTTGAATGATTTGCCATGTAACCCTAGCGTCCCCCAAATGCTGCCTTCCAACTAGAACTGCCTAGGGCTTTGTAGAATTGAATAGTGGAAGGGAGACAGTATTCCCCTATTACAGATCCATTTCCTTGAGTGTTTCTGAAGCCTTTTTATCTCACAGCCGTTAAAAGCTGGAAGAAGGTCCCTCCTTCTTGGATATGCAGTTAGATTGGCACCCTGCAAAGCCTCCTGAACGTAAGACAGTGCAGGACTGGCCTCCCCAGAAGCAGAGCACTCTGCAGAGTCTGGTTTCTGCTTCCACTTCATTTGATGAGAAAAGTGTGTTATGCCAGATTTTTGCTTGCTGCAGCTTCCTCACCAAGAAGTGGGAAAAAAAAAAAAAGGAAAAAAACTTTATCCTTCATATCCAAATCTCAGTCTTCCCTGTCCTTACCTGCCTGCAAAGGATTTGAAACAAGAGCAACCATGTTTTCAAGAGGAGAAGAGGGGTAGGAAGGTGATTGCTGCTCACTTCAGAGTGGTGCTACACATAATATGTTAAGACAGAGAAAGAAATTCACTTCTTCACCTTTTTGCTCCCCTGCGTGGGAATGCAGCTTCGGTCATGATTGCACCTCAGCAACCACACAGTCAAAAGCCTCTACAGTGAGAAGGTTAGGAACTGGGCACATCTTATCTTACAAGATGCTCAGCAAGGACTGCGTTTCTAGGAAGATGGGCTTCCTTATGTAAGTGAAAATTTTTATCTGCTTTTCCTACAAAATGGATTGCTGGTACAAATTCCTGAGCCAACAATTCATACTGATGATACAAACGCAGGCTGGGCACAGAATGTTTCCAAAAAAAAAAAAAAAGGTTGCGTTTTGGAAGATATCTGCTTGTGAATGCTAGGACTCTTGCAAAGGACGGGAAAGAGCAGACTGTGAAGCTAAAAATAACCACGAGCATGCAAATATCATGTACTATAGCACTACCACAGCATTTTTGGCCATGATATAGCAATCGACTGAATATGAGAATTACTACAGATCAAAACTAGTCTTCACTTGAGTATTTCAAGATGCTTCTTTTCCAGGAGAGAAATTCAAATTTGCAAGCCACACTTCTTTCTTTATCAGTGGAAAAGAATGCCAAATAGGCCATTTCCTGAGCCACAAGAGAAACTCCAACCCGGGGACAAATTTGCCTGAAAGACAAACCTGCAGAGACAACCAGCAGCTGTGTGGCATCAAAATGGATACTGCTACATAATGTAAAACTTTACCAAAACTTTCAAGACCAATGTAACACAAGATGACATTTCTGATTCTAGCACACCTTTCTTAAGAGTCCAATTATGCAAAGTACCAGTCCCAATTCAGAAAAGCACCTAAGCACAACCATAGCTGCAATCATGAAAGCAGTTCCCTATTTAACTTGATTATTCAGTTGGCATGATTAAATTCTAAGTGCTTAACTGTATTAACACAAACATCAAGGTTTTGTCTCAGTAGGGTGAATTAGGTAAACTGAAATTCATTGCACTGGTATATTTGAAGCAGTGGATTTCAGATTACTTCATCTCTTTTTCTGTAAGCATGCTGTTGTGCCAAAAGCTGTCACTCCCCTGTTTTCTATGCATTTGCTGTATTTTAATGAGAAACTCTATTTATTGATTCTGATATTACGGAGAAAATGGGTTTTCCTTTCAGTAAGATGATTACACATAAATGTTACAGAGAAACACAAGAGGGGGTTTTGTTTTGTGGGCTTTTTTTTCCCCTGCATAATTGCTGAAGGCAGCATACTACCCACTAGCACAAGGCAGTAAATGAGCTAAGTCCCGGATTCACAGCTGTGCTCAGTGTGCTCCATGTGCAGCGACGGGCGCTCAGAAGGAACCATTTGGGATGCCCTGATGTAAAAGGACTGGCTCTGTGCTGGACCCGTGCCCATCGCAGGCGAGGTAAAGCCACAAGGCTGTGCTGTGCACAGAGGACAGCAAGGCCCCCAAGGTGCCAATCTGCCAGCCAGGCAATGTCAAAGAAAAGCAGTAAGGCAGGCATGCCCTCCTTCTCACTCATCACACCCACAGACGCCAGATTCTTTCTCCCTTGCTTTCAGTAGTGCTGAGTTTTAGGGAGCAAACAACATAATACAGAACTTCTTTTTTTGCTGGGACTAACTGCTAATGCTTAAAGAAGAATACTCATCATTATGTTCAAAAAAGAATACTCATCATTATGTCAATCTGTTTTAAAATCTAGTATGAGTAATAAACATTTTCTTTCTATCAGTGGTGGCAAAACACTTTCATTTCTCTGTTAAACCAACAGTGTTAATATGTAGAGCTCTTAAAGAAAATTGCAACAGGAACTTTGCATTCTTACAAGAATGCAATGTGTTGCTGTTTGGGGCTAACAGAACTACAATTTTTAGGTTGCATCATATAAACACATCAAAAAGCAAGCATCTGCACCCTCCAAAGTTTATTTAAATCCCCTACCTTTCCTACATAGAGTGGGTCTGTACCCATGTATTCTTCCAGCACAAAGAATTGATTCCACACCCAACTGCGTTTGGTTCTCGTCCTCCCTGATTGAAAATAGGGCTTTGACCTGGACCTTGTGAGCTCTGCTTGATTCATCCCAGAAAGACACAGGAAAAGAGCTAGTATCTGAAGAAAATGGCAAAACTCCACTTTGCCCAACTTCATCTTTTTTTTTTCTTTTTTTTTTTTTTTTCCTCGGTGAAAGAAAAAACCTTGACCAAAGCAGGCACAATTCCAGTTGTCTCAGTAGCTCTAGCCTCTGGCAGGGTGTCAGCTGGGAGTCCAGAGATAATAATTTGCAGAGTGGTCGATTGGAAGGTGTCACCACTGCTGAATAGCCTTCACCAAAGAAATGGTATAATGGGTACCTATCCGGGAAAAAGACAAGAAATGTTGTCAGAATTATAATTGTTTTTAGAGAATGCAAATTCTTTGCATGCATCATGCATCAAAACTGTTCATTTATTACTTTTCTTCTCATCAACACCAATGAGTTTACATAAATCTCTCAAAGTTTATAGCAAACTTCTTGGATGACATTACTACTGCTAATACAACTGTATTTATAGCCATAAAGTTTTCTCCTAAATGTTCTCTTAATACACCTTTTTTTTTCCAGTATAAATGCTAAAATTGATTCTTTTTAAAATAATCAGAGTAAGTGTGGTTATTAGCAGTCATTTGGTTTGATATTTTCTCTTCTGTCTGCTATGGTCTGCTTTACTTGCCATTCCTATGATATAATTACAAACCAGCTACAGGCAGTGAGTTATATTAATGGCAGGGACATATCCTAGTTTAACTCTCTCCCATACAATTCAAAAGTAAAATGAACAAGCATAATATGAATCAGAACAATTTGATTCTTAGTCACAGTACACCAGATGCTATGATTTGTTCTGATCTGAACCTGACCTGGTAAAAAGCCCTGAGTCTCCCCACTCAATTTCACTACATTCCTAAAGCAAATGTCAGGCACAGTAACAAACATGTTAGACTACTTTATATATTTATACAGAAATATGCCCAGAAAGATCAGAAGATAATGTCATTTTGTATTTTCAATGAAACCTTGATTTAATAACAAATGATTTTTCAGGACTAACACATGTAAATTGGTTTTTATTTAAAAATTTAATTATTTAATAACTCATAGGACTTACTAATAAAAAAATAAATATTTTTTTTTAGAAACACAAACTTCAATACTTAAACAAGACATTTTTCTGCCTTTTATGACTGTGAGACTTTTCTGCTCATGTGAAAATGTATACCTAGTATAACGTTTTTAAAAGTATAAATTCTGTCAGTCAGAACCAAACGTAGCTTTGCCTTTTGGTACAATCACCAGGTAAGCAAAGCTGTCTCTTAAACAGACATTTTCTTTGTCCAAGTGAGCAATAAGGGAGACAAGAAGCATTTATGAGGTGCCAAACATGAAGTGGAAATAAGGGTGAAATTAAAATAGATAACGGCATTAATTTGGAGTGAACTGCTGCTACTTAGGAAGCCACAGAAGAAAGAAGATTTCATCCTTTATACTTTTAATTAAACTAAAAAGGTTAGACATTAAATCACATACACATTAAACACTCTGGAGTGATTATCATAGTCCTACCCATTACTACTAAAACTGAGTGAAATGCGATATCCACTATCTGTTTTCAGTATGTCAGGCTCTTTCAGCTGCAGAACGCCTATGCATCATGCTGCCAAAGGTACCTAGAGGGCAGAAACATGAAACAAATAAAAAGCTCTTCTGATTACAGACTGTATTTAAAGCCTTTTTATAGTAATCCCTTCTGTGGTACTGCCCTGCACCAGAAAGGCTTTGCTTAGAGGCTGGTGGGATAAACCACAAACCCACTGAGCATGTTTGCTAAGCAGCAGCAATTTGAGAGCTTCCATGTAGGAAAATCCAGGCAAAATGAAGAGAATAAGCAAGCCTTACCTAAAGACCCTAATTTTGAAAACATGATGCTACATTTATAAAAGACATCATTCCAACATGGACCAAAATTCTTCTCACAGCAGGATTAACAAGCAGGTGTCATCCTCGTTAGAAGAGCCTAGTTTGAAATGATTAATCCCAACTACTCATAGCTCAGTTTTGATCTGGCCCTTTGGGTAAATCATGACCATATGACAGTAATTACTGAGAGGGCTGCCAATGAGTGTTAAGGAAGTAGCTGTGCTTTCCCTGTGATATGTTTACTCTGTTCAACTACGGTAAGTGTTGTTTGTAGTAGAGGCTGTTTATGCATCCTTGATTTCCCCTCTCTGTGTCTGAGTTACATCATGTTAAAGACATCTGATATTGATAAACTGTCAGTTTATTTCAAAGAGGCAGCAGATTGTTATTTAACAGAGATAAAAATACAAAATGGATTTTCTTAAGAAATGTCAGTAAAACATTTACAATATGTTAGAGTCTTTTCACTAAGCAGTTTGAAATGTCTTGTTCTTGCTCTGAACAGACATTTCAAACCTAGAATTGCTCTAACCTTTATCTCGAACAGTGTTCTCTTATATCCTTTATTTTACACCTGCAGGAAAGTATGAAAGCCACCATATGGAGTGCCATGGTCCCCAGCCACACGCCACAGCACAGAACTGAAAAACGCACCCAAAATACCAACTGAAAAACAGTCCATATGCTAGACAGCACAATCTGATGAAAAGCAGAATACTCACACCTCCTGGAAAGAAAACATTGTTGTGGTTTACTCATTCTCAAATACTTTCACCACACAGACTCCAAAATTCCAATTATTTTTATTCAGCTGTGTGGCAGCACTTTCTGCTCTGAAACACTCTTCCTTCCCTTTTTTCTTTTCTTCAGGATAAGTCTTCCTATTCCTCTTAGAGCCCTTTTTTTGGGGGGTTTTATTTATAGTTCTTCCAGCACCCTGTCTTTTATATGTGATGCCTCCAAAAGCAGAAGTCTCTTGTATTTAAAAATCATTTCTGTTTTGGGAATAGTTCTTTATTAAATTGCATTACATTACCTTTCTTACTAAGATAGATAGATAGATAGATAGATAGATAGATAGATAGATAGATAGATGTATGCATAGGTAGATAGATACATAGAAACATAGATACATAGACACACATTTTATACAGATTTTTTTAATCAATATTGTCCAAGCATAACTAGCACTTCAACATCACCTGTTCTATAATGTCCTTAAGTATCAAGTCCATAAGACTACATAAGCAATGTCACATCATTCACAAAACTGAAAACTAAGAGGTAGTGTAGGGCTTTTTTTCCTCATTAAGGTGTAGCTTGAGTGTTCAGGGCTGCACTTGCAGCAGTGGATAAAATTAACACTGACAGCAACAGAGGGTATTCAGTGCTCTGATTCCAGTGTCTTCACTGTCATCTGTGTTTACTGACTTGAGTGTAATGGCAAAACTGACCTGCAACCACTCTGTAATTTTTTGTTTAAAGATGCTCTTTTATGAAACTCTGTCTCTTTCTGCAAAACTAAGATTCAGAGTACATAAAACCAAGAAATATTTACACTTTTAATTGATATCATTAACTTCACTAGAAGAAAAGTGTACTTTTACATCTTGTTTCTGATATTCCAAATGCTACTACCCTCCCCAAATAGGGGTAAACCAAATCATATCTCCTCATTTACACTTTGCCAACCTGAAAAGTAACTTAGGCCTTAAAAAATAAAATTGCAATAACACTGTTAGTGTATTTAAAGCATTAAGCCATAGCTTTCACATCTAAGCTTGTTTTCCTTATTTGCTTTACATGTTGTCCTGGCCATCACAAATATGAAAAATACAAAGTAAAAGAACTGGTGTGTAATTTGGAGAGTATGTTATGTGATCTGGGCAGTGCAGGTAGCTTGTCTTAACAGAACAGTAACACCCTGTCCAGGTGAATGGCTGTAAGAATAAAAAAACTCCACAAAACCCAAAATAACTAAGCATAAAAGATATTCACAAGATATCCAAACTCTCATGTTTATGTTCTTAAATAGTTGGCTGATATATAAAACCTCAGACTGAAGAATACACATTTGAAAAAAATAATAGCCCCTTCATTCAATATACATCATAAACCTTACATTTTCCCCCATCTGCTGTACAAAAATTAAACTATATTTAAGCCACAGCGTTCTGGTGCACACTGCTAATCTGAAAAATGTTACTACTCTACTTTGCCAAAACAATCTGCTAGTGTCAAAAAGACACTATTATGGGCTCTCTCTAAGGGGCAATCTTGATTTGTTGAAAACATTCAGATCATGAATAAGATCCTCAACTTAAAGGAATAGTCTCCCTCACTGCAAGCAATTAAGGGTAATTTACACCCACTGAAAATCTCTCTGAATATTTTGCTTCACTCCATAATTTCTAAAACAACTCATCAAGTCTAGCATTCATTGTTTGTATGTCACAATGAGCATCAGTAGATAAGGACAAGTCTCAGAGATATCGTCTTGGAAGCCCTCCTTCCGCACGTCTGAGATTTCCCCAGCCCCTTAGGGCAGTTTACTGAAGGCTCTTGAGATAATTTTTTACCACCTAACCTTCGCAGCCAAAATGCAAATTCCTGCAGACTTCTGCTCACACATTGCTACCAGTGTCACAGTGCCAGCTTAATCTATGAACCATATCATTTTCCTGTCAACCTCTTCAACCCAACAGAGAATTTTGTCCTTCAGCATATTTTGCCCTAAAGTGTTTCTAATGTGTAAAATGCTTCAGGAAGCAGCAGAAATCCAAGCCCTTTTCCATTACTAAACTCCACCAGTCTGGATTGCATTACTCTAGTTTGAAATCTCACTGTCAGCCCCTCACTGAAGTTATAACTGAAGAGTTTACCACTCCTATTTTATTGCCTTCTCTTCCCTCATCTTCCCCCCTGCCCCATTATTCTCCTCTCATCAAATTTTTTCAATTTTTTGATACCATTGCAAAATTTACTGCGCAAATATGGACCTCACTGACTGAGCAGCCACTTCCTGCTACTAAATCTGGCTTTAGCTTGGTCAACAATACACAATTATTCCATGGGCTTGGGTTTTTTTTTTTTGTTTTTTCTCTACTTTAGTCATTCAGTAAATCAGACCCAGGGTGTTGAAATAATTCCAAGGGTGACTGTTGCCACTGGAACTTGAAACATGATCCCTTAAACAAAGTAGAACCAGGAGGTGAGCCCCTTGACAGCTGGACTGCCCTCACTGAAATATTTATGCTTTGACATTCAATTTTACAATGCCCATTGGACAGGGTGTTACATTTAGTGGCAGAGAAAATTCCCCTTTGTTACAAGCCTGCAGCTCCTCCACATCACACATCCTAAATATTACAGGAGACTCCTTCACAGTCATATGAACAGGAATGTGATCCTTGAGACAAAAAGGTTTTGAGAAGATAACATGTCTAATTACAGTGTCAATTGCAGTGTCTGGTTATCACTTTTTTCAGGGAAAGAGAAAAAGAAAAGGAGGGTGCCTTAGAGCAAGTGAGGTGGGGACCCTGTGATGAAATGAAGCTCTTCAAGTCAAGGCAGTACGATGAAACCTATTAACTCCCTGTGCCAGATGACATTACAACTACAGACCACAACCTCCTGCCGCTAACTGGCCTAAATATTCACATGGGAGATCTGTAAATGTAGTGCACATCCTGCAGTCTGCATCTGGTTATCAAGCAAAAAACTATCACTGCTCCAAACATATGGCACTGTTACACTAAACTGGCTCCAATACCCTCTGACTCAGGTGAAAGGACCTGATGAGACGACAGAAAAACACTAGGAACACTGCAATAAATTACATGGCTTTAAAAAAAACGCATAAAGAAAACCAGGTAACAGCTTTTGGTCTTTTATACTGCTCTGCAGTTGATCATAAGATTGCACGTGTCAAGAGTGCTGAATTGTTTGGGTTGTTGGTAAGTTTGTTTTGTTCCCCAAGCAAAATTAACTAAAGAAAGATTTTATTATTTCTTCCTAATATCATTTTCTCCATGTGAAAGAGTTTTGCTGGATTTTCACCTTGCCATGGTACACTTGAAAGATCTAAGTTGCTGGGAAGGCTTATGCTGATTTGATCAGTTATTGAAAAGAAACGCCAGCAGTATTTGTGGATCTGGGACCAATCAAGGCAAATATTTAAATTTCCACAAGCTCAATTTCTGCAGCCTCATTTCAGCTGAAGAACGTCACATAATGCCTAGGGATGACTTTCTTGCAGAACTGCTGAATTCCCAGAGGAGGCACTCCTGCATTACTGCTTAGAGTTAAGCCTGGTTTGACAGGAAAAACTGAAGTAACCATCTAGTTTATGCACCCTTCCTCAGATAGAATTTAATGATTTTTATTGCCACAAGAAAACAATGCCCAGTAGTAGCATGAAAGGCGTACATGAAAAGAAATGTGTGTGATAAACTAAAGGAAAAGGAATGGCTCAAGAAAGGCCCTCATTGAAGATCCACTGAACACATCAGATACTGAAGTCAATAGATTGAAAACACACATAAACTTACTAGACATCACTAGGACTGACTCCCAAGCAGTATATTCATCTGTAAACCACTTGAAATTTTAAATATTTTCTATCTTCATCACACATCAGAGTCAATTTGTGAGTTGAATCCCTTTGAGAAAAGGCTTAGCCAGGTTTATAGCAAAGTAGGAATTTAAGTTAGAGTAGAACAATATAAGGTCTTGCATTAGTAATGATTTTCTTCAGTCAAGCCTGAAGAAACAGAAAAATGTGGGTACAATGTGTACGGACATGCAGTCATATGTGAAAAGGATAGGCGAAAATATATGTGGATATTGTACCCATTCTTCTCATCAAAAAATTCACAGTTAATCTGCAGCTGTACAAATGCTTTACAATTACCTTTCTACATGAAAAAATAAGAATACTTTGCCATTAAATCAATAGCAAATAATCAATGGTGCCTTGCTATTAAATCAATGCAAGTAGACTTAGGAGAGTTGTGAGGCTGTCATCTGACTTTTAACACAATTCTAATGACCTACATCAGCCTTTAATTACAGTAAATTCTCCCATTATAAGGGTGAAATGTTCCTTGATTAAAACTGCAATCTTTAATGGCTTTTTGCAAGAAAATAGGCTATATTACTGATGTTTGTATTTTCACTCACATTACCTGACACGCATTTCTAACATGCAGTGGTAGCTCAAATTATTATCTTTGATATTTTCCTAATATTCCTGGTAGTTTTAAATCTTTATGGAGTAGTCAAACCCCAGATATTGCACATACTTAATATTAAAAGCTGCCAGAGCTAGGCCTTCCCCTACTGTGGATTTTATTGCAATTGTTTTTTAAATCTTACTTAGCCTTTCTTCATGACCCTGAAAAAAGTGTGTCTAGATGTCTAGATTAGATCCCCTGGTAGCTGCAGAGTGCAAAGCTATAAAATTGTGTACAAGGACTTAAAAAGAATAGCACATTTGGTCCCTGGATAGTTCTTTTGGGTTTGTTAAGTGGGTTTTGTGTTCTTTTTTTTCCTCCAAAGATGGTAACACACCCGTTGCACTGAACTAGCTCTAATGAGGCACAATCGTACCATTTCCAAATATTCTCACTCCACTTCTGCATCGTTAAAACTGTTACATTATTGCTCAGAGAAAATCAGCATCGCTTTACGGCTGATCTTTATCTGTTGACCTGTTGTACCTTCAGAAGCTACGCGGTAAGCAAACTTCATTTAGTTATGCAACTTTCATGCTACTGCTCATCTGAGCAGCTCTGCACCTGAGATTACGTAGACCCACCTTTCTCAGAAACAAAGTACCTAGCTTTCACCAATAAAAATTCCCTGCAAACTCAAATAATGTAACAGAGAAACAATTAGTAGATATAATAAAGATAGAAAAGTAAAGTCATGCATCAATGCCAAGGAGAGACTGTTTCAGAAACTGGCATGCTCAAGAGTTTGGCTCTTTTATGTTTTTATAATTTTATCCTGGAAAAGCAATTTATTTTCTGCAAAGCTGCACAATCACCTATGTTTCAGCTGAAAAATGGCAAGTCAGTATGTCTTGTTAGAGAGACTATGAAGTATATTCTGCCCTTTCAAGTCTCTGTTTTGGCTTGAGCAAGTTATCTATCAGAACATAAGATTTTATCCTTGCAAGGGGAAAAGATTAAAGTATCAGCATTTCAGTTCCCAGAATCAGAGCACATCACAAGTATCCATCTCCCATCCTTTCCCACATCCCAGGGAAGACATCGTTTGTAGAATCTTGGCTCACCTGAACTACTTCACCTTTTGAAAGCAGTATAAAGGCTATACCATATCTCAAAATGGGTTATTTTTTGCCTCCATTAGCAACTAGAAGTCTGAGGATCCAGATGACAAACCTCTTGCTACTGGTGTACACAGCCTATTGTAGGGAAGCAGGACATGCCCGTGTGTGGATATGTGGACGGATTGGGGGACAGGGCGGAGGGGGAAGGGTCAGCATCAGCCAAGCACTGCAGAGCTAGCCTTACCAGCTGAATACTAATCAAAGAAACAGCTCCGGTAATTTCAACATTTGCAAACTCCAGAACATCCTTGACATAGAAGGACGAAAGCTCTGGGAAAGAACTCAGGAAATTTCCTTCTCTCTGCAATCTTTTGCACTGTAGCATCACTGCCAGAGTTCGAGCCCGAGCAAGACAACAGCTTGGGTTTGGCAGAAAGGACTGAGACAGTCAGGAGTTTGAGCTGCCTATATTTTGCAGAAGTCTGTGGTCCTCCCTTCCCCCACCCCACTTCCCCGCTTGTCTGTGAGACTTCTCCAAAGAGTCAAGAGTGATGCTATTGTCCTCTTATTTCTCAGAAGGTGCACACGCGCCTATAGTCCTAGTGCTCTCACTTTCTGCGGTTTCTCCACCACACCTGGTGTTGGGTGCTCCCGCGGCCGGTCCCAGCCGGGCTGCCCGTGCCGCCCCCAGCCCGGGGAAAGCGAAACTTACGGCCGCGGCCGTGCCGCCCCCGGCGGCTCCGCAGAGCCGCGGCCCCGCTCCGGGCAGGAGCCGCTCCGAGGCGAGCGGATGCGGGGGAACGGCACGCAGCCCTTCCCTGCACCTGCTCCGACCGCCCTCTGCCTACATGAGAGGGGAAGGGGAAGGAAGGCAAGGAAAGACACAGGTGCAGCCAGCACTTACCTGCTCCCCCTTTCCCTCGGCTGCCCAGCGCGGTGAGTATTTTAATCCCAAGGGCCGACGGTGCCTCCGCGGCGAAGTGCCGGCGGGATGCTCCCAAGCCGGGGGGGGCGGGCTGCGGGCGGCGGGGCGCCCACCGGGCATGGGGGCTGCGCGCCCGCCCGCGCTCTCGCCCGCACCCGCGGAGATGGGAGCGCTGCCGCTGCTCCGCTCCTCCTCCTCCACGGCACGGCGCGGCACTGCACAGCCAGCCGCTGGGCACACGATGGGAGAAGTGGGTGCCGGTGCCAAGCCCAGCTCCGACTGGGTGCGGATCGTGGCTGCGGGAGGAGGAGGAAGAGGAGGGAGGGAAGGAGCGGAGAGGGAGGGAGAAGGCAGAGGAGGTGGGGATGCTGCTCTGGGCAGGGGATATCACGGCTCGGTGGCTGGAGCCGGCTGCCAGCTCCGTCCGAGGGCGCGCGGAGGCGGCACAGGGACTCTTTGTACCTCCCGAAGACCCAGCGGTGGCTATTGAAGCGGGATCCAGGGAGCAAGCAGCCTGCCCGGCCCCACTACCCCCCGCCTCTTCTCCTCCTCCTCCTCCTCCTTGACAGGATATACAGATGGAGTCCTTTGGATAAAAATCAGGAGCCGGGCTAGGGGGTGGGGCGGGAACCAGTCTCTCTGCCTATTTGCATTTGAAACGGAGAGTTGAAGGAGAGACTCCAAGACATTTTTTTTTTCTTTTTTTCTTTTTTTTTTTTTTTTTACTTCTCCCCCCACAACCCACCACGCAATTTGTCCTACAAGCTGCGATTGAGCTTTCGAGGAGTGAAGACAAAGTCTCAAAACTAAACCGAACTTGCGAAGTCCCTGCTTTAAAGCTTTGCCCTTTCAGCCTGCCCAGCCTGCCACTCGTGAAACCCACACTCCCTGCCCCTGGCCCGTCCTCCTGCCTGGCGTGGGGCAGCGGCGGGCACCGGCCCGGGCCGGGCTCCCCTCCCCTGGGCAGGGCACGGAGCCACCACCGACCTGCTCGGGGCACTTAAAACGCCGCAGCCCTGCCGCCCTCTGTCTCCCTAGAGCCGCTGTCACGCCTCCCCGGCTACTCTTTATACCGCGGAGGGGTGGTGAGAGGGGAGAAGAGGATTAAAAAAAAGTCAAAAATTCGTTGAATAACTAAACCAGGTGCTTTCCCAGAATAAAGGGTGGAAAGAGGCGGGGTGTGCGCACCGGCAGCAGGAGAAGGCTCAGTGTCACTCTGGGGCTGGTGCCCGGCAGCACCCGCGCACAGCCCCCGGAGCTGCTGGGGCAGCCGCTCTGGGAGATGAGTACCTGCTTTGTTTGGACGTGGTCCGGCTGGGAAAGAGGCAGCACAAACTTTCTGCCTCATTTCAGCACTGCTGAAGCCGTTTGGGTCTGCAGAAAGAAACGGATCTACAACTGAAACGTGATCAGCACGCCTCCTGAAAAAAATAAAAAAATAAAAAAATAAAAAAAAGGAAAAAAAAACATCAACAGAGGTTGCAAATGGTGGCAGAGCTGCTGAACAGGCATTTTCCACGGACAAAAATATTTTTAACACGTACTGTTTTTAGAACAATGGACTGTACCAAGGGCAACTGTAAGATATGCACCTTGGCCAATGTCTTTTGCTTTATATGTACCAGTTTTTAAATTTTGAAATTGAAAACAGTTTCAACATGATATAAACAAACAAATAATGTAAATATATAATTACTTTTCATTCCTACTATACATTATACTATGAAATGTGTTGTCAACACTAATAAAGTAATGTGCAGATAAAGTCACTTCAATAAGAAAAAAACAGCAACAAAACAAATTGTTTGGGTCACCAAGGTTTCTTTAAAAATATTTTTAACTTGTGAATTAGTTTGTAGCCTTTGAATACACAAATGCAGCATGCATGACTATTTTAATAAATGTAATATGTAACTCCTATGTGTTTCTTGTCTTAAAGCTTCACTTTCAGATGTGGTTTCCAATGTCACCCTTCTAATCAGAGGGAGGCAATTGAACATCATGGCATTTGTGAACTGAAGAAGTGGTTTAAAGAGAGCAACTAGAAGCAATCTACATTTTCCAAGTTGTGGAGTGTCTGTGTGCATGGTTACAACTTAATAAGATGTATTCAGGCAAGAAAATCCTGAAACATGATTGCACACAGTTGCCTAAGATTGTAATTAAGGATTCGCCTTTCCTTTGTTCTCCTTCTCGCAATCCTTAATTCATCTTTTACAAGTTAATCAAAATAAGAGTCTTTGCACTGATCCTTAGAGGATAAGGTTCAAGGACAGATGATCCTTTTTTTTTTTTTTTCATGGAATATCATAAACACCTCTGCTTTATCTTCTTTCAAATTCATTCAGAGATGTAACCAATGTAACCATGAAAATTTGTCTTTTACCACTTAATTCAGTAGTTATGACTTCAATGATGAAAATGGGATAGTTAAAAACAGAGAAAAAAATCTTTGTTTTCAAATAGGACGACACAAAAAAAGGAATCTTCAGGGTGTCATGAGCTTCATAAACTTCAGCTATGATGCTCTTCAGGTTCAAAATAGGGACTAAATAGTTGTACAGTCACTTAAAATCATTATAAAGAAAGGACTCTTTCTTATTAATTTTGATTCTGATCCAAATATTACTAATGGAAAAATAGAATAGTCAATTATCACCCAATTAAAAAGCTTTCATGTGTAGCTTCACGGAGTATTTCATGACATCCTTCCTAACAGACCTCTCTCAAGGATGTGCTTTATGTTCCAAAAATCTAGTCCCTCAAGCAAAACCTTTTGTTAAGCTGTGTGTCAGTGAAAAAAATTTGAACTTATTTTCACTCTGTTGAAAATAGGATAGATATTTTTGTCTTATTATTTTTCTAAATGCTTATGTTGTCATATCAAAATAGAATGTATAAAACCCTTTGACTTTCATGGGAGTAACACAGTGACTCCAAGCAAAATATGTGACTAAGCAGACCAATATAATTTCATTGCACAGGCAGAATAAAATATAAAGAAGCAATTATTCTTAGTCACTTTTGGCAATCTACCATTTTTAGTAACATAAGCAAAAGTATATTTTTTAATACAATTTGTTCTTGACTGTCTTGATTGTGGGCTTTTGCCAATGAGTCAGTCCATTCCAACGCATTGACTGGATCATTTTGGCAGGAACCCACACCTACAGCGCTGTTGTGTTTCTAATATGTTTTGTAGTGCATTTACCTATCCCGAGGGGTGTATCACTTCCAGAAGAAAGTCTACAGTTTGTGCAAACAAACCTTGGACCATACTAGACTGTCTCTTAGGTAGGTACTGTAAAGAGTAACTGCAGGCATCAAAACACATTGGTACTGGCACCTTTCCCATCTTTTGGGAAGGTGAAACTATCAAGGATGCCTCTTCTCATCACAAGTTATGTTGCTATTTTGTAGAGTGGTTCCATAGGCACCATTAGGACCACAAAACTCAAAACTGCATGTCCTGAAACATGCTGTTAAATGCTTATTAGACAGTGAGAGCTTTGGTGGCCACTTCTTATGGAGGATTTTGACCTAAAACGTAAAGCAGATTCATTTAATGGTTGTATTCAGTTCCCTGAGCCACTGACTGTCTCTCAATATTAACATTTCTATCTGTACACTCATTATACACATTCTGAAAAAGAGCAGTGTCAGGTAACTGCTACCTAAGTCCTGTTAATGTACTGTGTGGGAAGAAGCAACTTCCATTATGAGCTCAGCAATAACTTGTAGAGTTGCTTCCATATGAAATGTATTACGCTTAGAGGCAAAATGTTAACTTTTCCTTTTCTTAAAAATTTATGTGGATATTTGTCTTTCGTAAAACAAGCAGAAGAGCTTTCAGTTTAGTATTTTTTTTAAGGAAAACATTTCTTAACACCATTAACACATGGTTTTCCTGTACAGGTACAAATTCCTCTGTGTGTTACTCTTAGCTAAGTGCTTCAGCTGTCCAGAAATAATACTTACAAGTGGCTACAATTCTGATGTGAATATCTTGCTTCCTGTATCACAGGAGAAGTCACTGTCCATTGCTGTGGTTGTGTTAGCTCTGATTTCAGTCTAGAACTGAACAATGTTTTTCTTCAGTCTCTTTTTTTTTCTCATTTCTACAAATAGCAGAAGGCAAAAAAATAAAGCCTATTAAAATTGAAGACACTCACGGCCTTTGGCAAGATATTTAACAGAGGGATGTTTCTGCCTTTCTGTGTCCTCACAGTTATGGTTTAATTTCCTATTTAAACTTTGAGATTTTTGAGACAATTACAATGTTGTATATATTCCAAGAGTGTTTTCCACCCAACGTATAGCCACAGGGGACCTGTCAAATAATAACAAGTTCAACAACCTGTTCTTTTGAACATATTTTTCAGAATATTCTCTAAAGATATATCAGCCAAAATGGCATAATAATATGAACTAAATTACAGTAAATAACAGTGGTGATGGGGGAATTTATGAGGTCATTTTGTGTATCCACAACCACCCATTCTGTTTAGAAAGTGTTACCTTATCAATTCAACATTACCATTATGGCTCCATCTGTCCCTCTTTGGCTCCTCTCTATCTTCCCTTGAGTTTCCATAATCCTTTGATGACATATTTGGTCCATATATACTGGCAAATCTTAGTAACTGATATATTTGCAAGAGTGGTATTCTTCAAAAGTAAATCTAGTTAATCGAAGGCAATGTAACTGTAAAAGTAATAAGAAGTCACAGTTGCCTGAGGTAATAAAAGTGAATGCAGTTAAAAATGGAGTCTATGTTGTCAGGAAGAGCAGAGAATAGCAACAAAGGGAGTTGTAGGAAAGGAACTTGTAAAGTTAAGAAACTGTAAATTGAAAATAAGTTCGTTTAATCATAAGAAAGCTGCAAAATTAAAAGATTCTGCTATTGAGGGTAATTTATTAGTCACACACCAGTAAGAACAGCACAAGAATAAATCAACTGAAAAACAAAAACATGGAAAGAATTTTGAAAATGTCACAGGACCATGGTGGCAAATGGCATGTAGGCGGTCAGAAGACTGAAAAGAGAAATGAGGAATTTCATTATGGCCACACAGGAACAGGCTATTTGTACAAGCAAGGATAGATGGCTTAAAAAAGCCCTAAGACCAGAACGGAGGCTGTGTGGCCAGGCTCCAGATGTTATTCATCATATTATAAGTGGATGTACCAAGCTTGCCAGCGCTGAGATACAGTACAGAGTGACAAAGCTGGCAGTGTGGAGCAATGAGTGCTCTGCAAGAAGTATGGATTATCAATAGAGAAATAAAAAATAAAAATCAGCAGCAGACAAAGAAAGGTGCTGATAATAAAAGCATTAATATTTTTTAAAACACAAGAATTAAATTTAAAAAAGTGGGGGACTAGGAATAAGAGATAGGAAATGAGATGAGAGTATTAAAAGAGAGGCAGAATCATTAAAAAACTATTTTTTTCTGTTTCATTCAAGAATGATGTCTAAACAAAAAACTATCAAATATAGAGTCAGGGGAGGAGCAGAAAAGAATTCAGTTTCTGAATTCTTTGGATGGAGAAGAGCATGCAAAATGCCAACTACTTTTATATCCTTGGTGCCACACTAACATTGTAACAGTGTTAAGTTAAACAGTAACTCTCTATAAGATGTCACCTAGCTGCTTTTGCGAGCATCTCTTGATGAACACAATCATTCAAATTGTGTTCAGAACAGCACATGGGTCTCAGACTGATGCTTCATGATGGCAAGATCCTGCTGGTGGAGTAGAAGCATCGCTGTCCTTAGAATCAGCACTCCTCTCTTTTCTGATGCATGCTGAAAATAAAAAAAACAGGTTAGATGCAATTCTGCTGGATATTAAGATACATTCTGCCATGCATTCATACTGTGGCACACCTGATGTAATTTTTTCAGAGGAATTGTCATAGACAATCACAATTTGTCTGATCCTATGAAAAGCTATACAGAGGAAGACCAATTGGCTTCAGGGAGTTTTGTGTGCCTCAGAGACATTGCTACTGTGCAGCATCCATCAGAAAATCTGCAGCTAAGTTATTTGTGAGAAAAATGTCAATATATACACAATTAAATCAGTAACTTCCCATACTGATAGACATATCAGTATATTTACCTTCAGGTCGGACCTATACTCTGCATCAGCTATAGAAAATTAATATGAATAACTCCCTCACTGACCTCTAAACCCAAACCAGATTTCAGTGCTCCAGTGTGATTTATCAAGACAAGTTTGAACACTTGCACAAACAAAATTGGTGATTACAGCTGCAATTTTAGGAGTATTTTCTGAATAAATGGCCTGAATTATGTATACTTCTGCATCGTAACTGGTATTCAAGATGCTCATAACCTTCCCTGTGTGAAAACTTTAGCTAAGTAAGCAATTTTTTTATTATTATTTGTAGGTTTTTCCCCTGACCACAGCAAAAATTGGACAAGCATTCTCTCTTTCAGAAAAACCCTCCCAAAACTGAAGACAAAAACAAGGCAACAACCCCAAAACACATTTTCAAAATGTAGAGTATTAAAAGCACAAGAAATACTAAAAGCAAGGAGAATGCTAGTGACCCTTCCTTTTCCCCTTCAAGCAACCCAACTTTTCAAGTCTGGTTGTTAAATGAAGTGCTAAACTCCTATACCTGAATATTTATGAAGAAAAAATTCTACACCAGCATGCTAGCAGTTGTATAGGAAGCAGATGGAAATGTCTTCTAAGTGAGTTAGAGAAAAAAATGTCACTATCTTCATCATCCTGAACTGCCCACTCTCAAAATTATTTGGTGTGAGTGCTGAAGGAGACATAATTTCATATGTCAATTTTCCACCCAGCTAATGTATCCATCAAATTTTTTATTCCTTAGGAGTGACAACTTAGACATTACTTTTATACTTAAAATGTTAAAAAGCTTATAAATCCCTTAATCCTATCCAGCTTCTACCTTTCCTTGGGATAGATTCTGCATTCATTAAAACTAGTGGGAAAACATTGTTTAGTCAATGAGACAAAAATAAGTTTTATGAAAAACCTAAATTATTGTCGGTTCGAAAACTAGCTCGGAATACGAAGCACAGCATTTTGTAACACTCCTGCAGAAAGTGATGGAAATCTTTGCAAGTCCCAAATGGTGGACATGAAGATGTAAGAACAAAAGCATTACACCAATGGTTGTGCTGCAAGAATAAAACTAAATCTTGATCAATCCTTATTTCCTTCTACTTCTACCCATAGCTGTATGTATAAGGGAAAAAAATGGGACGAGGGCAGATGAAAGAAACTAGCAGTTCTGTGGAACTTGCTTCCTCCCACACTTAGCAGGTTAATAGTGCCCTAACACCAGAAGTAATTCATTCAATCCCATTCACTCTTTTATCATATTTTCTCCAATCTGGCCTTTGGAGACATCAGTGCTGGTCACTGGGATGCTGTGCCTAGTCATTCAGCAACACTGACCTTGGTGTTACCAGCCCTGAAAGCCTCGCTTTTTCAAAAGTACTGCTTTTGTCTTCCTCTGAGTCACTGAAGCTTGTCATATATATTTCTGTTGGGAACTTTCTGGGACAAGGGTTTTTTTTAGGTCAGTCATGGGACACAGAGCACCACCACCTTTATCTCAGTGTGAAGTACTACCATACAGATATACATTAATAATTTACCACACACATGAGTGTAATACACACGAGTCAGCTACTCTAAGACATCCCATGTCATGAAACTTGTGCTCATCCATAGATATTCATCTTGTTTTGAATTTAACGTGCATGGCCTGATCAAAACAAAATTCAGGAAAACTGGAAGCTCCACAGAATTTCTCCTTGAGGATTCTAGAAATATATTTTGTGTCTACAGACAAGTACTTATATCAAGCTTCATTGCAAATATATGTAATTGAATAACTCCACTAGACTTCCTCTGAGTAGCTTTTATTTAATTTACTGTGATTATCCTTAAAATAGGGGAAGTCTGATAAGAATGACTTCATGTATGGGATGCAATATACCTCCTCTGTCTCAAGGCCAACAAAAGAATAGGTGCCTTTTGAGCAGCAGATGCCTGCAGGAGGATAATATACCCACCGGTTACTCAGCTGCTTCATCTGTCATTTTTATGAAGGCATGTCATGGTTGGACAGACCAAAATTGCCTGTGAAAAGCTATGTGAGGAAAAAAGGGAGAAAGAAACAGGTAACTGCCTCTTCCTAAGTGCTGGATGGAATTAATATTTATGGGGGAGGGGGGGAGAGCTCACAGGAAAACAAACATAAGAAATAACTTTGCAAAATATATCTTCATACAATATCAGTCATCTCAATAGTGCTAAAATGCTGCAGTTGCTCCACTGCTATTACTAGTAACTTTAAAAGATAAATTGATGTGGAAATTAGAAAGTAACAGATGTGAAGCAATCTTAAGCATAAATTCCTTCACACTTCTTATTAACTGTGGTTAAGATTTTAGTCATCAAACACCCTTTAGTTCAGACAATAAAAGCAAAGAAAGGAAAATTTAACTGTTCTTCAGTGTTGTAAGCTCACTGAGCTCTGTAATTTGCTGAAGATTTGTTTTCTGACACTTTCACCAGAAAAGGGGAGACTGGGGGAGGGAGTGGAGAAGTATTTCTCCAAAAGCATTCTGACCCACAAAAAAGACCCAACTGTATGTGTTGGGAAACATGTCCAAACACTTCTCCATTTAAGTCTTTCTTCTCTTTCAGCAAAGTGTCAGTAGCTCTTTGAATAGCTATTGGCCTTGGCCAAGACCCTAGTGAAAGGCAACAGATGTTGCTAAGATTGTACCCAGGCTATCCTCTATCCTGTTTCATTTCTGAAAGGGAAAAAGAGAGAAAGGGAGAAGAAAACTTGCATTAAATCACTGGACCATTTTGTACTTCAGCAAATCTGTTTGCACATGCTCGACTGACCTCGCCGAAAAGGCTGAGCCTTCTGCATTCAGCCTGAGGTCAGTCCTAATGCTCTGTTCAGTGGTCCACACTCCTTTCACTAGGAGCAGCTGCCTCTGATTGCTAGAACAAATTGAGGTGATTCAGGCCACCAGCAGGGCCACGGTACAAGTGCTTTTCACCAGAAAGGGAGGGAAAGCTTTAGAACAGGACCAACTGGGGCTGCCCACAATAAACCGTAGGATTAATTTGATACAGTCAATATTAAGACATGCTCTTGCTGAAAAGTGGGCCATAGTGACATAAAATACAAGACAGTTGGACTGAAAGAAGAGGGAAGAAAGTGGTGTTCAAACATTTATTAAGTTACACCTAATTATTTAATTGGGGGACATTTAAAATGGTAATACTGACAGTTCGGGCATAAGAATGACTTGCTGTTTAACCCCTGGCAGAATATTCTTGGTGTAAATGGGATTCAAGATCAGTTGCATCATCATCTCCCTCACAGTGTTGTTTGAAACATGGAATGCAAGTTCTCCAAACTATTTCTGTAATCAGTTTAAAGAGAAGAACAATCAGCAGTACTATTTCCAACCATATTTACAGACCTGTTTCAGTGAACTGGAAGTGGCTACATAGCTGTTATCCAAAAAGGAAAAAAAAAACAAAACAAAACACAACACAACAAAACAAAACCAAAAAATACAAAACTGAAGATTTGGTATTTACCTCCTCCTAAATTCTCTTCCATCTCTGAAAAGAGATAATAGCACAGAGCAGGCACTAGCAGGGAGAGATGAAGGCAAAACCCTCCCCCTTTCCCTGGTGGGGGGAAGCTCCTGTGTTACTTGCTTCAGTCCCAGCTCCCAGATCACAATATTTTCTGCTGTGTGAAGGATCAGACCAGCAGCTTTTTGAGTCTGAGGCCGAACAAAACAATACAGTACTGCATTAAGGCATGATACCAAGCACTTACCACTTCAAAAGGAAGCACGCTTTGATGCCTCTGAAAGGAAAGCAAAATCTCTACAGATAGATAGGTAATTTTACTAGACTGGTCAAAAAAAAATGAGTGCTAATGTTAATTCATAAAACTGTGGATTTAAGATCAGGGGAAATTAGGAATTGCAGCATTTAGTCTGGCTCTGCATTTAGATGGGATGGCTGGGTGTAGCACACAGCCTTTGAAGTAGAGTTATCCAAAAGGTGGCTTAGTAAGCTGAAGAAGAAAGAAGAAAGATCTTACTATTTACTTAATTAGCAGGTATAGAAACAGAATTTAAGGGAAAATATATGCAAAAAACATGCCTTTTAGCCTTTATTAAAACTGAGATGTAGAAAAGTGTCCAAACAGAATACTAGAATCTGTGATACAGGACTTGACAAAAACAAAAATAAAATTAAAAATATTTTTTAATTACTTGAATTATAGACAAAAAACTGAGGTACATCTCAATCTTCCTTTATTAGCGGTTCATCCTATTACTTGCCACTGTTGTCACATAGAAAAATAGAAAAAAAAGAAAAGCTGCATGTTCAAAGAAAAGTTTTGAGAGAAGACCAGGAGGAGCTGTATTTCAACAGAAAATTCAGTCTTTTATTCTCTGTAAAAACATTAAATAAGCAAGTAAACATAAAATGTAATCTTCATACCACTTCTTAAAACTTTCTTTACTTTAAGGCACTGCATAAAATGAGTTTTGAATAGCTGCATCTTAAAACTCATTCCAAATATGTGGTTTGCAGCTAGGCAAGGGGTGGAATTGTGTGTTTCAGTGCTGCTGACAGCAAAGCCAGCTGAGACATTCCTTTTCTCCCTCCTTCCTACCACTGGCGATGGCTCTCACACATGTGAAGCCATCCCAGCTGAACAGAGAGTGGGTCTACATTGCAAAACAGATCAGTTCAATTATTCAGGTTAAATCAAGCAATGAAAAAAGAGAAGTTTTCAATTAATTTTATTTAACATGTGTTGTTTCCCTGATCAACCTCACAGCATGAGTCCATATGTAACTATGCAGAACAAAGAGTAGGGACAAGCGGGCAGAAACAAGCAAATTAAACTTTCAGTTTCCTTCAGAAACTTTCCAAAGATTCCTTCTTTGGGAAGTTTAATGTAAAAGATATTTGGGCATATCTGCTGTTTTTACCTGTATTTTATCTCATTCTTCTAGTTGAGTATATGCTCTTCTGGTCTTTTCTGGTCTTTTTCCAAGCCTCTGCCAAGTCACAGTATCCTGACATACAGATATTGAATGAGAAAGGGGAAGGAATTGAACCTTACCAAGGTTCTCAGTGGCAAGTTCTGGAGATGGAAATGGGGCCTTCTGGGATTAATCTGACAAGAAAGATCAGAGTCACTTCAGCATGCTTCTGCCTACACTTGCCAGATTTATACAGCATGTAAGCAGGAATGTATGACTGACAGTGTCAAACACTGCTGAGGAGAACAGTAGAAAGGGTATGGGCATTTGCCAGTTGTCAGTCTGATGTGATACAGGCTTTAATAAGATAGGCACTGGGGTATAGAAATGGACTAGATTCATGTTTGACAGAAGCAAATTCTCATTTGGGCTTCTACACAGTTTCTTCTTGTGCATAAAAGAAAATAAAATAGTGAGTGTGCAAGCACTTGTGCCTGCCCTTTCTGGGTAGCACAACGTATTTTAAAACATAATATCGGTTCCCATGCATTCATTTTGAGGGTGCAGGGCTCAGTATTCAGGTATGCACATTGTTTTGGTGACATACAAAAGAGTTATATATACATGTATATGTGTGTGTGTGTGTGTATGCTTCAGCCTAAACCCCAAATACTCATGCCCTCTAAAAATAAAGCAGATAAGCTACTAGAGAAAAGAAATTTTCAAGACCTCTTAATTAGAGAGAATTCATGGATGGTTATTGCTACACCATGCTTTAATAAAGGTACCATCCATATCTTATTAGTTGTGCTCCATTGTGTGTACAATGAAATTGTATTCCTTTTCAATACTGAAAGGGACAGGCGAGAACCATACAGATCTGAGTTCCTGTATGTGTATGCCTCCTAATTGGTAGCACTGACCAAAGGTCTATAAGAGTCTCTGATGAGTACAACATGAAAAGGAAAAAAACTACAAAGCTTTTTTTGCTGCAGAGATTTTTACATTCTTAAAGGGTTAGTACTACTTGGGATAGTTAACAAAATACATAATAGAAGCAGGCACTATAACTGATTTAGAATTTCAAGAGCCTTTTGAAAGATTTCTTCTTTTGAGGATATTAAGCAATGAGAGGGGATGATGCACAGTCATGTCATGGATTAAAAACTAATTAGGAGACAGAACATAGAGTAGGAATGTATTCCAGCTCACAACCCAGAAGTGAGTGATTGTTTTTACACAGCAGTGCCAGAGCAAACCTTATTTGCACAAATCTGCACTCATTGCTCTCCAGAATCCTTATAAAATAAAGAAAAAGTAAATCAAAACACTATTTCAAAACTTCTTTCATTTTTCACTATAACTGGTATAGAGTGATCTTCAACATCCATAGGATACCATGAATTTTAGCTTTGTTTTTGACTAGTTACCTGGATGAAAGAAGTAAAAAGGAAATTTCAAGATTAGCATAGCATTTCTTTTTCTACCTGAAGCAAGAGGATGAAAACTGAAGGGAAGTGCTCAGCTCTGAAGTGGCTTCTTTCTCTGCAGAGAGCTACACCAGGGGTAGTTGGCATGAAGTATGATCACACTATTTCTTGCTTACATGTGGGACCTACATTTGGCACGTTGGCAATTCCAAGACTGTCAAGAAGACTAGACAGCAGTTCAGAGATTTCTCCCACTATGGATTCATGGGAACACTTCAGGGTAAATTATGCCCATTTATCCCTTTTCTAGTGCTTCATGGTGCTCCCTTCAGTAATGATTATTTGCTAACCAGGACCTCTGGCATCCATTAGCATATGGCCATGCTGAAGGGATGGGTGATCCTCGTAATGCCATGCTGGCTGCAGAGGATACCCCAGTGAGAGCTCATTATCTCAGTTTAGTTCACAAGCCTCACTCTGTTTGGTCCTTGAGGCCACAAACTGCAGGTAGTCACCTAATGAAGTTAGGAGCCTAAGGTAAGGAACTTCTCTACAAAGTAAAAAGCTTTTTACTGGGCAGGGATCTGCTATCCTCCTTTTTAAAACTGAACAGAACCTGATAATAATTACAGTGAATGTAGATTGGAATACTAACAAATTAGGAATGTAATCAAGGATTTAGTATCAACTTCAGGCATATTTCCACTAAGAAGGGGCTTCCCTCATTCCTGCTCATGCAGTACCATTTTAGTTTTTTCAGAGTATCTTTAAGGTCTATCAAAAATTTTCCAAATGAAAGACAAACCAAAGGGTTATGAAGAGTTTTGATCTTGCTTTAGTTTTAAACCCAGAATAAAGAAGTGATTTATGAGTGAGAGGATTATCGTATAGGCAAAGTTACACTGCACTGTAATCTCCTGAGAGAGAAATAAAACATCTGAGAAACAGAATCAGAACATGTATGCAAAATAGTTGACTGAGAATGAGATCATGGATAACAGAGGTAATGAAGGTTTTAGGAGATGAAAAGGAGCTAAGGGTTGGAGTTTGTTTGCACACAGCATTTTTCTTTGAGGAACCCTTGCACAATTGTAAGAGTTAGGGAAGCCTACTGGTTGACTCAATTGCTTCCTTGTACAACTGCCAAAAACCTTTCTTCACCCACATCTACTTGGAGAGCTTTGCTTTTTTTGCACACAATACATCAAGTACTATATTTTTGTACATAGAAACATATTGAAGTGCTTTATGATTCAGGGTTGGATCCCTGGTTGCAACCCAAAATGTATCAAAAGTGGAGGCAGACTATGTGATAAGAAGTGCCTGTGGAGAGGGCTCTAGAACTTCAAAGCATCTGACACTGGCCACTTTCTCAGATAGTGGTTCTTCTCAGGATAGGCTTTGGAGCTGAATCCATATCACAATTCCCATGTAATAAAAGCATAAGGTGGTCACAAGTGTATATAGTGTGATCATAGAGTCCTGTCTTCATCTTCCTAGAACAATTCATGATGTGCTCTTTCACATAGGTTTTACCCAAGATGGAAGACTGTATCTATTACTGAACAGTTTTAAATTATGTATTGTGAATGTGGGAAACAGCTAAAGGAGGTGCATGATATTATGGTAAAAATAAGTCTTCTATTATGTAATGCCATGCTTTTTCAAAGCACTTTGAAATCATGAACTAATACTTAATAGAGTATACATTACTATTATTTTTTATTTGTGAATTACCCTCAACTATTTTACTTGAACAGACAAGAGAAATCAGTGCTAATAATTTCCTATAAAACCCTTCATTATCTTCACCTCTTCCTTTTTGTTGGAATTACATCACCAATATCTTAAAATAAAAGCATTACACAGTTGTTGAATTTAAATATAGTTCTTACTTGGAAGCCAAAATGGTACCCTCCCCAGTTCTAAAATCTGACAGTCATGTTATTTTTAATTTATTTCATTATCCTTCTTTTTTATTTATCATATTGTGATATTTGCCTAATCCATACCTATGGTTTCATATGTATGGTTTTATATCTATGAGTGTTTGTGTGTGTGTATATATATATATATATGTATGTATGTATGTATGTATATATGTATATAAGTATATGTATATATGTGTATATATATATATATATATATATAAATATGAATAGTTCCGTAACTAGTCAGAAAAAGCTCTCACTGAAGTCAAAAAGAATTTTATTAGCCATACAGTGAAGACTTACTATGCAGACTTCTCCCCAAGACAAAGTGTTCCATAAAGTAATATTCCTCAATTTCTCCAGGCTACAAAGACTTGAAAATATGTCACTGAGTTAAATATCACAAAAAACAAGCTCTCTTCTATTCCAGAAGTTTTTATTAATATGCTAATTTACATATACTATATTTTATTTTCCCTCCATATCTTATGAAATATGATACTTTAATTGGTGTTGTTCAAATATAAAAAAAGTAATTAAGAAAATAATAAAAATACATAAGTAACAAAAACCCCACAACAACATATAGAATAATGTGAGACTAAATCACTCTGAGAGAACACATTTCTTAAAATACTTGAATTATTACTATTTTCTGCTCAGAGTAAAACATTGTTCTCAGTTTGACTAGACCAAAAATATACTTTGGATACTTTTCTATTAGTAAGCAATTACAAAGGGGATGTAACTACTTAACAGCTTAGAAGCCTCCAAACAATTTTATGCTGTTACCTAGGATATACAAAAGTGTTTGAATGTTGCTTCAAAGGACAAATTCATAGAGAAATTGTACTTTAAAAGACAACTCCCAAAAAACCTCTACAGTACAAGGTATATGAAATATTATGTTAGTTAATTAGTATATCAGCTACTCTGTTGTAACAAAATAAAACTGATAAAATCTGTCACTTTAGAATTTTACCACTGTAGAAGGGCTGGGGGTTACACAGGTTAACTGACCTTCTCATCGGACACAGTGAAAACACTCACAGAATAACCACA
The DNA here is from genome assembly GCF_001522545.3 of Parus major. Lineage (NCBI taxonomy): Eukaryota > Metazoa > Chordata > Aves > Passeriformes > Paridae > Parus > Parus major. Next base: position 97,471,492 of record NC_031769.1, read on the forward strand.
GAAGAAATCTGCTATAGATTCACATCTAAATATATTTAGGTCTTAGTGGTTCAATTATTCGGTCTAATAGCAGCCCTTGTATTTAAAAAAAAAAAAAATACAGAGGAAAGTAAGTTGAAAGTGATCTGTAATTAACAGAAGAAATCTATAAAAGAATAACAGGAATAAGTCATAGCTCAATTGTGCTTCAATCTGTTAAAAATTTAAAATATAAAGCATAATCCATGAAAACTTGCATATCCAATTAAATACATTTAGAGTGAGTTTTGGGTTTCTTTTCCTGAAACTTGATTCTGAATTTAGCTTTGCTGACCCAAGTAATATTTATGACATCCTGAAATCTTTATAAAGAGAGAGATTAACAAAACATTTTTGTATGAAGTGGAAGAAGGAAATATATTTTCAGAGTTTTTTAACTTCAATTGCTATTTTCAATTAATAAAAGTATCCACCTTGAAAAACCTAAACAGTATTTTTCTAGCTTTTTTATGGTCCATTACTATGGTAGTCTTAACATAGAAAGGCACCTAGAGAACACACAAACTAAATTTATTTGTAAGAAATATCGTGGCTACATGGAGTCACTTTGTCCCAGGCATGATCTGTAATTAGAGGGGTTATGGCAAAGGGCATTCCACTACTGTGAGTTACAATGACTTTCAAAAGAAATATATATTCAAAAGAGCATTTATTCTCAAATAAAAAGAAGAATGATGAAAAAAACCTGATGTTAGATGAGGTTACTACTTTCTTAGAGGCATGAAGGAATTGAACTGGATATCAAATCTCCTCTATACTTTCAAAAATCATAATCATCTGTCCGACACTGAAATATTAAAAAAACAATTAAAGCACTCATCTATTTTACTGTAATGAGGAATGAAGAAACTGAGTAAAAATGCATAGTACTATCTTTAAGAGATAAAATAATATTTTAATGCAGCATACAGACAGACAAAATAAATGTATTTATAAGAAGAAAAATATTAATTAAAAAAAAGAAAATAAAATGGGATCTGAAGGAAGAATTCTCTATATTTATTATGTAGAAATAAAGTCCTTTAATATCTACAGTGAATTTTTAATTCCTTGTGTATAAAGTAATAATCATTGTATTGTGAATACATAGATCTCTCAGCCTTATGGCTGGCTGGAATGAGCATTACAGCATTTCAGCTGCAAGTATGTGTTACAACCATGATTTCTAAAACTAATTTTAACTATGTGGAACACTGCACTGATTTGTTAAACCTGAACATAACTCTGTCCCTAGCAAAGATGTTCATACTTAGATGAGCTTGTTGACAGCAAGAATGTCAATACTGTAAGATTTACAGGTTCATGAAGATGCATATGATACTTCATTTCCTAAAATAAAAATACCTCAGTCATTCTACCCTTAGTTCTTATGGTAGATTTTATACATCTGGGGAATAAATTGCAGACTTTGCTATCAAAGTCTGGAATGTAAATACACATTGAAAATTAGGAGTGCAAGAATATGAAAAATTCAATTAGTTGCTTGGTTCATCTGTGAGATGTAATAAGAAACCAAAATACAGTCACTTTTCAAGTCAATTTACTTAGTTAAGAAGAAAAAATGCATCAAACTGATCTGCTTGGATGTTACAAGTTAAATCAATAGCCTTACACTTTAGAACTGATGTAGATGCTGAATCAACACAAGGCTTATTAAAACGAGTGTAAAAGGGTTAAATTGCAATTCATTATATATATGTAAATGCATTCACTAGTCTGCACATATAACTTCTCAAACGAATGATTGGTATGCAATTCGTATGTTGAAAAAACTGCAAATAACATTCTCTGAAATCATGCTATTTTTAATTGTAGAGCATCTAAATGTAGACATTTAATGTTTCAAACTTCTTTTTATATTTTTGAGTATTAGCCTCTCTTTCTTGTCTAGAGAGAGCCTCTACTTCACTCTGGGTAGTTGTTTGTATAACTGATGATCAATCTCTCAAAACATAAAATGTTCTCCTGGGCAGAGATCCCAGGTAAGGAATCACAGGAGCTGAAGGATCCAGTGACTAATAGAACTGTGTTTCAAGTCATCCATGGGGTCAGCTGTCTGTGGCACAGCACTGAAGATTGATACCAATAAAATGTATTCTCCACTCAGCTCTCATTTGCTTGAGCCTGAGAATCATGATTTCAGCTCCATATATTTATTGAATCTCCTCTTTGAAAAGAATTACATAAGCTGCATTTAACCTGGCCTTGGTTTTCTTTAGAGATTACTCAATAACTGATTTGCCCTCCACTTTTGTTTTGACCTCTATTTCATGTTGATTTGGGGGCATTCTGCTGACAAATTCGCAGCAACACTTTCTTTGCAGCAGCTTGCCCTGTAGCTGAACTCAGTGGAGAGAAAGCACAAGGTATAGGGCTGATACACTTGCTCTTTTAAAGTGCATCTAAATGACTTTGAAATAGATTTAAATCCCATGCCACAATTTCTTGGATGCATTAACCAGGACCACCCTTGCTTATGTGAAATATAAATGGCAAAAAAAAGAAGTGTCAAAAAAGGAGAACACCACGCCCCGCCCTAACCCCCCCCCCAAAAAAAAAGTGTCACTAAAATCTCCACAAGAAATGTTAGCTTGGGTAGAATTTTACTTTCCTTAGTTTTCACTATACCATCTAAAGAGATGTTGCATCACTGGGCACAAGGCAGGTGTATTGGGTTTGCATGGCCAGGTTTTGGTAGTGAGGGGTGGGGCTACATCTGTGAGAAGCTGCCAGAAGCTTCCACCATGTCCAGCAGGGACAATGCCAGCTGGCTCCAAGATGGAAGTGCCATTGGCCAAGACTTGGATGATTAGAAATGGTGGCCTCTGTGATAACATATTTAAGAAAAAGAAAAGAATAAAAAAGGTTTTGTGCGGATCTAACTGTGGCCAGAGAAGAGCAGAGTACGAACATGTGAAAGAAACAACTACACAGACACCAAGGTCAGTGGGAAAGGAAGGTCAGGAGCTGAGATTCCCCTGCAGTCTGTGGGACAGACGACAGTAAAGCAGCTGAGCTCCTGCAGCCCAGTGTGACCATGGGGATGCAGAGATCTGCCTACAGCCCCTGAAGGACACCCACGCTGGAGCATTGGAAGCCTGAGGGGAGGCTGTGAACACACGTTGGAGGAGGCTCCTGGCAGGGACCTGCAGACCTGTGGAGAGAAGAGCTCACACTGGGTCAGGTTTCCTGGCAGTAGTGATGCTGTAGGGGACCCACAGTGCAGGACTCTGTGTCTGAAGGACTGCACCCCACGGAAGAATGACTTACATTGCAGCAATTCATGGAGAATGGTTGCCCATGGGACAAACTCATGTTGGAATTCATGGAGAACTATATCCCATGGGAGGAATCTTTCCACTGCTCCCACACTGGAACAGTGGAAAGATTCCTCTCCCTGAGCAAAGGCAGAAAAGCATGTGATGAACCAACTATAAACCCCATTCCCTGTCTCTCTGCACTACTTGGGGGAGGAGGTGGAGCTGGGAAGGATGGTCAGGTGGGGGAACGGTGTTTTTAAGGTCTTCTTTTACTTCTCATTATCCTTCTCTGATTTTGTTAGTAGTAAATTCAATTAATATATCTAATTCAACCCTGGTTTGCCCATGATGGTATTTGGTGAGTGATTTCTCCTAGTTCTTTTCTCAGTCTATAAACCCTCTGTTAAATTTCCTTTCTCCACTCCACTTAGAAAGGGGAGTGATAGAGAAACTTTTGTGGGTGCCTGGTGTTCAGCCAGGGTGAATCCTCTGCAGCAGAGAAAGCCCAACTGTGTTTCAACAGTTATTTCAGAAGTTTGTGATGTTCCTGTGGTTTGTGATGCCTTTAGACCAGTTTGGCTACCATTTAGGTCTCTTTTTTTTTTGAAAGATTTACCAAAAAAATTTTTTAGGAAATAATAGCTGAATAAGACTGATTAACTTTCTCCACATAATCAAAATCAAATTAGTTTTACTGTGTGGGTCTAGGAGTGAGACACGAATGCAATCCTTTATTCCAGAGAAAGAATTTCAACCTAGAAAATGTCCTTATTCAAAAGTTTGTATTTTAGCAAGTTTTTTTTAAGTCAAGAGTGTACCTGAGGGTTTGTCTTTTCTGGGCTGTCAAACATGTTGTTATATTTCGCCCTTAAAAACATTTTCGATTGAATAAGTGATTAACCCTAGAAATTTCATGCAGTGACTCTCTAAGTTATCTAAACAGTAAAAGGATAACTACCCTTTTTTCCACAAGTGTTCTTTTTGAGCTACAGTGGCCACAGGCTTGTCAGAGGGAACTCTCTTTAACAATGATCTTTAGCCATTTACCAAGACACTTGAAAATCAGTACTGCTTTAAAAACCCCAACAAGCTGTGCTTAATATTAATGGTGAATATTAACGTGATCTCTTTCAGCAATTCCTCCCACATAAAAATTTCTAGAATTCAATTGAAAGCTGTACTTGAAGAACACAATTTTCTCAACAGAACTTGCTTGTCTTATGTAGGACCATGTGAACTATTTTGCCAAAAACAATTGCTTTTCACAGTCCTGCTCTGAGCTGCAGAGTCTTACTTTCTGAAGTTTATCATTTATATACTTCAGAAAATAAAAATTATTCTTTCTACTTGTGTGAGACTTTCTACCTGAGGTTCAAATATTGCTTCCTTATACTTTTATTTCACAATCTTTGCAATAACGAATAACACCATTATGATCTTACAGATGGAAACATTTGGGAAAAAAAAAAATCTCTGATAACTTAGATGCTAGAAGTCCTTAGCAGAAATATACACTGGACAATGGAGTAGATTATTAATAAATATATAAGCTAGGTGACCATGCAAATATATTTCAATGTAGTTATTTACAAAACTTATAGGTTTTTTTTATGGTTGTCAGGAAAACTTAGACATGTCTTTGAGCATACAAAAAATGCTTGTCTGATTCGTTCCTGGACCTGGTGTTACAGCTAATACTACACAACATTTCTCTCTTCATCTTCCCAGACAGAGACACAGCAGCCTGAGCAAGGTCCCAGGAGGGCCTGTGGGCATCTACTGGGAGTTCCCACTTACTTTAGATCCAAGAAATGTCTAGCTAGTGCATTGATTGCTTAGTTGTTTTATGTTGTCAAACAGCAGTAACCTTATTGTTTACAGCATGTTGTGGTCAAGTTGTGCTGAACCTTAGTAAGAAAGCAAAAGAGGAAAAGATATCTCAGGCTGCATTTTCACCCATTGTATTCAGAGAATTTCATGATGAGCCATAGTGGATCAGAGCAGGCTAACACATGTGACATAATCCAGACAATTTATCCAGTTGCGTGGGTTCAAGTGTAAGTTTAGATATTATTTTGAAACACATGTGTCCTAGATCTATGGATTAACAGATTGTGAAATGTTTTTTGGTTTGTTTTTTTTGCCTCAAGAAGGAAAAATACTGCAGCAAAGTGATGACTAAAGTTTTAGCTTTCATATTTTTCTGATTCTGCACTACCTAGGTGTATAGTTTGAACTTCATATTAAGTGTTAGTGAGCTCTCTTCACACAGTAGGTAGGCAAAACAATTCCTTTTCTAGCTTGATACCAAGGACAAATGCTACAAGTTTCAGGCCCTAAAGCATAAATGGTGGACTGAAGGGAGAAAACAAGAAACATGGGACTTCATGGCCTGAAGATGTGATCGGACAATTAACCCCAATATGCAGATGGATCAAAACTTTTATAAAAATGAGAGACCTCGTGACCATTTTGTGACCATTTTAGGTCCGTCTTGGGCGTAGCCCTGGACAGCTCTTGTACTGCCCAAGGTGTATCCTTTAAGGCCTCTCAATAAATACCTACTTTATTATTAATTTTGCCCAGCCTCTCTTCTAGGTCTCAAGGCATCAAAGGCATGCCAAAGGAGGGAACTTTGTGCTAAGGTAAGATTTCAAACATGTTGGTGTCTATTCCAGAAAGTTCCAGTGAAGTCAATAACATTATTCTGCTTCCTAACTGAGTCCAATGTTATTCTTGAGTTCCTCTGGTATCACCCCAAACAAAAGAAAGCTGAACATTTTTAGCAGTGTTCTTTGAGAGAAGCATACTACCATGTATTTTCCCTGATACAGAAAGGGCTAATTCACATGCAATACACCAGCACACTATATTTCACATTCCCACTCAGAAATATACACATGTACTCACTCTCACAAGAGTATACAGTAGCTGCAGTCAGATTTATGTCTCTGTGGAGCAATTTGAAGGAGTGTGATCCAGAAACTAAGCTGAACATTAAGCCTGGAGGAGCTGTTAAGCAACAAGACTTTGCTGATTAAAACATGAACTTTATTTTAGTTTGTTTAATTCATTTTGCATTCGGGTGTTTTATGTTAATTAACTCTTATGCAATTTTTATTAAATTTACTTTAGTCCCTAAATGAATATTTCAAGTTTCTATTGATAATTGTTTATTGACTATAGAACCCACATTGAATCTACTGCCACATTTGATTCCCAACACATTTAAGAAAAAGAAGAGTTTCTCTGTGGTCAAGGACAAAGATAGAAATTCAGGAGGTATAAATATAAATGGAAATCTGCATTGTACTCTCTGTGTAGGCTGGAAAGCTACAACTTCTTTAGACTGGGATGATGACTGATTTTTGGAAGAGTAGCAAGTCATAACCTTTCAATGCTTGGAAGAAGATATCCTTGGAAGACCTAGTTAGAGGATGCTCAAGCAAATAGTAGTCCCTCAAAATGAAATAATTTGAAAGATTCTGCTTTGTCCTGTAGTGGAGCATAGGGAGAGTTACCTGGAGGAAAACCCAAAACTTTTGGATTTCAATCTCCTCATTTGTATTTGGTCATGGTTGCCTGCATGTTTGAAGTGCTTCAAATTCTATAATGCCTTATGGAACAGATTCAGTTCTGGTATAAGCAGATACAGTTTGACTGGCAGTTGTACTACAACACTGGGTAATCTTTTAAGTAATAAGTACTATCAGTAATGACTTTATTAAAAAGCATTACTATCTTAGCTTTGCAGTGCAAGGCAGAGTGGACAGATGATCTTGTTGTTATAGGACAGAAGTAATGAGTTCAATATCCAATATCCAGGTTTATTATACACTTACTAAGCAAGCCAGGGGTAGTGTCTTCACATTTCAGTAAATGCCCTTTCTGCAAAACTACATAAATTTTTGAGATTAATTTTTCTGGTTGTATGTTTAGCACCACCACAACAGGACAATTAAAAGGTATTCAGAGACATTAGCAGAGGTCTTTTGTTTGCCCAGCTGATATTCTCTGAAACAGTCCAATCAGTTTAAGTCCTGTTATCTGTTACTATGCTTGTTTCCCTCAAGTTATTTTTTTAAAATTTTGAAAAATGAAAAGCTGGCAACAGTGGACCATAAAATTCATTTATACACAGGCTAGAAACATTAAGAGAGTGATGTGCATTAGACCCTTTCACATCTGGAAATTTCTGCAAGGTAATTCAGCTTTTCAGTGTCTTCTCTCTTAAAGCCACTTAAAGATAGTAACATCTGTTCTAATGGTTTTTGCTGATTGGTATGCCTGATGAACAGGAAATGGCCTGAAATCAGCAGTTTGTTTTTAGGCAAAGCACTGCAAGTAGAAATAAGTCCAGGCAGTCAGCTTCTCTAAAAAGAATCAGGTGAAATGGTCCTCTCCAGGGGCAGAAGAACTTGCAGCCCCAGCAGATGGCTGCTTTACTCACAGGAAATAGCTCTAATCGGGATGTTTGTAGAAAGATGTGAGGTCAATAAAAAATGGTGCCAGCCACTGTGTTAAATGACTGAGGAGGTATAATGGCTATTATCACCTTGCTTCAGTCTATTGCTAACAATAAGAGATGGTGTTCTTTCCTCCCTGCAGAAATTGGTACTGTCCTGTCCACTTACTCTATGACACAAGGGGTAATAGTTACCAAGTTCATAAATGTGACAGGTCTTCTGGAGTTATAGACAGATACAGCCATGAAAATATAAGAAGATGGAAAGGAAAAAAAAATAATTCATTTTTATGGCCTTCTCTAAGCAAAAAGTGAAATATTCCATCTTGGAGTTGGTGCTTCAACATCTACATGCGGAAGAGCTCTCTTGGATAATTTACAAAGTGGCAGTAGCATTGCAAAGACAAGGGGGATTCTTTTGTTATTTGTTTTCTGACCACTCTTCAGGAACACATCTGGGAAAAAAGTTCTTAGAAAAGTCTGGTATACTACCTCGCTCTTCCTTATGTCCTCCATTTTAGGGGCTTGCTGAAATCAAGGCAAGAGCTTTCCTTCCCACAGAAAATTATGAAAGGGATATAAGTGCTATGGGAAGAAACCTCTTTGAGGACCTTCAGAAGAGCAATTACATTATGTCAGAAAACAGATGGCAGATCTGAGTGCTGGTAAAAGGATGTACAAGAAGTTAATCTCATACACATTGTGATCTTTTCACTCAGCCACTGCCTTCTCTCTTTTGTTTCTGCTACATTGGCTGAACATGGATGACTGATGACGTGGATAACCTGAGTTCCATTCCCTCATTAGTGTTACTAACTGCAAGAAGAAAAAATGCTGGTTTGTGCTAAAATCATGTTAATCATTAAAAATTTGCAATTTTTTTTAAATGATCTCAAGCTATTAAACTGTGAAATAGACAAATTTAATTTGTTAAAATATTACACTCACTGAAAAATAGTGCTAAAGGTAAAGCATTTTAGTTAAAGCATTATTATCTGATAAGGCTTTCCTCATCTGACTATGCTGCACAAAGGCAAAAGATAAACAGCATGTACTTTAGATGCTTGCAGTCTCTGGAAGAAAGGGCCCTTGCCATTCTACAGTAGGGGTTTAAATGTTTATTTTATGTGTGAGTGTAAATCCCCCCTGGAAAAAGCACTGGGGATGATGGAAGATTATAGGGTGCGATTTATTCACATCCAAATCCTGAGAGACAAAATGCCTTGAAATGGTCCCCCATGTAATCTGATGTAAATTATCATGGATGTAATAAAAGTAATGAAGAATGTGTACTGTTTCATATGTAGAAAATGTTATTTTGCATATCTGAGAATATACTGGCAAAAAAAAATCGTGTTTTGATTGCACAGTTATTTCCAACAAATCATCCACGGGTGTTTTGGTTGGGTTTTTTTGTTGTTCTTGGCTTTGGTTTCTTTTTTGTTTTGTTTTTAATGATGTGCACTTTTGCCCCACCCAGTGGCCTTTACCTAAATAGCCAGCTCTGCTTGTTTTTTGGAGGCGTTTTCTCCCCTCTGCCCCAGTCTGCGGGGTGGATCTGCCACTGAAAACTGAACAAAAGAAGCATCTGTCCCCTGTTGCTACCCTGAGTATATTAGGCTATCATTATCTGCAATGACACTACCATCTGTAATGTGCTCTGGGGCAAACACAGGCACTGCCAGTAGCTTCAGCACCACAGGCAGATGCTTCATCATGCAAGAAGATACATGAAGCCAAAATATGCTGTACGTGAATTCAAGTACTTGAGAAGAGAGAGAGAAGGAGAAGGAAGCCAGGAAATAAATGCTGTTCCTATTTCTCATCAACAAAGACAGAAACAAGGAAACATAGGCTAGGTCAGGTACATTACTCAGTCTAAAGAAATAACGGGTATAAAAAAAGAGACTCATTTTATTGCACTAAGAAATCTGAGATTCTGTAACTTTTTATGGACTTTTATGCCTTCCCTCTTTTCACAAAGAACTTACAAAAAATTGGTTTCAAATTTAAGTAACAAATAGAAGTTTGGGGTTTTTTTCCTCAAAATCCCTGCACTCATCTATAACAGAAAACAAAACACACACATTGAGATAGAAAATTATGCCACAGAAAGTAGTTTCTTTTTTTCTTTTTGTATATTTGTGATTTTCTTCTCTCTAAATCTCAGAACTTTTATGCAGAACTCCATCTTCCTTCTGAACTGATGTCTGTGTCATCAAGTTCTCAAGGAAACTCTCTCTCTGGACCTTGTTGTCACATGCAAAGGCACAAGTGCAAAACAGAAAAATAAATCTTTTCAGAAGCTACAAGCATTCTGGCCAATACTGTTTTATACTGTCTTTAAAGGTTAGAATGCAAAACCCTGTATTTGAACCGATCTCCTGATTTGTCTACCTGCATGATATACATTCAGAGAGCACAGGTCTCTTTTTTTATAAACCAGATGCTTACTGAATATGTGCATTGTATGTCTATTACAACACTTCCTAGGTCTCATGGTCAAAACTTGACCTTCAGTGTCATCTATCTTGTATTCATACAGCAAAAGAGACCCACTGTCAATAAAAATGCACTTTCCTTCCATAACAAAATGCCTCTACAACAGCTACTTCACTACCCTGTAAAGATGTTAACAATATCAGCTTCCAGAAGTCCCCTAATACTTGAGGAGCATCAGATCTGCATTTTGGTATCATTTTGTTCCTCCCTCTCTGTCTCCCTTCCCCCATGTGTGGTCTCAGGAATTCACTCTGGACATTCCAGAAATGTACTGCACTGCTGCAGGCAAAAATCCATCTCCCGAAACATGCAAAATGCACATGCTCTTACATGATCATACACAGCACATATATAAATCAGAAATGTTTTACCCACTATTTCATCTGCCCAATATAAAAAAAAGAAAAAATTAGTCATTAAGTCCTGCACTATTTTCACAGAAGTAGAGAAAAATATTTTTCTATTAATATGCTAAATTACACAACCAGCTTTAATGATAGTTTGGTATGGAAGAGAGGACTGTAATAATTTGGTGGTGAACAGAAAAAAAACCAAAACCAAAACCTGAAGGATTATGGCTTCCTGATGCACAAATTGTTGTACGTCACCCTCCAGTCACTCTTTTATTGAACCACAAGGACACCGTCTCGCTGTGGGAGGGAAGGTATGAAACCTTTGTATGAGGCGGTCCAGTGCTGCCTCTATCAAGATTAAGTAGGTCATTTATAAGAGCCCAAGCACACACCATAATTTGCTGTAGGAGTTTGGAGTTTAACAGACAAGCAGCCATCCAGGCAGCAGCAGTGATCACATTGTATATGAGACAATATTTTTCTTAGTGACTCTGCTTCCAAATAACAAAGTATGTCTAACATGTCTAGAGGGAAAGTGTTGCTTTCACTATGTTTTTTTTCATATGGTAAAGGTTCTGTAGGCGCTGTTTACACACCACCACAAGAAATCTATTTTCTGGGCATTTTTACAGGCTTGTAATAGTATTCCATATATTGTTGCTTCTTTTCTAAAAGGAGCCTAAGTAAAAAATATAGTCCCAAAGAGTTAAAGCAATTGAAGCTATTCTAAACTTGCCACATTTGTCTAGAGGAAGTTTTAGGGAGGTTGTCAATTTTAATTAGAAATGGCAAATGATTGTGCACAATGCAGCAGATTATCAAGGCTACTTGTTAAATTATAAAAGGCTGGCTAAGCTTCAGAGTGAAGCTAGTGTCCAAATTAACAAATCTGATAGTTTATGCTCACAAAAATAATTGCTTTTTCCTCCTTTCTTTTGCAGATTGTGATCTTTGTCTGAGAAAAAAAAAAAAAAGCTTATAGATCTCTAGCTAATTTCTGTGAATTAAACCTGTGTTCACAATAATAAAACCAGGTAAAATGCCATGCCCTTTCATAAGCCTTATCTTCTTTTTAACATTTCTAATTTTCAATCTTAGATCCATAATTCACCCTTTGCTGGTGCATGGCATTTTTTTCACCTCAGAAGGTCATTTATTGTGAACTGTGAAAACACATTGAACTAAAAAAAATATATAAATCTACGTCTAAGAGGTGCTATGAATGGATAGAAAGAGAGGAGTAGTCCACCACATACCTTTCCTATTAGGACTATTTGAAAGGAAAGACAGTTCCTGCTCCAGCACTGAGGCAGAAGCCATGTCTTCCTCTACCAATGCAGCCTGAACAAAACTAACCTGGCACTGGACATGTACAAAGTTGAAACTTATGCTTTCTCCCCAATCATCCTTGTATGATTTGCTGAGTTGTTTAGACTTGATTTGTGGGACAATTCTGATTTCATGCCCAAGATAATGTGCTGATTTTCTTTCTTGTAGAGCTAACTCCAGAGACAGTACAAAATCTTCATGAAAGTTAATCAAAAGAAAGATTGGGATGAAATTTATCAATTATAAAAGTCTCAAATTCTAATCCATGACACACCAGCCTTTTAATAACACTACTAGTAGTCAATGGGAGACAGTCCTTCTTTTAATCTTCAAGCATTACCTTATGTTCAAATACAGTTAGGGAAACACTGGGTAGGAAGCAAACTATATTTTCAAGTAAACCAAAATAGATTTCAGGAAAATCTATCAGAAACATATCTTAGAAGAAGTTATTAAGGTGTTGTAAGCCTTTATAACTACCCAAAATCTTGGATTCATTAACTAATTTTTTGTGGTTTATGAAACAAAAGTTTTCCCAATTTGCATAACTGCATGTATTCAATTCAAGCTCAATTAATAGTGCACTATTAAAAAAAAAATAAAAAAAAGTTAAAATCCTGTAGTCTGAAGAGACAAGTGAACCAATGACACTGATTCTGAAAAAAAATTAAAATTCTTAAGGATGAAATGGGAACAGAAGATAAAACCCCATTTCTGTGTATCAAGTCCAGCCTCTCTACTGATTGTTTGAGTTGCATTGGCACCTGAGGGGCACGGTAAGACAGCTCAAAAATGTGCCAACCATGCATCTTCCCTCTTCATAGTCATGTAGTCATCTTCCATCTATCACATGATCAACAACCAGATGGTTTGCTGAGGTCAAATGATTCCCAGTACATGTCAAGGGGACCAGAGAAAGGAGAAAAGTATGGTGAAGAGCTATTTTTAATTTTCTCTCTGTTTTTTTCCTCCCCTCCCTCCTTCCCACCTTCTTTTCTCCTACTCTCTCTGATATAGTGTGTTGGCTGTCAAAACAGCATATCTGCACTAATACATTCCATCTAGAAATAATCTCTTGCAAAGTACCTTATTAAAGAGTAAACCCGTATAATGATTAATTTCATTAAGCAACATTCTTCCCTGAAGGCTCCTGTTTGTAATGAAATCTTCAGACAATCACTGCCTAGGGAAGTAATATGTCTGCTAAGAGCATTGCAAAATAATTATCAAATGACAAAATATGACATACCAACCTTTTTAGATGATTGAGTAATAATACTCTAAAGAACACCACCCCACCTCCTCACCCTCCTTTTTTTTCCATCTACATTCAAGCTGTTTACACTGCATAGTGCAAAATGACCTCTAACTTACCTAAAACTTCACAATACCAAAGCTCTCTCATTAGAGCACATTGACAACGTGCAGAACAAACATAGTGAACTAGAGAATCCCTAATTTTAAAATAGTGCCACACATTGTATATTCTAGAATTAAGTATGTTCAGTGGGGATACTTACTTACTCAATCTCTGTGTCACAGTAATTTAATGAAACCCTGAATGTTTTGTTTACACATTTTACCAAATGTAGGAAATATGAAAACTGCCTGACACACAGAAGAAATAGAATTTTCTTGAAACCATAATTTAGAGATCTGATTAAAGCTCTTTGTTGAATCTGTAACAAGGAGCTTGTTTATACTTTTTGAATGAAAATATCTTGATTCCAAGACTCGAGAAAGACTTATTTCAAATTTGAATAAGCTTCATTTAGGAGCAAGACATTAAGTTTACAGTGGACAATGTTTTTCTCTTTTCTCTACACAGACAGCTATCTTGTATTGACAATAAGCTATACTGAAGAGGCCTTGCTCTGAAGGAATAAAGAATATCTGCATTGTGCACACATTCCTGTGCTGAATATTTACATTTGCCTACAAGAGTTTAGACTCTAGTAAATAAGGATTATGCGGTGGATCTGTCCTTACAAAGGTTTGCTTACTGTGTGAAAAAGCTAGCTTCCTCTATTGCTCCCTTTATTGCTGATTTTCTTTTCATTTCTCAAGGACTTGGAGATAAAACATGTTTCGAACCCTTTTTCGATAAAGTTGCCTCATGTGCACAATTCACCCTGTATCTCAACCTCTGCATTTTGCTAGTTTGCTCTAATTTATTTAAATGTAAGCGTCTTTCAGCACAGCTTTGTTCTGTTCTATATTAAAATGATTGCAAAGATATTAAATTTTCAGAATAGTGTATTAGCTCAAACTACAGAAGGGGCATTCTAGTAGAAAAATTCTGATTATTCAGCAATGCAACTCATACTTCCAGTGTTCTGCACAGAACAGATGATGTAATCCCAATTTCCCTACTGTTGCAACTATCTGAGCTAGGAATTGAAGAAAAGGGGGAAGATAAGCAGGAGGAAAATGTGTCTATCGTGATACTTTTTTTTCCAATTATCTTGTTTCATGTTTCAAATAAAATTATCAACTTCAGGAAAATACTGGTTTTCATTATTTTTTTCATGGTTTTGAGAAAACAGGTTTCTTTTTTCTTAGTAGATAGCAGTTTTTTAGCATTTTAAAAGTTGTAAAATGTCTGCAATTTGCTGTCTGTTTTATGCAACGTAATTAATTCAGTAATTAAAATGCAGTAATTGTCATTATGAGTTCAATATTTGCTCACAGTTGTTGCAAGTTGATATCGGAGAAAATTTGAAATTAAAGTTTCCTTACCATGGGAAGGTATGGCCTCATTCATATCCCACGCAGAGCACTGCATTAACCACCACTGACACTCTCATTAACTCCTGGATCTTTAGAGCTATATTTGGTATGCTGTGTAGGATCATCCTTCATACGTACTCTCACCATTCTGTGTAGATACATTCATCTTTTACCTTTCATTTCCCCTTTTTCATCATCTCCAAATGATGGGGCTAAATGAAGCCATTTCAATGAAGGATACAGTTATCACTCCTTAGCACTGCCTCAAGTACCTGAGATTTTCACATGATTTCTGTAATCCTTGGATAGATACAGAATGGATTTGTTTCCAGGTTCACACTCCTGCCATTACAGCAGAGAGAGTACTTAATTGCTGGGGTAATTTACTTCCTCACTTTTAACATATAGCAGAGTATTCCGGTCAAATGGTTAGCATCAAAAACCAAAAGTCTTCTCTAATCTGTTTCAGGCACTAGTTTCTGCTTTGAAATCTGTCTTGCATATGTCCTTCCCAGGGATTCAGAAGTCAGTCAGTTGCTGGTGATGACTGCACTCCAGCCCAGGCCAGAACCAGGGAGTGGGGGGGACTCTGGAATAGGCTGGATTTGCAGGAGCCAGAGCAGCCCCAAGTTCCCTACCGCAGTGGGGCTGTGGACTCGCTTTGGCTTCTGATCAAAACTGCAGTGCAGCGGCATGGGGAAGGAGAAAAGGTGGCCTTACAAGCAGGTCTCTTTCCTAACTTTCAAAGGAAACAGGTCGTTAAAACGACTTTTGTTAAAACTGTGTGTACTGAGTTTGCATGGCAAGGTTTTGGAAATGGCAGTGGGGTGCTATTACAGTGGGGAATTCTGCTAAAAACTTCCCTCGTGACAGACAGAGCCAATGCCATCTGGATCCACCACTGGGCAAGGCCAAACCCATTAGCAATGATGGTAGCACCTGTGGGATAAGAGTTAAGGTGGGGGAAAAAACCAAACAGTTCAACTGTTCCGTTCAGAAGGAAGAGTGAGAATCTGTGAGAGAAAGACATGAAGGCCAGTGAAGAAGGAGACGAGGATGTGCTGTATCTTGAAAATAAACCATATTGCAGTAGTCTGCACTGAGCATGGAAGGAGAAACCTGGGTTCCCAAATATGAGTCCTGCTGCAAACTGAAGCACTCCACACCCCAAACCCACTGTGACTGTGCTCTCCCTGCCCACTCACCCTTCTCTCTGCTCCATTAAGTTCAATTTCAGCCTATTAAGGTCAGGAGCAAAGAAAAAAACTTTAAAGAGGGTTACTTAATATTAATTTGAACTCCAGATTGTTCCAGTAAAGGAAAAAGAAATCAATGTTGTTAAGAAGTGCAATATTTTATATAATAAGGCTGGAGGAATAATGAAAAAAAAGTTCAGTATCTTATTCTGAAAACCTGTAAAATCTGTTAAGTGAACTGTTTGGTAAATATATTCATAGCTATTCCAACCAAGCCCACAAAATAATGTATTACAGATATTTTAAAATACTACAGACAAAATGTGAAAAAATATATTACTTTTATAATTTGATGAACAGTATAACGAGACATCAACAGAAGCTTCTTCTTGCACATTGAGAGTTATGGTGTATGAATGGGTTATTGCTAATTAGATTTCCATGGTTAATGTAGAATTTATCTCCTTTGCATACTACTAAGTGCAACTTCACAACTGCTTGTTCTTCAAGGTATTTGAAAAGGAGAATAGTTCTTTAATTTTCTTTGAACTTGATGAAATCTGACATCAAAATAATAAAATACCTTTTAGTAAACTCTATTCAGTGATGATAAATTTGGCCCATTGAAATTATTAAATTTTACTCTTCCTGTTCCATTTTTTTAAAATTAAAACTTGCTCATATGAAAATTTACATAATTATAAGATATGTGATTAAAGTATGATCAGGATTGGTTGGATCTTTTGAATCTGATATTAATGTGTCAAGACAACTCTTCTCCATGTTGGATGCTGGGTTTTTTGAGAAACTTAACACCTAGCAAGTGCATTCACCTAACAGATGTATGAGAAGTCCAATAGCCAAATTATCCACTAAAGCATCCTCACTACTTTCCATCAGGTTATACCAGGAGAAAATTAGACTTACCAGGTATAGTGCACAATTAGTCTTGGATTCAGTGTGGTCAAGGACAGAAATCACTGAATGTTATTCAAAGAAATCCGTGTTGATGTTGTGCTACACCTTTCCCACACCCTTGGAGATTTCAGAATACCACTTAAAAAAAGGGAATAATTCTGAATTTTTGAATCATGTACATAGTCAAACAGTATAGAGTGGGGAAGACAGATTTAAGTATACTCAAATGAAGTATTCGTGGAATCATAGAATCATTTAGGTTGGAAAAGACCTCTAAGATTGTGATGGACTTAATTCAGTGGACTAGGACCTTTTTTGTGTTACAAATCAATGGAAAAACAATCCTCATCATTATTCTTGAAAGGGAAAGCAAAACTTTTTCCAAAACCATAGTTTTCTGCACTACCTACTCATATCATGGAGTAGTTGAGACTGGAATCCCAGCCTTCTGGTTAGTTATTTGGCTGGCATTGTATTCTGTAGCACTGGATCTTTGTAATGCCAAGGTTACCAGTAAAGCTGCTTGAGAAGTAGGTAGTTTCCTATGTAAAATATTTGAGTTACAAAATCACTGTATTTTTTTCAATAATAGTTTCAACTTCTAGCAAATAGATATATTTTCCCCTTGAGAGATGAAATTTCAGTACATTAAAAAAATAGTCATGTTACTTGTTGTCCAAAAGTGCATCAAGGGGAAAAATCTTTGCTAATGAACCAAACCTACTGAGAGTAGTGGCATGAGGCTTCTGAATGCCCATGGGGCATTATTATCAGCAGATGTGAATAAAATGTTTCAGCTGAGTATTTCTGACGTTCAGGTGTTCTTGGGTTTGTTGAACAGATGCAATTTTCTGCAGAGGGCAAACACATCTTTCTAAATTTCATTTTAGTCAAAATCTATTAAATATGCTTTGAGAAAATATTTTCATGAGATATTTGTGTATATGCATCTTTCTTCTACCCTCTACCCTACCACAAAACCAAGAATTATTTTATTACCATTGGATTTGTTTTGCTTCCTTGCTCTCAGAGAGACAGCGTGTTTGAGAGAGAGCATCTTTTCAAACAGAATATGCACTTTGATATTAACAAAAATAGTAAGAAAATAGAATAAAAACAAAAATGTAATTGCTTTTGCTGCATGACTGATTGCTTCCACAATACAATTAAGCAGAAGAGAAAAATTACTGCATTTTGGCAGTTAATTCAGAGTGTAGCACACCACTAGTCCTCAGAGAACTTAATTTTCTGCCAAAACTAAAGTATATTAAAAAAATATCTGATCACCAGTAAAGGTGATTCAAGCAATTGTTTCTAAGTACTGGGACCAGTGTTGTTTAACATCTTTGTCAGCAACATGAACAGTGTGATAGAGTGCACCCTCAGCAAGTTTGCCCATGACACCAAACTGTGCGGTGTAGTTGACATGCTGGAGGTAAGGGATGTCATCCAAAGGGACTCTGACAGGCTTCAGAAGTGGGATATGAGAAATTCATGAGGTTCAACAAGGCCAAGTGCAAGGTTCTACACTTGGGTTAGGGCAATCTCAAGCACAGACTGGGAGGAGAATGACTTGAGGAGAAGGACTTGAGGGTGTTGGCTGATGAGAAGATCAGCATGGCCAAGCCATGTGCACTTGCAGCCCAGAAAGCCAATCATGTCCTGGCCACATCAAAAGCAGCAGGGACAGCAGGGGAAGGGAGGGGATTGGGGAAGGGAGGGGATTCTGCCCCTCTGCTCTGGCCACAAGAAACTGCACCTGGAGTGCTGCATCCAGCTCTGGGGGCCCCAGAACAGGAAGGACATGGACCTATTGGAACGAGTCTAGATAATGACTTATGAAACCAATCAGAAGACTGGAGCACATCTTCCATGAAGACAGATGGGCTTACTGACTGGAGAAGAGACTGCTACGGGGTCTTCTTTTAATTCTTTATCCTTCCAATACCTAAAAGGAGCCTGCAAGAAAGCTGAGAGGAGGTTTTACAAGGGCATGTAGTGATAGGACGTGAGGGTATAGCTTTAAACTGAAAGAGGGCAGATTTAGCCTAAATATTAGGAAGAGTGTGGCACTGGAACAGGTTGCCCAGAGAAGCTGTGGCGGCCCCATCCTTGGAAGTGTTCAGGTTCAGGCTGGATGGGGTTTTGAGCAACCTGGTGTAGTGGAAGGTGTCCCTATCCATGGTGGGGATTGGGATTTGAACTAGATGAATTTTAAGGTTTCTTCTCACCAAAAACATTCTAGGATTCCATGATTATGTGAAGAAGATTAAGCTACACATTCTAAATCAGTGTAAAACATCAAACATATTGTTTTAACTAAAGCCATCCTTGCCTTGAAGGGCTTTACTTATAGAAAACAGTTTTTTTCTTCAACAGAATTTTTTCCTGCTAACTAAACCATCATTATACCATGCAGCAAAACATTATTTCCTTAATGGTATGGAAGAATAGCTTTGACAGATCTAAATATATAAGGGAAAAGAATGATATTTGGTTTATAAAATAGAGGAACTCATCTGTATGAGTAATAACATATCTATATTTTCATATCTTTATGTGTATACAGCTATGTTTACACACATACTTATGTTTACATATATAAGGTCATTTGGCTCATGCCAAACTACTGCTAACTCTTTAGGTGGCAAGTTTTATTCACCTATGAATATAATATTACCTAATTGCACTCTATAGTGATTTTACTCACTACTTAAAGGTTTTCTAACATATTTTTGAGGCACAAAAACAGCATGAGAGGATGGTGGAATTTTAATGGATTAACACTGACATCTTAACTTCAGTTAATTTCCTTTTTTTTGACTTTAAATTATGTGATCTGTGTCAGTAGCACATGACTAAGGTTTGTGCTGTCTGTAAAAGAAGTAATTTTCCTTTTAGTTTTGTTTGCATTAGGTATGTAGAAATTTATACATAGCATAATATCTCACTTTAACAAATCTGTTTAATAGTAGTAGTAGAGGAAGGTAAAGTAATAATAACCATAATGATAGCAATTGTAAAATCTTGCAAAATCTGCTTCCTCCAGGTGGCAGAGGTGAAATCAAATTGGCATTTTTGTATCTCAGAACACTAAGATTTTTGTGAATGTTCTGATATTTCTGTTTTCATATCTTACCCTCTTATTTTGTCATAAAAAAATCAACTTTAAAGCCATTTACACTTACAAGTGAGGAAAACCATGCACTTCTGCAGGTAAAGTCCTAGTTATGCAAGTATGGGTGCAATGGAAAAAGTCTGAGATACTGAGTATAACACATATGTAATTACTACTTGGTGGAAAAACCTTATTTATTTATTTATGGTTAATGCAGGCATTGGAAAGCAAGTGCTTTGTGTGTTCATTTATTTATCCATCTAATTCATAGTTACTTATATCAGTCTGGCAGCAGATACTTGAGAAATTTATAAAGGCATTATAACTGGCTCACCTGATCTGTATTTCTTTTGATAAAGGATAAAATAGTAATTTCAACTGCAAAAATGGGCCTGTCTACTATATTTCCTGACAATGCAAACATCCCTCCAGTAACTGTGTCAGGCTCCAAGATTCTTCTTAATAAGAAAATTACTCATAGTACACTTTATTCTTGAACTATAATAACTAGTAATAATTTTTATTTTTTCAGTTCTCTCCACTGATTCATTTGGAGGTAAGTTTTGAAAGTATATCTGCAGTCTTCTGTTTGAGGATCCTCTTTACAACACAAGAAGAAAGAATGCTGCAGGATCTTAAGCGCTCCTCTTAAATACATTGTGAGAGAAATAGAACAAGAATAGAAAATGCATCCAGCTGTCTTCTCTCTGTTCTTTTTTTCCTAATTTGTGCTTGTTTTCCAAAGAAAAAAATGTCAAAGATTTGACTGTACCTAAAAAATTCCCAAACAAGCAGTTCTGTACAAAGCATAGCCTCAGTGACAGAAGAATTCTGATGCAGTTGCCAGATAAAAGAACTCCATTAATGAAATTTTGGGCCTTTTTAAAACCAATGTTAGAGATAAAATATTTCATTGATATTCAATACATTTTATTTTGAGAATTTATGCAAAGACATGATTGTTTTTTCTCAAAATTTGCAATAAAATATTTAAGGCAATCATTTCTCTGCAGTCCAGTACCCTGATGAGTAACACAAGACAAAAAGGTGACTAGACATAAAAAATTACAGAGCATGATAGGTGACAAGTTGGCTTAGAAACTAAGCAAATAAGATGAAGACACACTAATTCATAATTATATGTGGATGTATGAGTGTAGGAATGAACTACTATACACATATGTGTGTGGGGTCAAACTGCCAAAAGCAAATCTGTGTAACCGAGCAAGCAGTAAAGATAGGTACAGATAAGGCATAGATAGGATAGAAATAGATGGGATGAATAAATAGTGCAACTTCTTGCAATAAATAACACTGAAATGTTACCATGAAATGAGATTTTTGTTCTCACACCGTTTTTTCCATTCCTTGTCAAATAAAATATATATATGGAAATATAGTTAAGATATCTACTAAAAATAACAATGCTTTTAAATGTACTGTTGGGAGGTGACTTAATGAATGTGTGTTTCCCATAGAAAAAAGATAATACTACAGAACTAACTTAAAAAATATATGTTTTTAACATCAAATTGACAACCTTCCCCAAAGGAAAATTAAAAAAAAAAAGTTTCAATATTTTTTGGTTATGGTTTTGTTTATATTTTAAATAATTTAAGTCCACTAGCATCTGCATTGTAACCCTGAATAACAGGAATTCCCCACTGAAGGCATGTGGAAACATTAGAAATCTGAAAAAAGCCTCACCATTTTCAAAACGGGGATGATTTTTGTTATTTGAACATCTACACAGGTCTCATCCCTAAGGCACTTACATGGTAAATTATCATTAGTCAAAGATGGAAATAAGCTAACATACTCCAGCAGAACGTATCAGCAATTTCCACACTGGGACCATGATTTTCTGCAGGATGGAGACAGGATAAAAAAGGCTTTAGACATTTGTACCTACATAGCACACTGGTACTTCACAGCCCAAACATTCTCAATATTCTCACACACAAACCCTCAGCAAAACCTGCAGCTCAATGAGATTTAGATCTGAATTTTATCTAAGTCTACTACTTTTTGATCAAGAGTTTTGGTGTGGATCAGTCACTAAGACTGCTTAAAACAAGCCTGTGCTTTAAAAGGTTTTTCTAGTAACCAGACATAGGGGAATTCAGTGATTTTTTTTGGTTGTTGTTGTTGTTCTTTAACTCTGTGTGCATGAATGTTAGTATCCATTCTGATTTTGCAAAAAGGACCACACTTTACAATCTGAAAATGAATACAAAACTATTTGCATAACATCTGCACTGCTTGGAGGGTTGGAACACTACAGCAATTAGATCCATGCTCTATTCACTTGCGATTCAGACTATTACTATAGCTGAGCTAATATAATATTTAGTTAAAGGAGAAGACATATTTTATTTTTCCTTAATGATTAATGCTGTATCGGAAACCATCACATAAACTGTTTTACTTATAAGAAGATAGCTCTCAAAATATTGTCTATATATATATCTTTTAAGTGAAAGAAACTTTGAAGGATACTAATTTAATCTGTTTAATATGTGATTGTTTTCATCCACAGTGTGTGTTTTAATTTGACTGATTTTACACAGCTGTCATTCTACATCCTATAATCTGTATGCATACGATATAAGCATAACCTTTAATGAACACGATTCACAGGCAAAAGTTGCTAATAAAATGCTAGCATAGCAGCACCTGCCAACACCTCTACAATTAGAAGTCTGTGTCAGCATTTCAATTTTAAAGCAACTTCTAATTTAGAGGATCATAACTTGACAGTAAAAATTCTTTCTGTGTTGCAAGTTGACATGCAAGGTCTCAGTTCAAAGCATTTTTATTAATACAGATTTAAATTGGTTTAGATATTATGAAGTTATAGAAGACTACAGTGAAAAATGAAAACACTCTGTGGATGTTTTTTCATCACCACTGTAGCTCAAATGCTTTGAAAGGGAAATCCACAAACATTACAGTTGTTTATGTGTAACTAGGATCAGTGATTGATTTTATTTTTCTAGTAATTTAGTAATAAGGTCTAAGTTTTAAAACTCCAAAGTTTTATGTTTCTTTCTGTTGTTTTGGGGGTGCATATTTATCATTAAGTCTGATACATTAATTGTTTAAAAAACTTATTTCTGAGTGCATCAATTCACTGCTAAAGCAAACCATGGCAGTACACATGTGAACCTATGGAATAGAAGTCTCTCCACAATGACATATCATTTACTAAAAGTATTTCTATGAATTACAAATTTCCCAAGTGTGTATTGACACAATTGCTCCAGCTGAAAAACTACCATGTACTGTGTCAATAAGCTACTTATCATAGCTGCCCATTTCTTTGCACTGACACAGTAACTACTAACTACTGCTCAGACATTGCACTATCTATTGTGGAAAGCAAATAATTTTCAGTTTGTGACAGGGTTAGGATCCACTGAGGGAAATAAATGACAAGGATTTCATTCTATTCTTAGATGGGTGGCTGTAAGAGGCAAAAATGTCAATAACAACTAGATCATTTTTGTGACCTTGCTGAGAATATTCCCCTCCACCCTATTTCTAGCCCTTTCATGCTGTTTTCAAAGCTCTAGACAACTGAAAAGCATTGTGAGGAACTCCTAGAGTCCAACAGTTACATGGAATAGTGTGCAAAGGTTCGCATTGCATTCTTTTGTTGCCTGATAGAAAAGAGCATCTGAGCTTGACAGGGAAAGTAAAGAGAATTACCTCTGAGGAAGGTCAGAATACTGTGGGCAGCCTGAGGTGCTGGAGGAAGGGTAGCTTGCCAGCCACAGCAGCAGGGGAAGCTTCTCAGTGGAAGCCAGCAGCCAGCTCATTGGGCCAGAGCTTGATATAGAGCTGCTCTTCATCTGGGGCTCACTGCTACACGAACATGTCCATGTAGCAGCTGCCCGGTGGCAGAGAGAACCCACACCTCCCTGCAAACGACTGTGCAGTCAAAAAGACAGCTCCTGAAAATGTTTTCCAAGTGTTAAATCTGTGCAGTTCACAACCACGTTAGCCCTCTTGTGGGCAGGGAGGCTCTTTCCTTGCTGAGACACATTGGTCCCACGGGTGGGAACCTCTGTGTCACGGTTCCAGCAGTGAGTGTCAGAGCTCCAGGGCTGCAAGCAGAGGCAGGGACTTGCACTGCTGTGCCAAGGTCTCAAAATACATTATGGTGCCTTGTACTAGTGCCTTTAAGTTCAAAAACGGTATCTGTAAACATAGTTTGCTACTGGGCAGTGGTTAGTGGTTTGCAAATGCATTGGAAATTAGCTTTAATAAAGCTATCCCAAATAAGGGAAAGCTGGGGGAACAAAGTTATCAAAGAAAACTAAAGAGGATGTACACGAATAAGATGGGCTCCTTTCCTAATCCTTCACCTCCATGTAATGCTAACACATCTGAACTGCCTTTGTCTGAAATGATGACAACCATACTAATACATTAACCACACATACTCCTGAATCACTCTTCAATGTTCATTATCTTATTGGAGGCTTCTAACTGGTAGCTGTTTTCTCTATTATTTCTCACAGTGTCTTAAATCTACCAGAACTCTGATATTGTAGTTGCCCCTCACTTTAATATAGTGTTTTAGTAAAGTCACAATGTTTTCCACATAACAATGTTATCATTAATAAATCATAAGTATGCATGATAGCTCAGAAATGTAAGATGTGATTTTTAATATTTATACACAATTCAGCCAACACCATACCAAACACTATTTCTTCTATTGGTTTGTTGTTTCCATTTAGAAGTACTTATAACAACAATGAACAAAAAACAAAACAAATGAACAAAAAAAAAACCAAAAAAACCAAAACAAAAAAAAAACCAACAAAAACTGAATGAACCAAACAAAAAAAAAAAAAAAAGTCCTGGTCCTCATCTTATATTAAAGAATAAGATTTTACTTCAGTCTTTCCAGGAAAGTACAGTTCTTACCTTCTTAATTAATCTTCTTGATTCATCATAATAGCATGCTAATGGTCAGAAGATATGCTTGAAATAAATTTGAACTATTATATAATTGTGCAAAGGTGTCCTAATCAGGACCCTTTCTAATGCATATAATGAAAACCTAAAACAAAGTTGAAAATTTTTCTGCCTTTCTTGCAGATTATGACATTCAACATCAGCCAGTGATAGTTCATCCACATTTCATAGAGATTTTCTATCCAGAAAGTTTTGACCTGTAGTTTCCAAAAACATTAAAATAAATACCTGTGATCTGTATAATATATTAGAAAACAACTTTGCAGCACCCTCTAGTGACACATTACCAAATCAGAATGTTCTAGAAAATGAAATGACCAGGGAGACAGACTTGCTCCTAAGAAAACCACTTTTGACATTACCATGATGGTAGAAGCTGTTCGCTTTCACCATTCCAATCTCATAATATAAATACAAAGATCTAACCTCTCCAAGGCACTTATAAACAAAAATTCATTTTCATTAAAGGAACTGGATTTATTTTGTGTTAGAAACCATTCTGATAATATAAAGTAATTTTTTTTAATAGATATATCTGTTAAGAAGCTAAATTGTCACCTTTGGAATTCCTAAACCTCTTTTATTCCTTGTGACTTAGATCTGTCATTGTTCAGTGCTTCCTGTGTCAGTGTGTTCCTACAGCATGAAGATGTGACAGCAGATACCTGACAGCTGAAAGATTTGCTTCACTGCATGGAAGTATTTGAGCATGACTCCTGGAGTTTTGTAGAATTTGGCTCCAAAGCATTTAAAATCAGCTAGAGATCAACTCATATCCTAAGCTTATAAATAGTTTTCCTCCCCTTAAAACCACTGTAGCCCAGGTGCTAATGCAAAACCATGCATGTGTATGAAAATTAGGCTTTATCACTGATTTATATCCAATATTGTAGAATTTCAGTTTAGGAAACAGTACACTTTTAATGAAGGGCAAAGATTTTTTGCAAGGTATTGGTGGGTTTTGGTGGGTTTGTTATTCATTAATGTCTGTGTTGCTATAAATTGAAATTATGTAGGTGACAGGCTCATCTCTTTAAAAGGAAAGCTCTGGATACCATATTGTGCAATTCAAATTTTGGCTTATGGGGTTTTGTGGGTTTTTTTCTCTCCGATAAAACAGCACACACCTCAAATAAATTAATAAGGAGCATAATTTTTGTGTGTGTGTGTGATTTTTTGCCTTCAGAATTAAACTGCTTAGAAACATTGATATAGAACTTCTCATTCTGTTAAATGATGTTTGCCAGTAAGGTGTGACACTTCTTTCTTTCCTAAATCTGGATATATAATACCAAAAGAATTATAATGGTGTAATTTACGTACATGATGTAGTGGAGATCTTAAAGAAGTTGTGGTATTTTGAGTTGTTCTGCTACATTTAGAAGTGCGTCCCTTTAGATGCAGGGGAAAGTTAGTAATGCAGTTTTCTCAGAAAAAGAAACATTACTACCTTCTTTCATTCCCTCAGCTCTCTGCTCTAAAATAAAGGTTTCCATACTGTTATTTACACATTAAAATGACAATACAGAATAAGGAAAACTTGTTCGGTGTTGATACACACTGTGAAACCTAAGATCCTCCTGTATTCTTTCATTTATTCAAAAAATACTGAATAAGTTCACCTGTCTTTTCCCAATCTAATAATAAAATAATTTTAAGAAATATTTTCTTTGTAAAGGTACCTTGAATTCAGCATTTCTTGCATGACATGTATGTTTACATACATCACTTATATTATTTACATAAACAATTATCATATAGAACAATGAATCACAGATCTTAGAAAAAATGCTTTATTCATTATCTCCTGCACCCTCACATGCAGTTTGAAACCACCTGCACTATTTATTGTTGGTATGTGTTTTTAAACATAATGATAATATCACATAAATGATATGTACAGAAAATTATTATCCCTTCTTTAAAAATAAATATCTATGGTCTGAAAGATTACAGCTGTACAGGAAATTTGCAGAAAAAAATTATAAAATAGCATTTCATAGAATAGCAAAATAGTTTATAGTACTATCTAGTATTGTATATAGTATACAGTTAGCTTTAGCTGTATCGAGGAAAGATAACTAAAAATAAAAAGGCATAAAAGCATTATTTCTAATATATTTATCAAGAGAATAGAAAATAATGGTATGCAATATATATACATGTAACAGCAGTAGAGATATCTCTTCAAGGAAAGGAAGAGATATCCTCTATTTTTTCCAACAAACTATATTTTCCCTTTGAGGACCTAGAAATAAAGTAAAAGGCCCACTTAAATACTTGCCATTTCAGGTTTTGCTGAAAATACTACACACTGACAGTGTAAGAGACTGGTTTCTGTACCCAAATTCAAACTCAATTCATCTAACTCCAGCAGATGTATGTTCACAACATAGAATAAGCCACAACAGAATCAGCCACATCACATGGGTAGGAATGAAAAAGTGCATTAATTTTTAAAATTCTATATTATACTGACAGACATAGTACCTTACCTATTCTGTAGAATCATTATTATCACTACCTGTTTCTGTCAAAAAAATTATTTCTCACTTCTGATAATTCACTTCAAAAACCTTCTTTGCATCCATCTGGAGGTAGAATCAGATGTAGAAAGAAAGGCATCCTATTCTATCTTTTTCATTAATTTCTTCCTCCATTAAAAGTGTAGTTTTTCTAGACGTTTCAATAAGTTTATTGAGATGTTGGATGATGTTTTTGTTTAATTTATCTACAGAACCCTGAATAATTTTCCAGGCAGACACAGATCCAAATTTTGTTTTAAATGCCTCATCTGCAAAGGGTTCAGGGAATGTCAGTTCATTCTATCTCAGGAATTTTGCAAAGATCAGATCTCCTCAAGGATTATATAAGTTTCTTTACTCACATTTAAGAATACAAGAGAAAGTGTACCATTTTGCATTAATTCAGTGCTAATTCATTATCACAGATTCATTGACTTTTTCATTACAATACAAATGTCATGTGTCAAGATTGTATTTTTTCTGCTTTGAAAAGCATAAATTCAAATTTTATTTCCACAGAGGAGAATATTGAGAGAGAAAGATTTGTTTCATGTTTAAACAGTATATGAGTTCTCAGTAGCCAGAGGTAGGATTTCATAAACTATAAAGAGGAAAAAGTACATATTTAATTCCATTTCACTTCATTTCCACCTTTCAACAAATTATAAAAGTCAATAAACAACAAAATAAAGTGATAATGTCGGACCAATTTTTTTCTTTCCAGAAAATAATTCAGTTGGTATTTTGTTGTTAACTTAGTATTGTGTCATTCCCAAACACATAAGTAGTTATTTTAATTTATTTCAAGTTTGGCTTTCTAAAGAAAATTTTCCATCATGGCTGATATTCTCTGTTTAATAAAGTACTACTTTTATACACTAATCTGAAATGATTCGTACTCACATACTGTGCCACACTTTCAGGAAATGCAAAAATTCCGTATTCTGTGTTGTGTTACAAGTCATACAGGTGCTATCATTTTCTTCAGCATGAGTCTGAATTTATTGTTTGGGTCATGATCTGGTATATGAAAATGTTTTTAGTTGTCTGGAGTAGAAAGGAGGACACTGGCAGCCACCAACTTGTCACCCTCAACTCTCACTGTAAAAATCATGGAACAGAAGAAGCTATGCTAAGGTCTGTGTGGGACAGGGAGGTGATTCAACACAATCAGCATGGCTTCACCATGGGCAAGTCCTGCCTGAACAACCTAGTGACCTTCTACAATGGAATGACTACATTGGTGGACAGGGAAAGGCCTACAGATGTCATCTACCCAAGGTCTGTAAGGCCTTTGTCATAGTAACAGTCTGCAAATCAGAGTGAGATAGATTTGATGGGTGAATAAGAAACTGATAGGACAGAAGCATCCAGAAGGTAGTGGTCAATGGCTCAATGTCCCAATGAATATTGGTGACAAATGATGCCCCTCAGGAGTCTGGACTGGCACTGCTCAATTCATGCTATTCAATTAATCAGTGACATAGACAAAGGGATTGAGGACATCCACAACATCTTTGCAAATGAATGGTGCAGTTAACACACCTGAGGGATGGGATGCCATCTAGAGGGACCTGGACAAGCTCAAGAAAGAACCTGTGAGAATCTCATAATTTTTATCCAAGTGCAAGGGTCAGGGCAACCCCAGTATCAACACAGGCTGGGGGATGAACAGGTCAAAAGCAGCCCTGCCAAGAGGGACTTGGGGATGCTGGTAGAGGAGATTATGGACATGACCTGGCAATATGAGCTTGCAGCCCAGAAAGCCAACTGTGTCCTGGGCTGCAGCAAAAGCAGCATGGCCAGCAGGGCAAGGGAGGGGATTCTCCCTCTCTGTTCTGCTCTCATTAAAACCCACCTGGAGTGATATGTCCAGCTCTGAGATCCTCAGCATAGGAAGGACATGGACCTGGTTTTGTTTATAATTTAGATTTTTTTTCCCCACCTGACATAGCAGTCAGACAAATATTTTTTATGATCTTTGTTAGTCTGTATTTATTTCAGTGGTTAATAATGTGGGGCTTTTTTCAATTTATTTTCCCTTTTCATGAGCTTAAGTCTTGATATAGCAAGTTTTGTGCCATTTCCCTTTTCCTCTCATATCACAGATTAGGTCAATGGTAGAAGCTGTCAATAGTAGCAGATAATGTAATACCACTTCTGATAAAGTTCTTTCACATTTCTTTGTAGCTTTGTAGCATCTCCCTCCTCCGATATAATACCAGTGGGATTATTTCTAAAGATAAAAAATTCACACTGTTTTATAAAGGAGTAGAAGTACAAAGATTTATTTTCTGCTTTCATTTTTATATAAAATTTGTGGCAATATCATTTCCAACCACTTGCTGAACCCTGTTAGATATTCTACAACTAAACATGAATGTAGAGGCATCTAAAGCATTTTTTAAAAAAGACAATATACTTGTTTGTATTAAGGCTTTACAGAAATCACAGAGGACTTATTCTTGGCATTAATACATGTAATTTACCCTTGTGTATTTAACTCTGGCACAAATTCAGACATAAGGAAAGCACTGCATAATGCAGTCCCAATGGAGATCATAATGGTTTTTGCCATAACCATATAGAAAATCTTACTTATCACCTGCCTTTTAGTGTAAATCCCCTCAGGTCCCCAGTACATCATGTCTTGTACTCTACATAATATATTCACAGTACATGTCTTAGAAAAAGCAAAAGTATATGATGGGCATATGTTCCTTTACCATTCCTTAGTGGGTTACACTTCCAAAGAGTAAAAGCCATGCTGAGCAAAAGCAATGAATTTCAGAGAACAATAAAAAAAGTATGGAAAAAATTATTTTGACCACCAAAAAAATCCTGAGAAAGCTCCAAGACTAGGTTCTCTACAGTTCAGGAAAGCAAGGGAACTTACGCTTTCATCACTGATACAGGTGACATACCAGCAGACAGGTACAGGTGACATGGTAATGGGTATCTCCCAGAGGCCACCTGATCAGCAAGAACAAATGGATGAGGTCTTCAAGTAAGTTTGCTTATGTTAGAAAACTGGGAAGAGTGGCTGATAAACCAGAGGGTTGTGCTGAAGTCTCAAGGGAGACTTCATCAGGCTAGAGAAAAAAGCTGACAAATTTTCAAGGGAAAATGCAGATTCCTGCAGCTGGGGAGGAACAACTCCATGCACCAGTATATATGCTGGAAATAACCCAGCTGGAAAGCAGCTTTGCAGAAAAGGACCTGGGCATCTTGATGGACACCGAGCTGAACATGAGCTAGTAGCACACTTTTGCAGTAAAGAAGGCTAAGGGTATCACGGGATGCTTTAGGAGACATGTTGCCAGTAGGTCAAGAAAGGGGATGCTTCACTTCTGCTTAGCATTGGTGAGGACACACAGAGAGCATTGCACAGTTTTGGGCTCCTCAATTCTCTAAGAGGTTTGGACATACTGGAGAGAGTCCAGCAAAAGGCCACAATGACTATGAGGGGACCGGACACTCTCTCTTATGGTGAAAGACAGAGAGAACTGAGGCTGGAGATGAGAAACCTCAGAGGGATCTCATTCATGTATATAAATATCTGAAGAAAAGGTATAAAGAAGACAGTGCTAGGTTCTTTTCAATGTGTACAGTGACAGGACAAGAGGTAATGGCACACTGAAACACAGGAAGTTCCCTCTAAACATCAGCAAACACTTTTACAATGTAAGGGTGACCAAGGCCTGGCACAGATTTTCCAGGAAAGTTGTGGAGTATCCATCCTTGGAGACATTTAAAATCCAGATGGACATGGTCCAGGGCAACCAGCTCTAGGTGAACGTGCTTTAGCAGGAAGGTTGGATCAAATTACCTCCAGATACCTCTTCCTTTCTTGACCATTCTGTGCTTTTCTGATTGTGTGATCACTAGAGACAGGCATGAATCCTTAAGTGAACCTGACCCCCTATTAAAATATTGTCAATTGTTAGTCTGTGAGTGATCAGAATCCAAACTACAACATCTTATTAATGACACAAAACCCAAAAAACAAACAAACAAACAAACAAACAAAACCTAAAAAACCCAAAAAAAACCACTGAGCAGATTGTAGTATTTGATAAGTCTGCCATTTATATAGAATTACTGTATTACTTCAAGGTGATAATATGATAAAAGTAAAGTGTGTAAAATATACACTCACTCATCCTGTTAACTCCTTGAAATACATAATCCCTTAACTTCCCTTAACTGTTGATGAATAATAGAGCTTCAAAAGTATCTTTTAGAGTTCTTTGAAGTGAAAACTAATGACAATATGAAGCTTGCATTTAGAGGTACTGAATATTTAAATTAATGAAAAAATCTGTTATTTAATAAGATATGAATGTAATATTTTCTTGATTTTTTTGATGTTAACAAAACTTTCATGACTGTCATGCATTTTTTATACGTGGTCTGATTTAAGGACTAGGAACTCAGCATGCAAGGTATTTTGCAAACTTGCATCAAAAATCCCAGAGACCTTAAATTCTTTTTCTTGTATTTGTTCTTGTTTGAAGTTCCATACTATGCCAGTTTAGAAATATACATACTCAGGATTTTTTCATTAGTTATTTTTATTGTCATCATCTCTGGTAACCTAGAAATTGGATTAAAGTCTGCAGAGAATTTTGCTTCACCTTTCTTAGTTCACTGTGTGTTTTGGCTGACTTGTATTTTTATCTGCATCAAAGGGAGAGAAAAAGAAGAAATACGTTCTTACTGCTTCCATATAACTCATGCATAAGGAAAGAAAATACTTGAATAACAAGCATTCACAGCATCCTATTCTTCCACTGAATTGTTACTGATGCCTCCCCAAAGACTCTTGAGTTTGGTCTGATTTAAAATGTACTTTGAAGCAGCTTCAGGCTTGTCTTGAACTAATTATCAAGTAACAACACACTACCATACTTGACAAGTTGCACCATTTCTACGTAAACTAAGTCTCACTCTCCTGTTTTGTTTTGCATTTTGATGGTAAAACTAATCCTGACCTTAAGGCCAGGAATAAATTTCATGGCCGACAGCTTGCTGAAGCAGCTTCTGGAAAGACACCCAGTCATTTATCATCTTCATAATTGATAATATCTCCTGTGAAAAAATATCAATTAAAGGCAAAGAAAATAGTGTGGTCAGAAAGCCTTTTAGCTTTTTAATGTAATTAAGAAATGAGGAGGAAAGTATAAATACTGAGGGAAAGTCTGAACCATTTGTCTGTACTTAGAGAAAGGTGAATTACAGCCTTGTAAAATGTAAAGATCTGTTTAGCACTGATGAGAGTCAGATTAGCATGTCTATTGGTTTTAGTGGAGTTGTTACATGAAGTAAGGCTTTATTCAGGAAGAATGAAAGTTGATAGCAAAACACACCCAGTAAGGGCTGTAAAAAAATATGATTTGTGCCTTATTCTCTCTGCTGTATGATCACATGCCTCATAGGTCCTCCTTTTGGATAAATCCTACAGGATTTATTTTTTGGGGTTTGTCAGGAATATCCTTTTAACTTTTCTTCCTGACCTTACTTTCTCTTTTGTTTGCAAATGGTAGAATAATTCTGTCTCCTGTAAAGAAATCCCTTTTTCTGTTTAGTTATTCACTTCACTTATTATTTGACTGACATAAGGTTTATTCAAAGACCTTGAGATCTGGGATTTCAAGTACCAGATTCTGAGGCACTAGAAATAATTACAGGCCAATTCAAAGCTGTGCTCCAATCAAACACATGGAACTGTGTGTTTCATAGATACTTCAGCAGTTTTATCATATCTGTAAAATACTGAGGGTGATTTTGATGCAGTTCAAGCACTAGAAGGCATTTTAATTTTCACTTTTTCTTTCACAGTACATAATATACAAAAGTCTAAGGTATCATTTAACAATTTTTCTCTCAAATGTTGTTCTTTATGAGGAGGTTATTAGATTTCTCACTTAATTTTTCATTGTTTAAATGAATGCAACATAACATAAAAAGAGTATGGAATTTTTAGAAGTTTCTAGCATGTTTAAGGTGCTGAGTCAGACCATATTGATCTAGGGCTTACAGAAAGGGGTGAAGAGATGGTCCAGACTACTTTCAACACAGGCGAAAATTAGAAATTTTAAACAACATAAACAAAAATTCACCTTCCATTGGTTTGTGCTTCCACTACTGCTGAAGAAACATTACCAGAAAGTAGACAGAGTGTTGCTTTAGCTGTTTGCTTTAATAAAATGTACCTGTGAGATTGCATTTCCCTAATTCTCACAGCTGGCATTAAAATGGATTTAGCTAGCTAGCTGGAGATTTAAAAGTAGCCTTTCAAGTTCACCTTTAAGAAGCTATATTAGCTTTGCCTACTAGCCTGTTTAGTAATGCAGCATACAGCGTACCTGGCTTTAGACAGGACTAGAGATCAAATCTAACCTCATAAATCTCCCAGTTCATGACTACAGGAAGCTGTCAAAAACTAGATGTTTCATCCTCCAGGGGCTGGTGTACTGCTCTGGATCTCTCTTAAGTGCCCTCCAGCAGTTGATCACCAAAATGTGTAATAGCCTTGGGAAGGACTACACTACCATTTTGACCCCAGAGGTAATATTTTGATAGGGCTTGACCTTAATAAGACTGCCAGCATAAAAGCCTAACAGTAAGAGCAAAGGAAAACCTTTTCTGAATAGCAAATAGCTGAAGAAAACATTTTCTGCACACTCCATAAATTATTACATTTACCTCTGGCAAGTACATTTAGAGAAAATCGTGTTCTGAATCACATTTTGGAGCACTCAGATTCAACACGTTTATAACCCAAAAAGACTAGCTTTCAAACAAATGCTGGGCAAAATTCTATCACTTTCACTCAATTTAATCTTTATTTGACCAACAAATCCTACTGAATAATAACGTCTGGATTTCTCCCCCTTTCTCATTTAGTCTTTTACATTTATTCTACTGTTTAACTAATTTAATTCCAATTTAGGTCAAAGGATAAGGATTTCAGATGTCTTAGGATGACAGAGTGTAGAGAAGAAATCAGGGGGGAGGAGGCAGAAGGTGGGGGGGTTGCATCATAATGAAAGAGAATAACCCTTGCCAGTTTTTCTGACAAGATTCTGAATCAGTATTTGTAACCCTTGACCATTTTTAACCTCACTTGACCACTACAAATATAATTTGACAAATCACTTTCTTCTTCCATTCCCTCTACAGCCATGTGTCACAGGTGATATATTCTATCCGTTGAGCTTTACCAATAATACGGTTCCCTGCTGTACCTTGTGGGAAAGTGGTGTCATTTGGGCCACTGGGTCCATAATGAGCTTAATTTCTGCAGGATGCCAGAGAAGTTAAATGGTTTACATAGTGTGAAGAAACAATTAAGCTGCCTAGAAGCTACCTGATGCATAGCAAAATAATAGGCAAGAGGGAGACAGAAGCTTCAGAATGAGGTATATTTTCTGTCCAGACAAGCAATGTGGAGTTGCTGATGTGATGATGAAGGGCACATTGACACATAATTTCACTGTAACTAAACTTTTTCAGCAATCATGCTGCCATGCTGTTTCTTCAGTGCTGTTTTTTTTTTTCAATATCACTGTAGTCTAAAAGCAATTACATGTTTGTAAGTATTTCTTCATGCAGATTTACTTAATTTTGTTCTGTAAACTAAATGCAGATTTCATTTTAGATAGAAAAGTTCAAGGACATTTCTCATGCTTTGACACCTCTGGGGAACACAACTTAAGAGTCTCTGTCCTTGAAAACAACTAAGCCACTTTCTGCAATTTCTGTTGCTGATTTAAGAGTAATATTTTCTTCTTTTGCTAAAAGCTATGATGCAAAAACCACGAAGATGAGCTCCCGTTACTTTGACAACTGCTGAGAACGTTCTTATGAGTAAATTCCACATAAACTTATATAACTGGTAGAAGTGGAGTCTAGGTTTTGAAGACTTTCTACTTGTTTAAAGCTTGAAAATTATTTTAGGAGACTGAATATATTTTCTCCTCACTGAAAAAACAAAACAGTGTGTAAATTGTTTATGGATTACATTAAAGCTCGTAAATTATTTCTGCTAATTTTTTCATGTCAAAGAATATTCAGACCATGTCATGCATATTTACATGTGACCCTTCAGATAAGAATTGTGTTTGTTCTGCTTATTACTCATGAAAATTATAAGCAAAAGAATGGTGATTTGTCTGCATAATCCTTTTTGTGACTGAGTGTAAATCTAGCTTTTCAGAATTTTTATTGATTCCAGTTCCATAATATGTGAGTGTTTCCCTGGCTAATTAGATTAGCATAGTAAGCTCCTAATGGAATCTTTAGCTCTGCTCACTCAGTCATCTTGTGAAACTAATTGGGGAAGGTTTGTTTGTTTATGTTTTCAGGGAAAATGCTAGCTGTTATTTTGAATGTCATTCTAATTATGGTGGAAAAATTTCATCAGTATATATGGAGGTGCGGGCAGACGTCAAATTATTCCAGTCTTCCCTGAAAATTCATTGTGCACCAAGATCTTTCTGCACCTACTTTTCAATTGCCATAAATATATCTCCCTTGTACTGTGGTCTGAACAGTGAAGATAGGATGATTCCTAATAAAGCTTCTGGAAGAGAAGTTAAAAGTCCTTTGGAAGATAATTTCTTGTATAGAATTATGCTTTGTTTTAGCAGAGTTTTGAGACAGTAAGAAAAACAATGCACAACTTCCCTTTTCTCATAATAGCAACGGCATTCTAGAATATGGATCATCGTGCAGACATCCTCATCAGGCACAAAAATATTTTGGAAAACATTAGAGTCATGAAAGAGGTTATTTATCACATTGTTCAATTAGAGGAAAAAGTAGTGAAACCTAGTTTCACACCTGTTTGTACACCTACAGTCCTAGTGCTTCATCATGAAATGTTCATCTAAGGAGAAATAGTTCTGAAAGGTTCATTATGGACAGCAATCTGGCTACTACCAAATGGAAGATATGAGGCTGAGTTCTTCCTAATTTTTTTCTCATTAGATGTGCTAATTTGATTTTCTTATGCATACTTAGCAAATTTTTTATTGTCCATAATGGTCTTCTTGCTACACTTTCAAATATGTCTGAAAATAATGAAAGGGCTTGCAAGTAGTTCTGGAGAAAACTGGTTGACAGATAAGGAATAAAACAACTGGGAATGGACAAAACTCAGGCAATTAGATCATACAATTACCTAAGATTTATTTTCATAGGAAATCACACAAAAACTCCCAAACTATTCCTACTCAAAGCTAATGCTCCAAGCTTGATAACAAAGCAACTGAAGCTCTGTATCTCTGATGAACAGGAGCTACCACTTCCAGTGGAAATATGTGACACTGCTTTGGAGAGTTCCAAGTTAAACTGTGTGTGAGACACCAGCTCTTCACAGAAGAATTTGAAAGCCTGAAACATACTGGCAATTTGGTACAGATAATTCTACAGATAGAATCACTGACATATAGGACATAATCCATTAAAAAAAATCCTTTAAAGTGCTATGAATACTGTTCAAATGCAGATGGACAGCAAATAGAATAGCTTGCTGTTTCTCTAAAACTAGTCAGTAATAGGTGCTTCTACCTATACAGCACATTGTAATTGAGAAAATTACTTGATTTTACAGTTTAGAGAGCTAAAACTCTCAGAAATTAAATGGCCTAGGTAATGACCATCTGAAGAGGCACTATGGAAGAGCCTGCATATCCTCCTGGAAGGACAGTGTGTTCATGCTAGTGATAACTCAAGAGGTAGCATGCATTCCAAGGACCGAAGAAGATCGAGGAAAATTTTTATGACTAGACAATTGCCAACTCAACGTATGAGCCCAAAAGCAAATATTAACTTCAGGGTTATAACGGACAGTGCGTGAGTTGTTTGTAAATATGTATATATTCTTCCATGTCTGTGCCTGTTTTTGCCTTTCCAGGGATCCATCTATAGGAAACGTTAGAATTCAACATAGCTTTTGCTGTCTGAAATATTTGGCACAAAGAACGTCAGTGGTGCCTCATCTCTTGATGCTATCTCATATTTATAATAAACTTTAGACCTCCAAGAGGGATTTCTCCTTGTCATTAATACTACAAGAAAGGGTGCTAGTTTGGGTTGTTTGGGGTTGTTGTTGTTTACTTTTGTTTTGTTTGTTTGTGTTATGGAAATAGGTCAAATTACAAACATTGCTGCTCCCTACAAATCTTTCACTAGAAAATATATGAGTTTTTTATCACATCAGACCCATATAACAGTTAACCATAAGAAGTTGTTTTGAAATAATCTGTGTTTTAATGAACTGAGAGCATTGAGACACTTTTTCAGTTATCTGCTTTGTATACATATTTTTAATACAATAAATTATGATTAGTAAATTATTCAGGTAATGATCAACCTTGAAGATTTCTCACTGGACCTGTCTGTGGAAGACTTTATTACAGATGGAGTCCTCTGAATCAGAAAAGTCTATTGCAAAAGCTACAGAAAAAATTTCATTAAGCAAAAAACCCAAAATATAATATGAAGGGTTTCAGCAGTCTAGAAGCAAGGATGGTTCCTTCAACTCTCCTGGGATGTTGAGACCAATCAGGCAAATGATTGTGTGCTAATATGCATCAACAAGCAAGGGGACATCAGGAAGAACTGAGATGATCAAAAAATGCAAAAGTTTCTGCGCATTGTTAAAGAGACAATTCTGAAAGCTGTCTCATGCTTGCAAAAGGCAAAATGCAATCTCAAGACACACAGAACAAAATTACACACCTAGTCATGGTGGCGAATTATGAAGTTTACTACCTCTAAAGTGAGGTGAGACTGGGAGGTACCTAATAGCTTTAGCAGTCTTACAGAGTACCAAAATCATTACCCCTGGAAGGTGTTTATTTTCACAGAGACGAGAGGTTGCATAGAGGTGTCTGAGGATGATAGAAAAACTTGCAGTGAGTGGAGAGGAAAGGATGTAATTACACATTCATCCACTGTCTAATTTCAGTGTGTGTCAGCATCTTGGATATTGTGTGCAGTTCTGGTCCCCTCATCTCAAAAAGAGTTTAGCAGAATAGGAAAAAAAGCTTAGAGACAGCAACGAGAAAAATAAAAGTTATGGAACAGCTCCTGAACAAGCAAAGATTGAATAGACTAAGTCTTCTCATTTAGTCAAAGAAATGACTGAGGGGTTGTCTGATGGAGTTGTATAAATATTGCAACTGGCATTGAGTAAGAAAAGAGAAAATACTTTTTCTTTGTCTCTTATAAAAAGAATTTAAGGCCATAACAAAACCAAAAAATGCTATTTTTGAAAAAAATTAAAATTTTCACACCATATTTTGGTAGAAGTTCCACAAGTAGCCACAGAACACTCCAGATGTTAAAAATTTGAGAAACAAAGAAAACTTGATCTTTTGGATCAGAAAAGCCAAGAGCTACAGACTGCTGGGTAATTAAACAGGGAAATTATTTTTCTTTATATACTTGTCTTTCCCTTCTTCCTCTTCTGTGGACAACTGGTGCTGATGGAATCTGGAAACCAAGCACTGTATTTTGCTCCCTGGCTCCATGCAGCCACTCATACATGCTTGATTGGTTTACACCCTTGCCTTTAGGTGATGAGACCTCTGAATTTCCTGCATCTAAAAAATGTGTCAGAATGGGTAAAGAAACAGTCATAAATTACTTACATTTCTGGTCTCCCCAGAAAGATAAGTCAAATAACATTGGAAAATGCAATTCTGTTTACTCATTTCTGACTTGACAATAATATGATAATGCATTGTCCATAAAGTTCAATGAAATGCCAACATCAGTAAGATCATTTTAAAGGTTTATAGAGCCAAATTTTGCTTCACTTTGTGGTCAGGATGATGCAGCAGAATGCAGCATGGAAGAAAAATGCTTAGGGTTTTTTTCTATTATTACTTCACACACCACTAAATACATATTTATCAAAGGTTTTGTTTCCTAACCTCATGTTTTCTCTGCCAAGGATAAAGCATGCAGATGAAAAATATGTCAGAGAAATTACAAATGGGTGTATAGGCTATGGGGAAATGATGTATGTAATGAATTAAATCTGAAGATTAGATAGAGAATACTAATGAGTTTAAACAATATCAGATCAGGGTACTCAGATTCACCAGAATCACTGAGCCAGAGCAGGTTGTGTTCTCTCATTCTTTCTCTCTCTCTTTTTTCTTCCTCTGCAGCCTGAACAGATTAATTGCTGGTTCAGTGCAAGGTTAATAATCACTACCAACTGCCAGATTCACTTAAGAGTTTACAGAAGAGATATTAACAACACACTGATATTGCAGAACTTGGATCTTCTGAGAAGTCATCTCTGCCAGGAAAAGAGGGAACTGAGACTCAGAAGATATTCCATGCAGAAATACATGTACCACAACAATTTAGCTAGTTTACAAAAAACAAACAAAAACAAAACAAAAAACAAACAAAACCAAAAGAAACCCCAGACTGCCTAAAAATTATGCCACTTCATTGTCCTTATGTAACTGAACTCAGAAATAGGTTTAGAGAGAAACGGGCTTGAAAGGGTGGCATACAGATTTCATTCTTTATTCTGAAATATTTTAGCAAAGCCATTAATATCCTGATATATTTCCATGAAGGTATTAATATTGAGTGGCTAATTTTGTGGAGGTACATGAATTAGAAAAGTCATAGGATTCAAACTACAGAAGTGTGTGTGTATGTGTATTCAAATGGAGCAGAAGAGTAAGGACTGTTATGGACTATTGAACTGACTGAGAGGAAACATCCTAAAGAATAGCACAGCAATAAATCAGGCATAGGATGCACTTTTTAATAGCAATATATATATATAAAATATATTATATTATATTGTATATGTTTATTCAATAGCACATATATTTTTTTCCTTGTTTAGGAAGTAATATAGCACATTCCTTAAAATAATTAATTTAGACTCTGACAATTCCAAGGATAACCTCCTGCAGTGATTAAGACAGACCTGTGCTTCTTCCAGACACATATCAGGGAATCTGAAACGACTCTCTGGGGGAAAAACAAACGACCACATAAACCTTATTGTCTCATGCCTCCTGTTTACAGTAACAACTGCTGGGGTGATGAAGGCTGGTACATCTTTGAATTCTAGCATCTTGATTGTCTGACTGCAGTTTATTCAAAAGCAAAGAAGACAACAGTCTTTAGCCTACACTATAGTTTCACACACCCATTTCCTTGACTTTTGGTGGGGAGGTGGCCACTGCACTGAGCCACTTGGTCAGAAGTTATGTTGGCTCCTGCTGCACCATCACCCAGTGCTGCCTGCCTCAGGCATCAGTGGCCATGGCTCCAGCACTGGTCTCTGCTTATCTGTCTCATCTCCAGGAGGTCACTCCGTTTCTAGGACATTATCTTTAGACAGGATCTTCATCTTTCTGAAACAAATTCTGCTTTTTGGGAACAGTCTAGTTAGACTTCAGGGCCCTGAAAGCCTCATTCTTTTCATTTTAGTAGCCTATGTGCAGAAGGGTAGCATATGATGAGCCTTCAAATAGGTGAATTTGGAATTTGTCTTGTGCCTCTGAATGATGTGGCTTTTTTTTTTTTTTTTTTTTTTTTTTTTTTTTTTTTTTTTTTTTTTTAATCTGGCTGTTATCAAAATCTACCACCAGCCTGTCCTGGCCACAGAAGTAGCAGGCTTTTGTTAGGGAATTCAAAAGTTCACCTTTTGCATGTTGACCCCCAGTATATACACATTCAATTAGTAGTCACCTGTTAGCACTCATAATTTAATTTTTTTCCCTCTGAAAGCAAGTAGCACTACTCACATGAGGGCAACCAGAAAATACACATTATGTACTGAAGCAACTCTCCATGCTTTCACACCACCACTGAAGACAGACCCTTTGCAGAAAAGGCTCACAAACCCTTCTCTTATACTTTTATATATTCACATTATATCCAGATAACTTAAATCCTTCCTAAACCCATGCTCTTAGAGTTTCTTTAAGGTGAGAAAGCTTTACCAGTCTAAAAACAGCCAGGTTTAGGCAGCTATAAGCTGAATAAAGCCCTTACTCTCACTCCAGCATAAAAGGGAACTGTGCTGCAGAAAAGTCATCTCTTCTAAATGACTTTAAAGGTACTCCTCAGCAATGCCTCAAGAGGCTTTATACATTCTCATTTCTCCCATACTTAGGACTGTACCTAAAGGCAGCATTTAAACCTGAATCAGGCTTCAACTTGGAATTTAGTAAAAGGTACCTACTTGAAACATCTTTGACTGTCTCCCTGGAAGAGTGATAAATTCAGGTCTGTGTTCTTCTGCCTCATCACTGAGGCTTTCACTGAATGAAAGCCATCATTGAGTGACCAATGAGTCACTGTCTCAGTCAAAATCACAGATTTTTTGTGCTTCAATTTCGCCTAACATTAGATAAAATGATGTGGAAAATAACTACAAAAAATAAATTTTAAAAAAGGACACATTTTTCTTAAGATATTTTCTTAAGTTTCCTCCGAAGCCAAATCTGGCTCTGAGAACTAGATCATAACATTTGGCCTTTCAATGTTACGCTCTTCAGTTCCTAACTTTTCAGCAAGGGATTCTTTTTACCTTAGCAATTTAAAATGCAGTAAATGTGGAGATCAAATCATGCCATGCCCAGATTCATAACTGTCAGCTGAAGTCTTATCCCAGAGAAATTATTGATTTTTTTTGTTGCTATATTAATATATGAATCTGAGAAAACAAAGAAAAAACTTAGAATTTTTCAAATTATATTCAATCCAAATGATATTGTTTGACCATCTCT
Source organism: Parus major (assembly GCF_001522545.3). NCBI lineage: Eukaryota > Metazoa > Chordata > Aves > Passeriformes > Paridae > Parus > Parus major. Next base: position 97,513,702 of record NC_031769.1, read on the forward strand.
CCAGATGAGCATGCAACATACATGTATATAGCTCTACCTATTTGTTATTCAGTGACATATTTTTATCAAATCATCATAGGCCACTATGCACAAGCAGTTAAAATACTTTCTAATAATCATCTTGTCGAACAGGGTTTCTTTCTGAATTTCTACCAGAATTTGCTTCCCCAGATACAGTAGCTCTGAAATCTATACCTCAGAAGAGTTCAGATTTCATGAATGCAAAGCCATCAGTTGCTCCCATACATGCCGTACCTCATTTTCCTGTGGGAAATACAGTCAGCCTTGACACCTCTAATACAAACCAGAAGAAAATAGCAGATCTATCTTTGATATGTCACATGGGAAAAGACTGCTTTTCTAAAAGAACCTGCCTTTCTGACTCTGCTGTGTGACACACTGCTGTATTTCCATCTCTCTTTGAGTATAAAACGGGGCATTTTGGAATTGTTCCAACAGATACTTTTTTAAGGCTGAAAGTCCACTGTATCTACATGAGCAAGCAGTACCCATCTGTGGGGTTGGACAAATAATATAAGCTTGCTTTTCAAATATTCAATATAAATACTAAGCAGTAAAGGAAGTGTGTACAGAGTTAAACAGAGGTTTGGCACAAAATATTGAAATATCTCACAAAGAGTTAAACATCCTACTGAGGAATCTAATTTAGGATTGAAACTGGCCTGGATCTCTATGTGATCTATGGACATCAGTAAACACCTTCAATCCCTGTAAGATTTGAATCACCTTCTACACAAGGTGATTCATCTTTTAATTTGTCATAGAGCATGCTTATTGTGGTTATGTTTCTTACTGAAGAATCTCAGGAGCATACAATTAAATCATAATTAAAAAAATCAAGTCCAAATTTCATTTAAGTAAGCACTTCACACCTATATAGCTTTGGGGTCTTTGAAAAATTGTACCACTGGGATTTTTCTTTAGAAAATCCTTCCTTAGGATTTTTTCATGTGCCACTAAATCTTGTCTTTTTATTATTTTACATTTCTTTACAAATAAAGTTAGTCTAATAGATAAATCTGCAATTCCTTGCTTGTATGTATATTCTATGTATTCATGAGTCATAGATATCTATGTGAAAGATGCATTTACAGTAAGACCTGAATGAAATGAATTTGAGTTTCTAGAATGCTTGTAAATGTAATGTCATCATCCTTGTTCAATATACTTCTTGGAAAGCAAATTTATATTTCCTCAGAAAACTGAAAATGTGAAAAATATTAAAAACTTATTTCCAATATATATTAAATACAGACAGCAAGAGGAAATACTTGTTATGCACTGTTTGTGTGTCTTGAACACTGCCTCAGTTTGTCATATATCAGCCACTATTATAACAACTTTCATTTACTGTTTATGGAAAGTTTTTACTGGCAGAAAGGCAAAGTTCAAAATTCAAGTTTTAACTTTTCCAACTTTGCCTTCTCTCTCCATATATTTGTAAAAGTCACAAGGGAGTTAAACACAATTTTCTTGTGCTTCTCTCTCATTTCATATCTTTTCCACCCAATGCTGGTGTTTAATACCTTGCATTTGCTCCAGGGTGAGTAAATGAACTATGATACATTGACTTGCAAAGACTTATTAAAACCAGACCATGTAGAGCTGTGTGAAAAAAAGGATACAAAGTTCTAAAATCTTAATCAAATCATATGACATCATGTGGCTTTCAGAATGCTTTCTCTGTAATTTGCAGATTAACTTTTTTCTTTTATGAACAGATTATCTGTAGAGTTGAAAAGGCATACTCCTAGAGAGATCTTTCTCTTCTTGTTTAAAATTATACATTAAGCATAAAACTAACAGAGTTTTTGTCCTGGAAACAATCACTTTTTGTTGTTTATATTACTTTATTTTCTTATTATTGAGTTCTTAATCTGTTGAATAGTGACGGTTTGAACAGAATTGTTACAAACAATCACGAGTGCCTGCATTAACATAAAGAACATAAACCAAGATAAAATTTAGGCCTTAATCCTTCAAGCATTTATCCACAAGATGAATTAAGATGTGTGCATACGACTGACTTGGAAGGCTGTTGATTTTATGGTAATCTCTTTGATTTTCCAAGCAATTTGCAAATTCCAGCCTCCAACACTGAAAACTGGGAATAGAACAGCCAGATGCTACATCTACCCATAAAAAGATACATCATATATATATATATATGTATGTATGTGTGTGTGTGTGTGTGTGTGTGCATCTGTTTAAAATAAAGATCATTTAAAGTTTATCCTGATGAAGCCTGAGCTCCATAGACTGCCACAGAAAAATAATCAGTTATTTTCAAATCAGGTGGTGTTCCAGATTTAATTAATCTCTTTTTTCTAATCATTGTCATTGATCATTCATCTCACTGAGTAATCAATAATGACTGAAAAGTGATTTCTTAGGCTTTGATCAAGAAAGTGGGATAAAACATCCAACTAAACCTCAGCTGGTCAGGAAAAATACTTATTTACCAATGATTACACTGAAAATACTGTAAGCACTTTCTTTAGTCACATTCTCAACAGGAAATTGAGCTGCTGGTCTTGTTTTGAACTAATTCTAATTGCCAGGTTCCAAAATATTATAACCAATATGTTAAAAATGCAAGAAAACTTAGACTTTAAAATCCAGGTGTTTCTACACAGGACCTGTTTTGTGGTGCCCTATTTGTACAGCTCTGCTACTGCTGGAACAGCAAACTGCTGATCCATAGGTCACATCCATGTCTCTCCAGAGTGGAAACAAGGATGTAATGTGCTTGAATAGAGGCATTTAAATTGGGCCCCCAATGAAGCTGGTTTACAGGCTGGAGCATCTGGAATTCCATCTGCAGGCTCTGGGCTTGTCCCACTGCCATCCAAGTGGTAGGATTGGGATGAACTGAGGTACCCCTCTGTTAGGAGGCAAAGATTTAGTTTCAGATAAGCATTGTTAAAGTGGAGGCAGGGCTGAAATGCCCAGCTAGTGTGAGTTTTGACCTCCTGCTTTGGGGGATGGGCCGTGTGAGGCCTGGATGAAGTTGCCCCACCCCAGACCCCTTGTGAGGTCTTGTGATTTGGTTTGAGCCCCTGGGGTTTCTCCCTTGCTGTGTTTTTAGTGGTCCACCCTAGTTCTGTCCATCAAAACCCCTCACTCTGCTTTTGTTCGGAGCTCTCTGTATCTGAATCTGAATTTGTTCCCACTCTGGATAAATGGTTTCATGAACAGAAGCCCGTCTTGTTCCTGTCCCATGCTGGTTCCCTGTAACTGTAGCTTCTCTGGACATGATCCTGCACTTGAGGACTGCAACACCCCTACTCCAGAAACTTTAAAGCCCTCTTCACCTGGGCAAGCCTTTTACTGAGGCTGTTCTTCCCCTTCTCTTACAGCCAGACCCCATCAGACCCCAGAGGATAAGCTTCTCAAAGTGAGGCCTGAGGTCTAAGTAGTTGAATCCCTGGCTGTGGCACCATGCAGCACCATAGCAGTTTGTTGATTTGCCTCTGCTTGCACACTGACTTTTCTTTCCACATCAACATAATTTGAAAAAAATGTTTTAAACTGAAATGTGAAGGGGTGGTGGGAGGTGTTCAGTGAGACCAAGAGGGGAAAGGATCAACAAGGATCAAAACATGCAATTTTCCATTAAACTTTGCACTAGTATGGTTTTATTACTTTAACCTAGCTTTTTGGTTAATTATTCATCAAATAATGCAATACATATTTTAGTGTGTTTCAAGCAGATATCTAGATTTCAAAATCACATTGAACATTATATTCTGAATAATTATAAGTGCTTTCATCTGTGACACTTGAAAATGCTGATTTATTTAGAAGTTTCTGTTCAGAATTTATGTAGAACTAAGAACATCTAATAATAACCTGGTGGTTGGTAAATGAGCACTACTGTCCCAGTGACAAAACCACTGGATTTAGCTTGATAAAATAAAATGAAAAAAATTAATTTCAGCAATTCCTCTGTTGCTATCATCCACTCCTGAATGTGTTCCTACTGAGTTTGTTATTGCAAAGTGTGGCAGATGTTTCTCAACTGATTGCAAATTTCTTATTTATACCACGCAAAATGTGCAATTTCAGGTCAGTTACTCAGATCTCAACTGAGCCAGATTTTTAAGCATGTGCTTAACCTCAAAGTGACTTAAACAATAAAAATGAGACTGCCATAAATAGGAAGTAGACGTGGCAAGGCACTTGAGTGAACTGGGGCCTTGGAAGGAGCTAGAATTCAGCACAAGTGGCACAGTGAATTAGTACTTCTTATGTGGTCCTGACTGGGAGGCACATCTCCTATATAATTCTCCATGGGAATACAATTCTGCCTATGAATATGTACAAGCAAGTGATTAACCAGATCAGAGAAGCAAAACTAAACAACGGCCTGTATTTCAATGACAGTATTTGAAATCTATGGATGGAGAATGTTCATTATGGCTGCTAATAAATAATAATCCAGTGATAACACACAGCTATAGAGTGTAAGGGAAAATATACTGTGCTTTGTTATACATATAGTTTCATCCACAAGAAGTTAGTGCATTGCATTTCTCATCTATGATACATCTGTGATAAACAACCTTAGTAATGTCTTCTGACAGGATATTTTATTTTTGTTGCTTTTGTTGGATTTTAAATATTTATTTATTTATTTACTGGGTTTTTGTTTTTTTTTTTTTTGAGGACTCTTTTTGCTGATATCCATTGTAGCAGTTATCATGCTGGGACTTTTCTAAAAGATCACCATTCAAAATGCCAAGAATGCAAACAGTGTCTTCCATGTAATTGTAGTTTTCTAGCTCACTTTCTGTTAAATTTTTCAATTATACTTTTTCTTAGTGCCACATTAAAAATGAAGCTCTTTCTTGAGACTAAATACTAAGTGTTTGAAATTTCTTTTCATTTTGACGGAGGTTGCATAGTTGACTTGCCAAGCAACAATTTTCAGTCTATAAATATTTTTCATTCAAAAACATGAAAACCTTCGTCGCAGTTTATTACTCTTTTGACAATACGGTGAAACATATTAAAAGAAAGTCCCTACATAAAATGCTCTACAGTTTAGTGAATAGCAAACTCTCTTGCTATGATGAAATTCCTAATGCTTCTGTAGAAGCATGACAAAGAATTTGATATTCCACCTCCTGAGTTGCCACTATCATGCTAGGTGTTCACACAAAAGTTTGCAGTATCTCCACAGAATTTTAAAACTAACACATTGTTATTTTTAAATAAATAAATACACTAGCTGGTAAACCCACAATGAATTTTCAGAATTAGCTTTTAGGTTTTAAGGCATATGCATGTATATTTATATGCATGTATATTTATATGCTAAGTGTAAGAAGAGTAAATATAAGGATCTTTCCTTTATTATTCCTATATAGGATTCTTTGTATATTTCTTTCTTTTTATTGCATATTATCATATTTTATACTATTTTCTCTGCATTTTTTTATGTTTAGACATGGAGGACTTAACAACTACCAAGCAGCAAAATAATCAATAGCATAGGGTAGGATACATGGAATTTAGAGTAATCTTGTAAAAAAAACACACTATGCACATTGAGCACATATTGAATATTTAACATGAAAACATAAATTTAAAAAGCTATAGGAAATCTTCTGCTGTAAATATTATCAACAAATCAGTATAAGGAGCCATAGATTCAAATTTCATGAAGAAAACTCTTTTCAGGGAGCTCCTTCAAGTCCTCATGATTTTCTTCGTTTTCTCTTTCCAGCTATAATAGATTTGGCTTTCATCATTTATCCAGGGAAAAAGCTTGATTATATTGAGGTTAATGCTTCTCTTATTTAAAGCCTTTTACTCTGTTTTATTCCCTACATTCCATTCACAGCTCCATGAGTATGTGATAGTATCAGCCAATCACTCAAAATGTTAGAAGTGAATACTTTAATTTTTTATGAATAATAGTATTTCATATAAGAGAATAAAATATTAAATTTTACACTTGCTATTAAATCTTTTAACACTGTTGCATTCATAAGCCCAATAGACTACAGGTATTCACTAAAAGCAACAAGCCTCGAATTATTCTCTGATCCTGAGCCAAGTGGCACAGACTGGCATCATCCACAACATACAACACTCAGCACTGAGTCTTCACGGAACCCTATATAATGTCCTTTTATCTCAGTATTATCTTGCATGTATCCAATTCAAAACACATAAAATAAGCCTGGTTGTGTTGCTTGGCTGCAGAATAATGTTTTCATAGCACTGAACAGAGAGGGAGAGTTATGTGTGATGAAGTGTAACATCAAAGTGTCTGAGCAAGTGAAGTTTCCCAGGTAATGGAAGAACTTGGAGGAAGTGATCTTATACAGTCCTTGAAAAATCACATATTTGTAGTGGTTGCTGCTACACAGTCCCACTGAAAAATCATTGGCATTTTCTTCTATGGTACAAGTGTTGAGTCTCAGTCCTTGCTCAGCAAGTTTATTTAAAACAGCCTTAAGGTACTGCTTTTCCCTGTGCAGACCACAAAGGAGAACCTGACAAAATTTCCCAGAAGGTTAAAACTCTAAATTTACTGCCAAGCTTTAGAAGATCAAGAATTGGACAAAAGTTAAAACAAACATTTAATCAAAATAAAGCTTCTCAGAGAGCATCGGCTTCTCCAAACCTACCCATCCAACCTTAAGTCACCCATATTGTGAGAGGATAGATGTAGAAAAAGGAAGAAAAAAGCAAGAAATAGGTACATCCTTGGATCCTAATGTGGTCTCAGCTACCATCAAATCCAAGGAAAACAGGGATGTGACCATGTGCATCTCAGGGCAATGGGTTTTATGTGCTCTGGCCTCTTGTGACCAACACCTCCTGGGTGAGGGTTTCCAGTCATCTGGTCACACTGGGGCTCGAGGGGAGAAAAATCCTGGAGATCGATTTCCAGAACTCTGGTAAGACCCACAACACTTGAAAGAATGTTTAGTTATGCTAAGAATTTCAAGGTTTATCGAGGAACAAAACAGATTCAGGCCCCATTTTTCCACTGTTATTCTGGAAATGGAGCACTATCTCTTCTCCTTGGTTTTGTGGAGCGAAATCCTTGCACACGGGATTCAAAACAAATTATCTCAGAGCATGCAGATGATACTCCTGTGGCAGTGTGTAACAGAAGTTCTCACTCAGCTTCAGAAGTATTTTCCTATCCATGATCTTCCACTACAATATATTTCTTCTTTAGTTTTGCTTCCAAGCACCTTCTGTGTCTTATTCTCTGGTGTATCCTTGGAAGAGCACTGGGACCAGCTACCCCTCTGAGAGCATCACTCTGGACCTCTGCAAAGAATTTAAAGGAAAGTTATCTAAAGAACTGTGAAAGAGCTTTTCTCCAGATGGGTTCAAACTTCAAAAAAAAGTGAAAGCCCAAATTACTACACTTATTTTAAGTGTACCTTGTGCAGTATTAGAAATCAAGCTTCTTGTGGAAGTATAACAAGGTTGGCAAGGACAATTTCCCATCAATAAATGAGTTGGACATTGTAGGAAGTATAATACAGAATAAATTAAGTGCATGGAGCCCAAATAGTAAATCTCTCTTTCTTCGTCTTGGATATTTTAGTGCAGCATATTTGTAGACATGACTCCAAATAAAGACTGACAAAGAAACATTGGTGGTTATAACTCGTGTTTTAATGTGCAGTGGAGTCTTTGCACAGTGCATTCATTACAACTTTTTCAAGGTCACCTTTTCTCTCATATTCATCCACTTTGTTTGTAATTATTCAGATCGCAATGACCATCATGCATATGCAACTAGAATTACTCACATGCACATAACAAGAAAGAGGACTAAAAAGAGATATTAGTCAGCAGGTACACTGAGAATCATAGGTGTATCTTTAGGCTTTCCCTTGCATATTTTAAGGGATTTTGCACTTAATTCATATAATGAACCATCCATTAAGACTAATATTACTATTCCTATTTGCTTGTACATAAAGAACTTAAGTGGTCCACTTTTCCACTGGAAAAGTGTCTTTTTTTTTCCAGTGGCATCTGCCCCTTCCTTTTCTGGGCTGCTCAATGGTGGGGGTCCCTAGAGTGTTCTTCTGGAGGTACCACTTTTATACAGTGCAAGACCCGGCTATCCAGAGGTGTCCATGTCATTCCTATAACTTAGGATAGGATGTATGCAAGTAGTTGCTTCCTTTCCCACCACTTGCTATGGTGGGAGGTTGTACAAATAGGTTACCCAGATCTGCCTCACCAGGTCTGGCATCTTCCTGTTGTTGCCTCTGTGCTTCTCCCACAGTCTGCACAGTGGAATCTTGCCCAGTGTGCTAATTCCAAGACTTTCACCTCCATGCAGGCCTGAAATTAACACCCTCCTGTTTGCCATCTGTGCCTGCCATTGTAGTTTATCTTATGGGGGCAGTGTCTTTGAGACATTTTAACTGCATGCTTAAAGTCCTGACATACACAAATTTTTTCTAGAGAGACCCGTGTCTTCAAAATGTGAGGAAAAATGGTCCAAGTTTCATGAGATCATTGCATTTTGATAGTGTTAAATGTTTCTAAGCCAATTTCCATAATTTCAGCTATTTATTTGGAAGATCAGATAGTGTACTAATGTCATAAGAGTTTTGTAAATTGAAACTCCAAAAGGAATGCAAAGCAGTTAAGCTGTCAAAACCCCCAAACAAGCCCAGACCATACTATCATGCTGTATTCCAGAAAAGGGGAAAAAAAATCTTCAAAGACATGCATAAGATCCCCAAAATTCTATCCAAAATCAAAAGATACATCAATTCAGTATTTCTATCAGCTGAACTGATTACACAATTTATAAAAAGAAACTGGAATAGAAGAACCAATAAATTCTGTTCTGGGGTCAGCTAGGCTAAAGAGAAGCTCATCCACAGCAAATACACTACATAACAGATGATAGATGTACATGTCAGAAATAACAAAGGCCCATCAAAAAGTCCTTATGCAGTCTCCAGAGTTTATGGGCAGTTGTAATAAAATCCATTATCCACGTATTTCATTCTTCACCTTGTTTCCCTACACATCCTTTTCAGGTTTCCATCACCAGTGTCTCCCTACTCAAAGACAAATCTGCAGCATTATTAACTGTCAGATTTTCCTCTTTTGCTAAACTTATATCTAGCCATGAAAGAAGCAGTCTGTATCCACTTCTTTTAGTTCATACATGTGCATTTACTTATGACCAAGACCATTTAATAAAGCGTAGATTGTTTTCTTCCTATATTTATTGTAATTAACTTTTTCAATAAGTAGTTGCTCAGTAATGATTTTTCTTCTGATTCAAACCTAGTATTTCTGTGAGAGGTTTTTTAGTTCGTTCTTATTCTATTTCTGGTGCTTTCTCTTTCAGGAGTTCCAAATGGACATTATTAAGGAGCAGTTTATTTGTCTGGTATCGTCATCATTTTTTACTGCTTTTGAAGCAGCAGATGGTGATTAGATAATTCTATGGGGCTACAAATTGCAATTAAGTTGAACTGAGGTATAAATACCAGTATTTAAAATTGTATGTTTGAGCTGTCCTCTTTTCCTAAATGTTTCAACCACCAGAGTTTTCACAGTATACAATGAGTATTTTGTATACAGTACAAATACAGATTTTTTGGTACAAAGATCATTTAGTCTTCTTAATCCTAATCAATAAAGTAATTGAGCGATGGCCTTTGAAAATTGTTTTTCCAATGTTTATTTTATATGCAGATTAATAATCATCTGTTCATACAATTTTCAATGTTTATCTGTTATACTGCCCTTGTAAAAAACTGATTTTATAGTCAGCTAGTTCTGATAATGATGGTCCCATTTTAGTTTTTGCTCGATATAGAATCTTTCAAGATATGGATAAATTTGGCCATTAGATTTATTTGCTAATAATTTTAATATACTTTGTCTTGTCTTTCTCATGTAGTTCTACAGTTTAATTAAACATTAATAAACATCCACTCAGATTAATTAAATATAGTTCCAAGATTCCTATTTGCATGTAAATATATTTATTTTTATATCTATTCACTTATTATTTTGAAGTACATTTAAGGAAATTCTTGGAAAATACTAATCCTCGTTTTAAAAACTGATATTTTGAAAGAACTTTATTCCATTTTGCCATCACTTGTAGTCACAAGCAAAAGACATGAGAGAGGAATAGTATTAAGCAACACTTTAAGAGATAAAATAATTTCCATATTTGTTATTCTGATGATTGAGAAAGTGAGTTTTTGTGGGAGATCTCTTACTCACAGAGCCCTGCTGCAATATCTTATGTGATTTTAGTGTCATTCCATATAACTGTAATTGCTATATGTGATCTAGCACTGCATGACGTGGAGAAAAGCAATAACCAAAATTTAAATCCTATAATGATTAAGGCAATAGTTACACCTTACATTACACCCTTTGACTTCCCTGTCACATCTTATGCTCAATTTACCAATCATCCTCTTATGGCATTCCCTTGTCTCTTTTCAGCTTCTTGTATTTGGGGCTTTCAGGTCTTCCCACAGATAAAAGGAGTCTTTTCCATTACCTTGATGTCTGAAATGTCACTGCATAGGAAATTACATTAAGGAAATTCAGTCCAGACTTTTCCTTTTACAAATGACTCTTTCAAAAGACTGGGAAGCTTTTGAAATTAAGAAAATAAATAAATGAAGGAAAACAAGATGCTCGACTTTTATTTTTATTTTCAGTAAAGCAAAATTAAAACAACTAAAGAAGACAGTCTGTAAGTATAAAGGTTTCTGCACCTCGCTTCAACCCTGCTGTTTGTCTGCTTAAACTAGAATACATTGTTCCTCACTGTCATAACTGTAGGACCCATCACTTCCCCTTGGCTACTTATAGTCTACTGACCCTTTCTTTCCCAAATATGCTCAGTAACTCCTCAGGCAATCTACCTCACCTGTTGACCACAAAATGACACAACATATTCTTGAAAAGTATACTGCTGCATTTTGGGACTTCAAAATTACAGTAAAATAAGCTTAAATTAAAAGTGGAAAGGATTTAGCTGAGCCTTGCAAATAAATTCCTACAGTAAAATCCTTTAAGCTTGGTGAGGGTTGCTAGGGGAAGCAGTAATGTGACACAATAAACAACAAAACAAAACACTAATAAGAGCACAATGAACAAAGCTGTGTTGGCAGAAAAATAGACAAAGGGTTCATTTTTCCAAAATGCATAATGAATGAGCAGGATCATCCCCATTTTCAGATATAACATCAGAATCTTGGGCTTAATCTCCTGGCAAATTATTGAGGTTACAACAATCAAATCAAGTCAGCATTCCTGAAGATAAGCTAAAATGACAAATTACTCTTTTTTCCTTTCAGCATCTGTGATAGCATTAATCATGTAACTGTGGCTTATTTATGATCCTTTCTTTGATCTTCACAATGCATATCTACTGGGAGAGTTGAAAGCAATAAAGATAATTTTGATGTATTTTTGGAAGGTGTACTATTTTCATGTGAAAATTTAAAAAAAAAAAAAAAGGCATAGTGATATAATGACTACTACTGAAAAAGTGGAGTCCTTGCTTCCTTCCTAGGTAGGGGATTATTTCAGAATTATCATTTAGGAACTCCTTAAGATTAGAGGGAATTCAATAGCATCATAAAAAACAAGAAAATAACAACGTTATTAGAAATTACCATGCAATGAAGAGGGAAAAAAAAGGAATAGAAGAATAAGAACATTGCATCATTTCCTTATTTAGTAATAAAAACACTGAAGTATAAAACTAAGGTTCACAAAGCACTGCATTTCTACAACAAAAAATGGCTAAATGATTCAGTGATTGAGTCTCAGTGATTCTGCAAAATGGAATAAGGGCATTGTTTAGTACAGCCAAAATGAAATCTCAGAATACTTTTTCACAAGTCATAGAATACAAACTGGGATATTGAATAGGAGGGATTTGCTTAATATCTATAATAAAGAAGGGAAACCTAAGTTAAAATTGTTCTGCTTCAGTGTCCCAAGCTGACTACAGAAAGGAAATGTATACAGTTACAATTCCGTCAATGATTCCCATTCTCTGTCTCTGTGGAAATATTGTGAATTATTCATTAAAAAAAGCTTCATCAGAAGGGGAAAAGATGGAAGATGAGGTTTTTCTTTACAACATTTTACTTATGTATTTTAAAAGGAGGAAATGTAATGCTAGACTTAAGATTTTCAATATTTATGTAGCCAAGGTTATAGTTATGATTATGTGTGTATATTCTCAGAGACTCAGTTTACAAAGTAATGAGAACTGCAATCCAACATAATTTAGAATATCTCAAAAGAATGCATGATTTACTAGCCTTAATGAATGCAGTACTTCAAGCCTTCTTCCATCTGGACATTTGTTATTCTGCAGTGCATTGATAACATATGATATTCCATATAATTTTTAAAGAGATTTTTCATTTTGGAGTATACTTGATTAATGTCTTTGTTTGCCCAATTCCTTCTGCTGGCTCTTAATTGTTTCTTGTATTAAAAATTGTAATGAATTTAGAGCCAAAGTCTATTAAAAATAAATCTTTAATTCCGCAGTAAAAGTTGTTGGACTCAGGGTTTTTCTAATCCCTTTAGCTGCTCAATTCCCAGGATTCCTGGTTGACAGCAATTTTTTCGTCCAATTTCCTATGAGAAAATCCAAATTTCCCTTATTACGCCTAGCTAGGACCTTGAGTAAAGTGATAATAAAATATTTCACTGCTTATAGAACATTTCACACATTCAAAGCTTTAGGGAAATAGTAACTAATTAAATGAGTTGGACTTTCTTGTTGTTAACGCTGCTCACAGAGCATGCTCATTTCTGTCATAATTGTTTTTCCAGTGCTAATATAAAAATGACATTCAATGCATCTTGACACACTATTTCTCGATACAGAAATGGTTGAGAAAGCCTTGAAGTTGACAGACTAAGGGAAAATGTAAGAAACCAATATATCTCAAGTATTTCTTGAGGAGCTAGTAATCTTACATTAGTTGTGGCTACAGAGGATACAGGAGTCTTGTACAGACATCTTAAAGAGGATGGTAAGAAAGTGCCCTGGTTTCAGCTGGGGTAGAGTGAATTTCTCAGTAGCTGTTACAGGGCTGTGTTTTGGATTCAGAATGAGAATGTTTTTGATAACACTCTGATTTTTTGGATTTTTTCTGAGTTCTGTTTATCCTAAGTCCAAGACTTTTTTAATTCTTCTCATGCTCTGCCAGTGAACAGGAACAAAAAAGAAACTGTGAGGGAACTTAGCTGGGATAGTTGCCCTGAACTGTCCAAAAAGATATTACACATCATAGAACCTCATGCCCAGTATTTAAACTGGATCTGGACTCAGGAAGGAGGGTCTGGCATCAGTCAGCATGTGGTGAGAGCTTGTAGTGCCTCACTTTTTTTTTTTTACTTCATTACTGTCATTATTATAATTTACTATTATTACTGCACTTGTATTTTACTTTTGCTTATTAAACTGTTCTTACCTCAAAACCTACAAGTTTTACTGATTCTCTTCCCCATTCCACTGTATTTGGGGAGAAGAAGGGAGTTGAGTGAACAGCTGTGTGGTTCTTAATTTCCAGATGGGTTTAAACCACCACTCTCAGCAACAAATGAACTTTTTTCTTTCTTTGTAGAAATTATTATATATTATTTCTGTCTCATGATTTTTGGGGCTTTTTTTGGTTTTGTTTTTGTTTGTTTGTTTGTTTGTTTTGGGTTTTTTCAAATAAAGTTTTTCTTTTGCCTTCACTTTGGAAGACTATATCCTAAGAGTCTGTTTCTTCTACTATTCTTTTTGGGATGCTGAGACTGCACCTTCTCCAGCCTGATTCTGGGCTTTGCAGGCATAACTGAGCCACAAATATCCTGAGCTGATTTGATGATAGGAAAATAAGGTAGCTGAGTAGCCACATTTAGGACAGTATCATGGGGAAAAGGGAAAAAGAAAGAAATTTTCCCTATCATCTGTCTTTGGAGACTTCAGAAAGCATAGAGCACAGCATGAAATCTAGGCAGATCTGCAATACATTGAATACATCAGAGTTTTAAAACAGAGACAGAAATCAGCAGTTAAGAGCATCAAACTGTATAGAAAGACACAACAAAAACTTTAGCCAACAATAAAGTTACTATGGAATGTAGAAAACAAGTTCATCTCTGCATTATTTTCTTGTAGCCATTCTAATATCAAAACATGTCCCTCATGTTACACCCTTTGCTTACTCTTTAGACCGAGAATCCAAACACAAAGACTGCAAAAAATAGCTGTGAATCAGCTAACTAATGGGATTGGTTACACTCAGTGTTTATTACCTTTTAGGCTTTTATCTATTGTACCTAGGTGTAATTATTTCAATTCAGTTTCAAGTAATTGGATCACTAAAGTCTTGACATATTTAAAAGCAGGTTGCCCTATTCGGAACTAAAATGAGTAATTCAGTTTTAGGAGTAAAGCACATGTGGCAGTTAGCTCAGAGTTCTGCCCAAATAAACAGCCCCATAACCAAGGCAATATTGTGGAACACAAAAGAATAACGAATTATTTTAAGAAAATTATAAGGTATATTCAGTAATGAGACACCTGGAGACTTATTTTTGTTTGGGCTACAATTATCAAAAATTATTGTAGTTCTAAGTGCCTTCACAAACCTGAGGGATTTATGAGTAAAAATAATGTGGATGTGGGTTCCACATGGCATGTGATACCATTATTACCATTACACATTTGGATCAATATATATCAAACCCTGCCAAAAGAAACAGAGTTGAAAAAATTCCTGTACTTCTTATGCTTTCACATAAGAAAAAGAAAAGAAGAGGACAGATAATACATGAAAGTATATAAAAGGATGTTAAAATAGCAAAGTGAAGCTCACTAAATGGTTGCAAATTATTTTGTATGCTTTTGTTGCTGTGCATAAAAACCATAAATTGTTACATTGAATCACTGCATTTTAAAATTATCAGCAAATGTTCAGTGTGGAAAATGACAACCATACTAACAGAGACGGCAAATATATAAGAGACTGTAATAAGAGTATTGAGGAGAGCTTTGTAAGAGGAAAGTTTGGACAGCACACTTATAAACATAATTATACTAACTACAACAGATCCACCTGTAAGTAGGATTGGACAACTACATATACATAGTACTATTTTTTTCCATCAAGTTGTGTTTCTACAATAACAAATATAATTGTCTTTTAAATTCTCTACCCAAACAAATTTCAAGGTGATTTAAGAAGAGGCATAAAATTAAAATAGAATAATAGTAACTAAACCAACTTTTCAAGAAATTAAGGGCTCCTTGCTAAAATGGAAATCCTAAATATCATTTCAAGACATCTAAAAATAGATGAACTTCTGTCTTAGAAGAATGTGTCTTACGAAGTTTTGTGACATATCCAATTTTATGATTTTATCCAAAAGTATTTTTACTGTGTTTTTAAACTACTTTTCTTTATGAATCAATATTTTGGTTATTAACCAGGGAGATGAGCCTGAAAATGAAAATGCAATTATAAAGACCCAAGAAAAAAATTATTTTCTTTTACACAAGATAGAAATGTTCTGATTCTTTTGCTGGTATAGTCACATTATTCTCAGACTACTGAACTATACTTAAAAATAGAAAAACTACTGTGAAATTGAATTAAAATCATATAGCTGTTTCAGCAAGCATTGAAATGCTAGCACAAAATTTCTACAGAAGTAAAAGCGTAGTAAAGAAAACCAATGAAGAACTTGTGCAAGAGATATTAATGTTTTATTTGCAGAATTGATGCTTAATGTTAGAAAATAATACTGACTGATATTTTTAGGCCATTCAGAATTAAGGTCAGACATGATAGCATTGCAACCTATTTCAAAACCCTATGTCAATAGTTAGCAGACCTTATTAACATTTAGATCATTTTATTAAGTTCCTACATACTGTTTAAACATTTGGCAAGAAACAATATTATTGGATGATCTATTTCATCATTCATATTAAAATTGCTGACAAATCTGCATCTTAACATGAGCAGTATTTATTTATTTTTTTTATTTTTTATATGATTCATAAGATCCTCATCTTAAAGCAGGAAAAATATTTAGAAATATGACTTTTCTTAAATTAAGCAGGTCAGCGTGTATAATTCATATTTGCTTAAAGACTTCCAAAGAAAGAACATATCAGAAAGGTAGACTGTGAGTCAGAGGCACAGATTACCTTGCCATTATTCAGAAACAGCAAAATAGGATTTAAAAAGTGAGAATGTCTAATGTTATAATGTAGGACTTCAGCAGCCACCAGCCTAATGAAAGCAGCCATCCGGCTTTCAGTGGTCCATCTGCGCACTTGCCACCAGCCTTGCCTGATTCTTATACCAATCAGGCATTACATGTAAGTCTGTTCTGTAATATTTCTCCTCTTTCTGATCTCTGTTTGTCATACTTCCTAACATAAATGGCAAGTCCACACTCACTGAGTGTAATCCAGTGGCAGAAAACTTCTTACTGTAACATATAAAGTAACTAACCTTGCATTCATTGTAAGGTATTAGTCATTGCACATTCTGCTTTTGTAGGTGCAAGTCATAAAGGCCAAATTGTCCTACCTACTCTGCACACTGAGACTGGGGTTTGGCAGCTCTTTCCTAGAGGTCCTCTTGAAACATTCCTCATCCTGGCCTCAGCCACATGTCAGCTGACTATCAAAAGGCTTCAGTATTTCTCTCCCTCCATCTCAAGGAAGGGTTTGAAGCCAACTGTGAGACCAAGACATCTGAGACACCCTATGTGTCCAGATGGCTCGCCAGTCAGGCAGCTGATGTACTCAGCACATGGGCCCCTCCTTTCCCTCTCCTATTTATTTTCCCCAATTCTACTGCAAAACAAAGCAAGAGCAAATAGTTAGAAAAAGAAAACAAACAAAACTCAGAATCCCCTAAAACTGAGACTTTACTGTCTTTTTTTTTTAAATCGCCAACTCAGATTCAGAGCTGCTAAGATGTAGGAAATGACATAAAAAGTAAACTTAGTGCTAATTTAGCTGCTCTCTTACAGATACTCCTTCCTGACAGTTTCTGCTCAGCACTAATATCACCAGAAATGCCATCATACAAAAAAATACAAAGGCAGCAAGCTAATTTATACACTTGGATATAATGAGATGTGGAGTCAAGGTGACAATAAAGAGAGTAACATGCTTTAGTTACATTGGCAGTATCTAGCATGCACTTTTATTATTTTCTGAGCTGGAATATGTCTATCATTTGAAGAAATGTATCCTTTAAGAAAAAAGATCCTTCAGAGTCATATATATATCTAGTTAAAAACATATCCATAAAGGATTGAACTGAATTATTTAAATCTATGGGTAGCAAATATATTTCCAAATTCTAAAAAGAAATTGCATGTTATAATTAATTCTCATTCATTTTTCATTAATAAGTAACAGTAGTAGATGATTTTATAATACTGATAAAAACCAGCAATTTCACAGAATCAGTTCTAGTTCTTACATCAATGTTGCAGAAATTGGTAATATATGAATAAAGGAAACATTACAGACATTCTCAGTAATATATATATATATGTGCATGTATATATATATATATATAATGTGACTTTCTTTAGGAATTCACCTACTGTGTCAAAAATTACTCTGCTCACACTACGAATAACATTCTTGCCCCCTGAGCTTACATTAGTGTTTGATTTATTTATATTTTTCTGTCTTATTTAAATGTAGTGATTGAATCAGCTATTGAGATATTTCACAAAAAGAAAATCACTTTTTGACTTCTTTAAAAGAAGTGAGCAGTAAGGAAATTACCAGAGGAAAAGGAGCACTCACTAGAGGATCTATGTTGGTCATGGGATAATTCCAAGATAAAAACAATTCCATCTTCAAAGACATTAACAGCAAAGAGCTGTCTCATCAAACAATGCTAATCATCACATAAACTGAAAGCAGTTAAACAGCCTCTGGCATGTGAGATGATACACATATACAGTTGTAGGAACATTTGGAGTAGCAGCAACATATTTTAGAGGCAATTATACTGAAGATAAGAGTCAATAGCACCATGCCTTGTTGCAAACATCAGTGGCAACAATGCAAGATGTAGTTCAGAATCACTAATACAAGTTTTGAACATCAGCTACATCCTTGTGACAAATACCAAGCTGAGTTGTTCAAGTAATATAGCTGCATTCAAACCAGAGCATTGTCTCAGGAACCAAGTTTTAAAGCCAAGGTAAATGCTGAACAGTAGCTTTAGTAATATGACCAAAAAACTTCAACCATCCCACAAATGCTTCCTGAGTAACACTGTCCTTGTTCCTCAAGATCTGCTTCAGTTAAACATGTAGTATATATCTTTCTCTGTCCCAGGAACCACAGAAATCAATAACAAATCAGTGAGGTGGATTTTAAAGTGAAAGAAAGGATGCTTGAAGAAAGAACCTGGTTACTGCCTCTCATTTAACCTTTCTCAGTTTTGAAGCAGAGCAGTCTGTTCATGAGACACAGCCTATGTTCAGATAAATAAGCTATTTTTGGTCTCCTCAGCTATAGTAAGTACTCCCATATTCACTGCAGGACAGTGCTGGTTAGATGAATGTTTCTCTCTCTCTTTCTATCAATCTACACCCCAAAGAAAAGGTAAAAAACCTTGAGAATACTTTGCTGATGTTTCACAGCAAAACTCCTGTGACTACTTCCTAACAAATTGGGCTACAATGCTGCAGAAGAAAGGTACTACAAACAAAGACAAAGGGAAAAGTGACATCTCTGACCAGGTTGTTGTGCAACTGCAGTCAGCACAATAACTAAGAAAAACAGTCTTCTAAGTTGACTTTGCTGGCTCAACCACAGAACCATGATTGTACAGCCACAAGGGTGCATCCTAATGGCTTGCTGAGCTAACAGAGCTTACTCATAACTATCAAAAAACCCAAATCCAACTGCAAAATTTGGTTTGTGCCATGCAAATGTGGACATTTGGCATCCACATCAATGGGTGCAACTCATAATTTTAGGTCAGATACTGCAACCAGTTTTGTCAAGAATTAATGTTTAATGTTGTTCAGCAGAGAGTGTGGCATCTATGAAGGAGCACTAGTTCCTCATTTTCCATCCCTTTAACACCGACGGTTTAGTACTTATTTAGCTCAGAAATAGCCTTAGGATTTGTGTCCCTGACCTGAAACATGCCACAGACTATCATACAGTAAGTTTTGACCTTTATAGGAAAAATACATTTACACCAATTTCTAATTCCTTCAAAGACATGATCACAATCTGAAATTAAAATGCATTGCATTAAAAAATATAAAGTACCAAAGGTATCATCTTTCAGTAACTAGAAATACATTAGGTAAAACCCCATTATTTTGGTGTGAAAATGTCAAAATTACCTCAGGAATCAATCAGGTTGTCAATTGTCAATGAAAGCAGATGACACACAATGATATGGGCAGACTGACATGCTGCTTGCTTCAGATTCAGAAGATCACTTCAAAGTAGCAGCAGGTTAATTTCCAGGAGTACAGAACATCAGCAGAGGCTGTCTTTTTTCAGCTTTAAGATCATGACTAATATGCTTGAGCAAGCCAGAGCCTGAGTGAGCCAAAACTGAAGCATTCCAAGTAGCTGCCATCTCTGAAACAAATAAGTAACTTGAAAAACTATGAAAGGTTGAGCATTTTGGTAATGTAGTAAGTACTGGTAAACCTATGGTAATGTAGTTTGATTCCTAAATGCAATTTGATTCCTAAATGTAGGAATTCCTAATGTAGCTTGATTTCTAAAATGTATGACTTGATTTTAAAAATATTGCTCTCTCTGGGCCTAACTTGTTACTGAACACTTTACAAGCCATTGTGGATGATAACTATGAAGCAGGGAGCACAGTGCCTGTGGAAAAGCAGGCTGCATAACTTTCTCACTCTCACCTGAGAAAGTGGCCTGGGAAATCATAAGGAGGAATTAAAACAATCCTCAGAGATAGAAGACAGCCTTGCAGGTGCTGTTTGTCTGTTTCTTGTTTTCTTGCAAGAGAAGGTCGAGGGGTGGTGTACCCCACTGACCAATGATGGTGATGTGTTAGTTTACTAACCAATAAGAGTTTTACTTTTCTCTACTTTCACATATGGGTCTATAAAAGAAGATCTGAGGTAATAAACCTTGGAGAAACTCTCCTGTTCAACTCCCAAAAGAGTCTGTGTCGTTCTTCTTGCCGTTCCCAATAGACCAACAAGCCATGGATAAGATTTAGTATCGACAGCTGAACATAGAGCTGGGGAACGTCATTCATCAGGTCAAATTCAGATTTTTTCAGCTAAACTTATAATCTACACAATTTCTACTGTCACTGGAGAGAAGTTAGCTCAGGCCTGTATTGATGTCTGAAACAGATCTTCTAAATCATACCCTAAAATCACTGTTTACTTCTATTGAAGTTACTTCTCAGGGAATTCCTGGGGTGATATTTTCTACAAAGTAGACTTTTAACTGTAGTTGAGCTGAAATGCAACATCTATTATAATTTCTTCTTTAAATTTCCCCTCTTTTAACTATAAAATTCATGGTGTTCTATGAAAACTTGGTTGTTTCATTTCTGATGGCTAGAACTACATGAATAAAAGCTAAGCAAGAGAAAAAAAATTGTAGTCTTGGTAAAAAAAATAAAAACTCAAGCCTGACAGCAGGATGCAATCACTTCTTTCCAATGTACATGAGGCAATGATGAGGAAAGTACTAAAAGTCAGAGGAAAATTAGCAGGCCAGATGGCTGGTGAAACACTGACAAAATGACAGGAAAATGAAAAACCTAATAAAAATGAGCAAGTGACTATAGGAAGTGCATGCAAGGCATTAGAAATTAAATCATAAAGAACCAGAGAAAATAAAGAACATTATTGGAGGATGCAGGAGAAAGAAAACAAGAAAACTTTGTGTAGGGTAAGATCCAAGAGAGGTGACATGCAGCAACAGATGTTTCCCTGTGGCAAACTGATGAAGAGCCACATGAGTAGGGTGTAAAGCTACTAAATATATATCTTGCTCACATCACTGGTATGTGATTTTTAGGCTTGTTTTGTAAGAGGGATCAAGGACTCCAAGAGACAAAGAGAAAAAATAGTGTGAACTATTGTAAATAGTAACAGTGGTAGTGACGATAACAGAATTGAAGCCCCTGCAGTGACTTTCATTACAGACTTCAAAGCACAATAGAAGCATTAATTAACCCTTATGTGATGTCTCTGAGGTGAGGTTTTACATGCTGCTTTCAGATAAACAGACTGAGCATCTAAAATTCGACATAAACAAAATTATACTACAAATAACAAAAAAGAAAGAAATAACTTCTTTTAAAAAAAAAATGATAATCTGATGCCCAGTACCTAGTCTAGCTATCAGGAAATTCTTGTAAAATTCTAGAGAGTTTTTTCAAATGGCTACAAAGCCTGTTTGCAAGAGGATAATTTCCATTGTCACCAAAGTCAAAAAGGATTTTCACTTGCCTGTAGTGTAGTGGAATACAAAGATCCTGATGCATCTGACATACAATTTGGGCAACTGGGTTAAACTTGTTGAAGCGTGAAATAGTGAAATGATACATTGCAAAGGGCATTTATTGTGAATTTAGCATTTTGTCACAACAGTAGTACTTCAGTCACATGTTTTGTTCTTTACTGGATGAGATGTCATTATAAAACATGCTGAATGTGTACGTTAAATTAATTTTAATATAGGACTTAAACTGAATTCAGAATAGAATATAAATCTGAAACATGACTGCTCACCCAATAAGAGGAGATTAAAAGACCGTACAAACATAAAACCCATTAAGACCCAACCCAAAACTTTCTTGCTAATTAAAGAACAATGCTTTAGGATGTAATTTCCCTTTTCAATCTGTTACACAGCCTAAAAGAAAAGAAATTCTGGTTCAGCTGATGACTGGAGTCTTTATTTGTTCTCACACCAAAATTTTCTTACTTTAAATCTGTAGACTTGTGAAATCAACTCAGATTCAATAATCTTTATCTTAAAGAGAAATATCTCATTATTTAGGTGTAAATAGTTCTGAATATCTGCAAAGGCCAGAGAAACAATGTACTCAGTGTATGCAAATATAGTGTATAAAAAGTAATGTGCCATCGTCACCAGATGTAAAGATTCTGGATATAAGCAAGTTGGTATTTGTAGGGAGGATTTTGTGGTACAGCTTTGAAATACATGTGCCATAATAAATACAAAAAAAAATGCCTGTCTCTCCAGGTGAGGATAACAGAAAATAACTATTTTGTGGCAAGAACACAGGTGAACTCTAAGCTATGACATGTTTGGTTCAAGATGGGGCTTATGAAAAGCTACCAGTAACAGCACAAAGCAAGGAGCTGTTCAGTTGTCACATTTCCCCAACTGAAGGGCAAATTCAACACTTCAGTGCAGAACACAACCTGAATGTGCTGGTGGAAGGGTCTTATTAACAGGCTAATTAGAGCACATAAATGGTGATTTAGGTTACTTTCCAAACACAGTTTATTCAAATTGAGGAGAAGTTTTATAGGAAATTCAAGATTATACGCTTGATTTCATTTCTTAGGTTTTGTGGTTATTTATTTTCAGATCAGTCTTGTCATCAGTCACTGTTCCAGACTTTTGTACAAAATTCCTCAATTATCTCCACTTTCTCTGCTTTAATTCCCTGTCTGGGCCTGTTCCAGAGCACATAACCTCAATATATTCTGAATGCAATTAAGGAAAAAAATAAATTCCCAATGCATCCCTGGTTGTCCTAAGAACATTCCCTCCATGGAAACAGAACAAAGTCCCAAGGAGGATCCGGGGACATTGAGTGCAGCTGTCAGGTCCTCTGCACCACCTGCTGTCTTCTAAATGTCACTCTTTTGAGTACTGTCTGCTAGATTTGCATTGCTACTGTTAGCAAAACAGGAATTAAACTTGCTTAATTCCATCTTTGATTCCGTGATATGACACCTGCAAGTACTTTGTTGAAAACATAGGTCTATAATTTTGACAAAATAAAATTATAAATGGAAATATTTTCAAAATAAAAACAGCAGACAAAATGTCACTGCTTACAGCTACGACAAAGAGCACTTGTTAGCCCTCTGATACTTGGAGGGGAAAAAATTGTATGTGGACTAAGAAAATTTGTGTCTATTTTCCAGTTAAATAGGTATGCTAGTGGAATGGACATCAACATGATTCTTATGTCACTTAGGGGCACAAAATAGAAATACCCCACTGCGAAGAGCAAACAGGCCACAGTCCTTATTCTTAGGTTTCTCACACCTACAAATCAACAGTGCCTTTCCCCAGGCCTTCCAATTTAGTTATACTATCTGAAAAACAACTTTTGGAATACCTTATCAAAGAGAGAAAGTTGAACCACATCAAGGGTGGAAGAAAACAGATTAAAATAAGAAAGATCTATTTGAGGTACGCTTGTACAGCAGAACAAATAGGAGCATTAGTGGATGAAGAGTAAGCAAGTTTACTCTCTCTCCTTGAGAAAAGGGGATTAGAGATTTTTTCCAAATGTGTTTAGTATCAGAATATATTAGATAAATCTCATTGTTTTTTACTTCATTTACTCTCTGCTCCATTGAGATTGGTAGATTTATGAATTGGCATTTTACCCCATCCCTTTTAAGTTCTACTTAGAATGAGTTTTGAAATGATTAAATAATAATAAAAGCTATACATGTGGCAGCTTGAAATGTTGTACAAAGCTACATCATGAGGTGTTTTCAGAATGAGGTGTCAGAAATAGAAAGAACTACAGGAGAAATAATAGGATGAATAATCACCTAATGAGAAAGAAAACCTCACAAAAATTCAAGTGCATACTGGTTTTCAATAGCTGCAAGTGGCACACACAAATGAAATTAAAGAAACTATTTTAATGTACAGATGTGTCCTGGGGAAAATTCTTAATATAAGCCATGATAAACAAATAGGACAATTTTATATGAATGAAAAATTTGCCCAAGAAATCTGGTCTGGTAAAAGAGAAGTGCTTTTGCAGATTATATGGCACCCTTCTGCAAAATACATGAACAAATTGGAATCAAATGGATTTTTGAAAGAGAAAGAAGGAAAATGTACCTAGTGTTGGTCATAG
Source organism: Parus major (assembly GCF_001522545.3). NCBI lineage: Eukaryota > Metazoa > Chordata > Aves > Passeriformes > Paridae > Parus > Parus major. Next base: position 97,537,875 of record NC_031769.1, read on the forward strand.
TCAGCAAGAATAAATGAGAAGGGCTGGAAAGAAGCCAGAGGAGACTGACAACTGGCAAGTGGTAAGAATAGGTATGACTTCCTGTGGAACATAGCATCAGGAACTTGGATGATCACAGCCCCCTCAGATCTTGGTAAATTTACATCTTCCAGAAAGTCAGCTGGATTTAACAGCATGGCAACATCCTGCACAGTTGGGGGCAACAAAAAGAAATTTGAAGCTGGTGTTCCTTTCCTGCTGGGTTTTTACATCTCCAGTTGAGAGGCAGCAGGCAGCCCCAGCAGAGTACCTTTATGTGTGTACTTGTTTCATGTCAAAATAGGGAATAAACTGTTGGAGTAGTGCAGCAAGAGAGAGGAAGCTTGAGGTTTTCTGAAGGAGGCTCACCAGCTGCACACATAAAAATGTTCTGCTGGGAAAACACAGAACTAATATTCCAAGGACATTTACGGGGAAACAGAAACAATATAATGAACAAAGAATGGGCAAAACAAGTAGATAATGAGTTGCTACTGCCATAGTCATTACACAAGAGTTGAGACACTGCACAAAAAGCTGGGGAGAAGATAAATAAGGACATGCCATCAGGGATAAATCAAAAGCTTAATGGTCTATAGGAAGTTGAAAGTTTTTTTTCTAAAAGGGCATATTGGGCAATTACAGACCTGTCAAATAAGTAGGAAGGAAGATAAGAAACCAACGTGGGACATTATCCATCTGAGAGCAAAAGATAACACCTTTATTTCTCTGTCATTAAAGCCAGAAATTTTTCAGATATTGAAAAATATTTGAATTTCTTTCTGATTTGTTGATTGTTTTTTTGTATTTAAGTTCACTCTTCATGAGATTCTATTTCTATTTATTTTAGAATTTCCTAATAAAATATGCCTATAGATTCAGAAAATACATTCCAAGAAATACTTCATCATATCTGAAGTAAGCAGCAACTCAAGATACTGCATCGTTCCAAATTTAGCTTTGTCTTCTCTTGATGGAATTTTCCTTCTTGGAAATTCTCTAAAGAAAGTATTTCCAGCAAAAGGCTGGCATTTAAATGGTAAACAAGACAGTTTACATTGTCAGACCTTTTTGTAATTTTATGAAATTCTGTACTGGTGGGAGACAGGCCTACTGTATGGGATGGCAGCTTCATCAAGATAGTTGCTTATTGCATTCAATTGAAAGAGAAAAAAATTCATACCATTTTCTGAACACAAAATTTTTCAATTAGTTTGACTAAACCTGCATTTTTTTCCTTCTGTTTTCATGACTGAAAACTTCAAACATAGAGAAAAATATGAAGTTGGCTGAAGTTGTGTTTTCCAGTCTTGACATTGTTCTACTTTGAACATTCACTGCTAGTATTTTTTAACATTTGTAAATTACATCACTTCTGAAGTGAAATGCATACCAAAAAGAGTAAGTCTTAAAGGCATCTGTGAGGACAAGGGCTTTGCAATCCAGAGTAAGTAATGGACTTTAAAAATACTCTCCTCAAAGACATATTTGACATATAATATCTACGCTACATCTTAAAAATTTTTTTGTAAACAGCAATTAAGTCATCAAGACCAGGAAAATGCAAGAAGTGAAGCTGATGCAATAATTAATTCAGAATGCCCAGGATAACATTGCCAGAAATAGACAATAGTATCTGTTTTCCCATGTTGAAGGGGGTATAGTCAAAATGTCAACAGATGAGAAAGTATATATAGTAGCAGAACAAAAGCAGTATTGAGACAAATAACAGAATAGATAATATAAAGCAAAACCTGATATTTAAAAAATACACAAGAGATCCTTTCCTTGTCTTTTTCTGACTAATTTCACAAGTTCTGAAAGGAATATTTTAATTGATTTCTTCTTCCATTTTTCTTACTGCTTCTGCTTTTTAATAACAGCTCCACAAGTAATAATAATTAATTTTATTTAATTTGAATTTTAATAAGATTTTAATGACATTAAAACCAATAATTCATATCCAAAATGAAAAATTTTTAGTGAGCTACAAAGACAACTATTTCTTAGATAAGAACTACGTCATTAAGGGAGAAATGTTGCTAGACTGATGTTGTGGGTTGACCCTGGTTGGACACCCAGTGCCCACCAAAGCCAGTCTATCACTCCCTTCAAAAAGCTGGACAGGGAAAAAGTACAATGAAAGACTCATGAGTCAAGTTAAAGACACAGAGGAGCCACTCACCTGTTACTGTCATGGGCAAAATAGACCTGATGTGGGGAAGATTAATATAATTTATTACTAATCAATCAGAGTAAGATAATGAAAAAATATAAGCAAATCTCAAAAAATCTCCTTGCCTCTTCCTCTGAGGCTTAGCATCATGCTCTAATTTTTTACCTTTCTCCCTAGGGGCATAGGTGAATAGGAAGCGGGGCTTGTGGTCCGTTCAAAACACATCTCTGTCATGGCATCTTCCTCACTCCTCATCCTCTTCCACTGCTCCAGCATGGGGTGCCTTCACAGGAGACAGTCCTCTAAAACTTCTGTGTGAGTCCTCCCCACAAGCTGCCCCTCTTCATGAACTGCTCCAGCCTAGGTCCTTGCCACAGGGTGCAGTCTTTCAGAAACAGACTGTGCCAGCACAGGCTTCCCATGGGGTCACAGCCTCCTTCAGGCACGCACCTGCTCTGGCCTGGTGTCCTCCATGGGCTGCGGGTGGATTTTGGCTCCCCCATAGACCTCCATGGTCTGCAGGGACGCAGGTTCTTCATGGTCTGCATCACAGGCTGCTGGCTTGTCTCAGCTCCTGTGTCTGGAGCACAGCTCCTCCCCCTCCTTCTCCATTGACCTTGGTGTCTGCAGGGCTGTTTCTCTCACTTGTCTCTCTGGCTACAGCTTTACAGGCTCTTTTCCTCCTGTTGTTATGCTTTTTATCCCAGAGGCATTGCCACCACCTTGGCCAGCAGTAGGTCCATCTTGGAGCGCACTGGCATGGGTTCTTTCAGATATGAGGGAAGCTTCTCTGAGCTTCTCACAGAAAAATCACTGTAAGCACTGCCAAAACCTTGTCATGGAAACCCAATATTTCTAATTATAATATATTTATTTTGTATTTTGTCATTAAATCAATTTTTCCACAACTTCTTAATCTTATTGCTACCATTAAGAAATTAAAGTGCATTGCTTCATGCATGTCACTTGCATTTAGAAATACCAAAAATTAATTGATGTAATTTAGATTTTGATTTTTAAAATAATGCAACGTCCCAATGTATCTTTGTCTCTCCCCAAAAAGCTCTGCCATTTGGTTGAGCTATGGTACTTATCAGATTCCTTTTTCTACACACTCCCTTTTTAATGTAACAGGAAAAACCTCGAACCTTGTGAAACACTGAGCACCCTTCACTAGAACTGTATGAATTGAATAAGGAACTGGATCCATATATTAAAAATGGAACTCATGTGGTAAGCATCAGAGCTCGTGTGGCCACACACTTCCTGATCTGGTCTGCTACTTCAACAGAACTTCAGCTATACACAACAATGTTTGCTTATTTCTAAAGATGGAGGCAAAAGCAAAAATTATGTTTAAAGGAAAATATGAGCAGGCATTCTACCTATCAGCAGGTGTTTGGAAACAGCGGGACTTGTACATTTATTTTCTATAATTCCCATAATTACCGCCCCTGTACTTGCTGTAATGATGTCACAGCAGGTGTCAATTTGTGCATCTTAGTGCCGTGATGCTCCTTATTAGAAGTACCATTTTGGGATAACATCCAAGGTACCTACCACAAGTAGGTACAAGAAATGCAACTTTGTTGTATAAACAGCTTTCCTGGCTTATTTTCAGCATATAAGAAATATTTTAGTTAGAAGTATCTACCTAATATAAATTCTAACAACATTTGAACCCACGTACCATTTCTTTTGCATTCCTATGCAAACCATCCTCAATTACATTTAACAAAATTTCACTGCAGTTTGTTCTATGAGTGTATTTTTTTTTCTTCCTCTCAGAAATACATTTGAACTGAATTTAATGTTTCATGAAAGTTGCTGATGTGAAAGCCTTTGAACCTGAACTCTTCCTTTCCCACAGAACAGATTCTTTACTGCATAGAGAGATACTTTCAGCTCCCATGTTTTCTATATCTTTAAATTCTTCATGCTTCATCAGGGATTTAAATATACATACAGGGGATTGAGTTAATTTTGGACTACAGAAACATCTAAAATTATTAATGAATCACTGTTAGTCTAAAGCCCATGTCATTTCAAGAAATACTAATGATTACTTTTGGCTTTTTAATTGGAGTATTTTCAAACAGTATTCTTCTTCAGTTATGATAAACACTACTTAAGTGGTATTTTAGAGCTTCTCCAGGACAGTCTATAGTAATAATATATGAAAACAGAGACATAATTTTTCACTTAAAGCTAGCTGTTATAAAATAAACAAATTAATTTAGAAAACAGTCAAAACCACTTTTTTATTCTCATTCTTATTATCATATGAAAATGTAGTACTTCCTGTTTCTCCTGTCTAGATTAAGAACTCTACATATGCATGTTTTATCTGAAATATTATTTTTTTTTAATTTTGAAATTTTTCCAGAAATTCTGGTAGGACATGCTTTGTCGTGCCAGTGGCAGTCTTCTCCATTAGCTGGATGAAGTAAAGAGGTGTAATAATATGTCTATTTTTCTTTTTTTAAGGGTGATGTATTTTTACTCCTTCTTCTAAGAAATACTGGAGAAAGATGAACAGAAATAAAAGCGAGGAATTAATAGAGAACCACCTTTACTAGCAATTAATTAAAATGTACACAACTGATCAAATATGAAAGTGAGTTCCAAATGCAAAATGCTATAGAAAATAAACTACATTTTTCATATCTTTTTAAAAATCTTCTTTAGACAAAAAAACCACAACTGGTATCTATCATCTCTTGTAAAATATGCATAGTTCTTTTCTATTTTTCACTGTGGTTTTAAGTTAACTAAATATCACACCTTTAAGAATCTTTTATCACAGACATAAAATTCCAGAAAATCAAAAATTAAGATGAAGCCTAAATGATAATATATATATAGAAGTGAAAAATTAATAGTAAAAATAGATGCTAATATACTTGGGTTGTTTTATTTAATCTCTACCTTTCACATTTAATTATGTCAGTGTAAAAAAAAAAATCACATCTCAATGCTTTTTAACACATACAGCAATATACATCATCCTTTCCTTTTTTGTTTTAAAATCTGTATGCCATTTTTGAATCATGTTAACTATTCAAGATTATATTTTAAATCTGGTGACCCTTTCTGTGCTTATCGAGTAATTGCTGCTTAATTTCATCTAAATGTCAATGTACATGCTGTTTGGATAGCCTAATATATCATGGTACCTTTCTAGGAAGTACTCAGGGCCATAAATTAACTCTAATTTCCACTGCATTCTATAATTAGCAGTTATTGGTGAGCTGAATGTTTACAAACAGAGCTACACATTTTCACACTGATGTATTTCACAAAATCTTTGCAATTTCATAGGTAGTAGCACTATGTAATGCACAATGTAAGTCAAGGGTGTTTCAAGGACATAGAGCACCTTGTGATCTGCAATTCCTCAGTAGTATTTGAAGGAGAGACCTGATGGTACCACCTATAAAACCTATGTGTTTTAATCAGGATGCAATCACAACTAAGAAATATAAGTGTACTAAAATAGTGATAGCAGCAGCATGTGTTTTGTAATGCCGTGATAGCACAGCCAGACACAATGCATATGCATTTTATGTAAACGTGGGATTGTTGTGACCACCAATGGGGCTAAGAAGGATTACAGCTCAAGGGAGAGTACAACCAAGAATCTGCAAGACAAAGGACAAGACAAGTAGAGGAGACTGCAAATAGGCAGGACCTCCTGCCAAATACCCCAGAAGGATGAATTGGAAAATCAAAAACCATATAAGCCTTGTTTAGTGAGAAAAGGGTAGCAAGAAGGCTAAAAGACCAAGAGTGATGAGGAAGTATGAAGAAGACAGGAGTCTCCTCTCTGATTTGTCTCACCAAAGGGCTATCCAGGCTGGTCACCATGACCTTGGCAGCTCAGTATCACCATGGAGCATGGCATTCACTGTGAACTACACAACATCATCTCCAGGACACAGTGTGCTCACCACTAACTTCAGACATAGCTATTTACTTCTGTGAGTTCATAGTGGTAATGGTTATTAATGTGTAGGAGAAAACCATTAGCATGCAGTGTGTTGGTAACGAATGAATGAATCTCTTAAAGTTTTGTTCTCAAAGTTTGAAAGCAGCTTGATTTATCAGTCTTCTAAACACTCCCCTCAGAACAATCTCTAATCTCCTAACTGAAATACATGAACATATATTTAGTTGTAACAATATATAAACATTTGAAATATATTATTTTTTGTGTTGTCACAAGAAGAAACATAAACCGAGTAGATGATCAGACCTTCTAAAGCACAGATACAACTCTTACATTGTAAATAAAAATTTTTCCCTAAGTTTTATTCAAGTCAAAAAGAAAGTTAGCAAAGACTGGTAACATATTTCCCCCTCATCATAGAAGTATAATTTGTATTGAGGTTTCTTAGATAACTTGAGTCCTTGTCATTCATACACAGAGATAATTCATGCTTTATACTGCTGCTGATGAAGGAAAAATGCTCTTGCTATATGAAGATATAAGGTTCTTGTTGTACTGTGCCAATTTTGAGAATTATTCCATTATTATCAACTGGATAATCTTCAAATTTACCTCTGTCTATACTCATGCTTGTTCATTAATACCTCAGTTCTATGACACTCAAATTAGGAAATAAACTGTGGGCCTTAAGTTTGTTTCAAGAAGAAAGGAAAAATAGACTGAATAGTTTTGCTTTACTACCTCTGTGTAGTCATCCCAATGAAAGCTTTAGAATCTTTTAAGTAAAGAATAAAATTAAAATTTTCCAAGTAAACTTATAATTAATTGAATAAAAAATTAAAAGCATGCTTGTAAGAACACAAGTAATGGAGACTATTCTTTCTGGCTTTTTACACAGGTAAATGCCTTGTAAATTTCAAAATTGAAACTTTTGAAATTATGTGTTACAATCATTTACATCATTAGCACTGGGAAAACAACAAGGAGAACTTCTAAGAGAATAATGTATTCACCCTTTCTTTTCTCATTTTCGAACAGCAATCCAGTGTGCTTTTCTAAAAAGATGGAGACCGATGAGAAAGCTCTATTGATCCACCTCCATCTCCTGCTCTGAGATAAATAATGCCTAAAGCAAACTGGCTTCAAAGAGACACATTGATTTGAAGACAATTTAAACGGGGAGCATATGTGTCTGAAGGGAAGAATTTCTCTGCAAGAACCAAATGCGGACTATCAAATTTAGCACATTAAAAAGATATTGTAGAAATTATGCTGTATAATGGTTACTAGAGTCCTCAGAAGTCCTTTCACACCCACCCAGTTTCATAGAGCTAAATGTTGCCCAAAGGCAATCCCTAGTATTCAGAGGAAAGAAGTAAATTTCTAGAGACTGAGCCAAGATGATGCATCTTACAAAACTGGACAGTATCTATCTTTAACTTTATGTTGTTAATTTATGAGCCTCTCTGGAAAATTGCCAGACAACTGAAAACAGTAAAAATCAAACATATACCCCCAAAATACTCATTGTGTGATATAATTTGCCTTCCCTTTCTTCATTGCACTGCTTACATAATGATGTAATTAAGCAGTTTTCATTCGAAAACAAAAGAATCAGGGATCTAGACTTTGTTGCCCTCTCTTGAGCAGCTCTCACAAATAACAGCTTCTGCAAGCCATGGAATGAGCTACTGGCCAGTGTGAATAAATTTGAAAAGAGCATAAAAGAACCTGTGAGATAGTCTGTCAGTTTGGAAACTGGTTCTTTTCATGATGAATCTTCAAAGCCAGTGAGAAAATTACTGTCAAGTTTGCCAGGGAGCAGTATCTGATAAAGTCTTACAGAAATTATATAAATACATAGAATGTAAACTATAAGTAATTGTATTTGTCTATAACTTGCTTTAGGAATTAATTTTTCTTATTGATTAAATGTCTATCCATCATCAGCTAATATTTTGTTTCCATTTCTAATTATTTCCAGTAAATTAAATGTTCATTACATTTCTCAGTGTTCTGTTGAAATTCTTTTTCACTGATTTGAGTGCGCGTTGTTAACAGCCAAATTTACTTGACTCTCATTGCACACTGCTGGAAATGAGCATGCAACATGCAAAGTAAATGAAAGGCAAACCTATAACTAATCCATGAATCATAAGGGAAAACATGGGGTAATCTGCATCTTCGCAAAGATACTGATTTTCATTGTGTAAGAAGTAAGAATACAGTAGATTAAATTAGAAGAACACTCATTCTATGTAGATAGAACTTATTGGTAAACAACGGGTAAACACCTTCATTTAAAGGAAACATGATTTACAAAAGAGACTAAAGATGATATTTATATATTAATGAATTCTTTTTAAACCATTAAATTCTGAAGTGCTGAAGGGCTTTTTCATGTTACTTTGAGTAGAATAGAAGGTGTGACTGGCTATTCTTTTAACTTTTTGTATTTTTTATTAGCTTGCATCCTCTGTGATTTCTGTAACAATTTCCATAGAAATTTATATAAAAATTATTATTTCAGTAAAATAATGTCCTTATCAGCACCTTTAGAATACATTGATACAACAGAAAGAAATGCATTTCTTGTATTCACTGTGAATGAACCAGAATAACTGGTTCAACCTCTGCAACTTCCCAATAATTAACCTGTCCTTGTTAGAAGCAAAGCAAATGCATTTCAAATAATCCAGTAGTGATCACTTATGTACAAAGATAGGTTTAAAACAGAGAGTTTTTATTTTATGGGCAGAATTAAGTAACTTTCAAGTTTCTGTTTATCACAGTGTCCACTCTCAAAAGTGCATGACAATTCTTTATGATGGCAGGACACTTGTTTTTCAAATATCCTGTCTATGATAAGGCTTAGACATTTCCATCTCTCATTCCAAATTATTCATTATCTTTTCAATAACAGCTAGATTTTACAGGTTTTGCATACAAAATATGTTTAATCTTCCTATCTGTATTCAGTTCAACTTTCGTTCCCAGATATGCAATAAATCTTTAATCTTATGATGAACCTTTTCTTCCTGCCCTGAGAAATGGCCTTTGGGCTAGGCTTCTTCACTTTTTCTTGACCTGGTATAATTTTTTGATTTTTAGACCACACATCTGAGGTAGTCCTAGACTAGCCACAGGTCTATGGGATCTGACGAGATGCATCTCAGGGTCCTGTGCCAAGCCAGCCTCCAACAAATTTGAAAGTTCGTGGCCACCCAACCAAGTCCTGCTCACTGAAAAAAGGGAAACTCCACTCCCATTTTTGGCAAGGGAAGAAAAAAAAGACCCAGGGAACTAAACCTCAGTACCAGTAACTACTGGTAAAAGTAAACCAGTAATTACTGGTAAACCTCAACTCTGTGACTGGGAAAAGAATGGAGCAGATCTTCATGGAATCAATGTTAAGGCCTGTCCAAGAAAAGTAGGTTACCCAAGACAACCAGCATGACTTCACAAAGGGAAAATCATTCCTGACCAGTCTGGTAGCTTTCTATGATAAAGTGACAGCCACGGTCAATAAGGGAAGATCACCTGGTGTCATCTACCTAGATTTTGTACGCCCTTTGAGATGGTCCCACATGATAGCCTTGTCTGTAAATTGGAGACACATGAATTTCAAGGGTGGATTATTCAGTGGATAAGGAATTATCTGGATGGACATAGCCAGAGAGTTTTGATCAATGGTTTTATGTCCAGGTGAAGGCTGGTGATGAGTGGTGTCTCCCAGGGCTCTGTCCTAGGACAGGTGCTCTTCAATATCTTTATCAGTGACACAAACAGTGAGATTGAGTGCATCTTCAGCAAGTTTGCAGATGGGACCAAGCTGAGCAGTGCAACTGGCACAATAGAAGGATAGGATATCATCCAAGGGCACCAGGACAAGCTTGAGAAGAGGACATCATGAAGTTCAGCAAGTGCAAGGTGCTGCAAGTTAGGTGCCAGACATGAGTAAAAACTGGGAGGAAAACTCACTGAAAGGAGTCCTGAAGAGAAGGATTTAGACTTTGATTTCTCATGGATGGGAAGCTGGATATGAGCCACCCATCTGTGCTTGCAGCCCAGAAAGCCAACTGCATTGTGGGCCTGATCAAAAGCAGCTTGGGCAGCAGGTCAAGGAAGGTGACTCTGTCCCTCACTCTGCTCTTGTGAGACTCCAGCTAAAGATCTGCATCCAGGTCTGGGGTCCTCAACATTAGACAGATGTGGACTTGTTGGAGGGGACCCAGAGAGAGGCCACAAAAATTATTAAAGCACTGCAGCACTTCTGTAAAGACAGGCTGAGACAACTGGAGTTGTTCAGCCTGGTGAAGAGAAGGCTCCACGTAGACCAGAGGGACAGATTTCTTAGGGAATTGAGAAACCTGGTGTAGTGGAAGGTGTCCCTGTCTATGGCAGGGGGGTTGGAGCTAAATGATCCTTAAGTTCCATAACAACCCAACCTGCTCTATGATTATGTGATTCTAAAATGAGTTTTCTGGAGCACGTGCTTTGTAGAGCATACTGTATCTCCCTTTCACCCCCACTCCACACTAAACAAGATCATCAATAAAAGGCAGTAAATAGTTTTGTGAATGCAGAATCATGCATGCCAGGTAGAAAAATTCAAACTTCCTCCTATTGGAGTAGAATCCTGGGGGCTTTTTGCAACTAAAAATTGAATCTAGCTTTAAAACCACAATTTTTATTCTTGGGAAGTATCCTTGCCTAACAGTCTCTGACTTGAAGGAGTTATAGATTTTTTTTAGGCGGATGCAATTTCTTTTAAGAGTGCTTTTTGAAGCTTCATTACCTGCAAAAGAAAGAACTGGAAATGTGATGTAAAACAGACTACTGCTTTGAAAAACTTGCTGAGAGACTGCTTTTCTCCCCACTTTTGTTTTACTTTCAGAAAACTTAAACACTGTTGTTATGTCGTCTCAGAAATGGTGCTGTTGATGAGAAAAGTGCAAAAGGATTTCACCACTTCATTCAGGAAAATGGTATACCCAACTAGGGCAAAACACTCATTAGAAAACTGATGGAAACCCTACCTTTGTCTTTAAAGTTAAAAGCAGTTCCTGTTTTCTTGATTTTTTTTTTTTTTAACAGACAATTTAGGCATAAGTTTGCAATTATTCATAAGATGATGATTTTTATCTCACTGATAGTGTGATATTGTGCAAGTAACTAAAAGTCCACCTCCATTAGAGATGCTAAAGAGTGAGCAGAGATTGGAAAAAGAGAAAACATAGGTAACTCACAGACATGTTAATGTCAGGATCTAATGCCAGGAGGTCCTAGGAAAAGTTTCAGTACATTGTTTAATGATAAACTTGTACCCTGCTGCTTCTGGTGTTAAATTATTTTTCAAACTCAAAAATTGTAACAGGATTCTATGATTTGTGTTGTAACTAGATTGGTAATATTGTGTCAGCTTAAAAAAAAACCCTAAAAAAACAATAGCATGAAAGAGGAGAATTCTAGAGGCTGCAACAGTATCATAACAGAAGGTTTTGCACTTTCAATCAGAAAGGTAAATGTTAGTATTAATACTGAAAATGAGACCCACAAAGCCTCCTTTTTCTCCACTCCTTCTGGAAATGCATGAGCTGCAAAATCAGTTGGTCTCAATTACCAGATTTGTGAGAAAGAAAACAGGCCAGAAGAATTGTCATTAACGTAATATTTCCCAAGGAAGTGAATGATACAAATAGTGACTTGTCTAGATAAGAGTTGAAAATAAAGGCAAGTTCTGATGCTGATGAAAATGATACCTGTTGACTGGATTTGGGGGTCTCAGCCTTCTGTACATGCCTGTGTATTTTCTGAAAGAGTAGAAAAGTTACAGAAAGGTACCCAAAGCATAAAATATGTGTATGTTTTATCTTCAGTCATTGAGCCAAAAGACACTTGGCAGTAAAAGTTCTTCACAAATTACCAATCTCTGGCTACTTATATATAATTATGAGGAAACAAATGCTTTTCTATCCTTATCACCTTTAATGTTCCTCAGTTTCTGCAAGCAGAAAGAAACAAAATTTTAAAAAAATGTTTTGTGAAAATATTTTTGTTAATTCACAGAGTTTGTTTACTTTTTTATTCTTTCTCTTGTTCATTATCTCAACTGATTAATGTCTTACTATGCAGTAATATGCTATGTAAAGCCTTCATTATATGCAATGTAAAGCATTCATTTCATACATAGAAAAAAATTAAAGAATGATGACAGATATTATGATCTTGGCATAACCTAAGATTAAATTACATAAATGAATTAAATTACTGAATTTCAGCAGCAGAACAATAAGTCATTGCGATATAAATTGACTGTGAAATTCTAAATTAAAAGTCATGGAAATAGGGGAAATTTTTTTAAGGTTAGTTATATTTAATGGGAATTGCCTGTGAGAATAAGCCACAAATATAAAAGTCACTAGGTTGTAGAAAGTTCAATTGGGATTAGTTGTCATTAAAATGTCAGAAGTGGAGATACAGAGTCTTATACTAGAGGACTTGGTGATAAAGAATGGTTTTCCAGGATCAAAATTTCAGACTTAATCTTGATTCATATCCCATGTTGGTACTGAATTAGATTTCTTTTCACCCGTTTCATTTATTTCCTAATGTAATGACAGCTAGACCTATGCATCCATTCACACAGACTGAAAGAGAAATGCCATTGTCTGCTTGTCCACATGTCTCAGGAACCCAGCAAGTGAAAATCATATCAGAGGAATGTTTATGAAGCTTAAACTCACCAATTTATATAGAGTTGATTATGAAACAGTGATGACCCAAGGCTGTTCTTAAACTCACCATTGCCAGTTTGGTTAATCTGGCTAATGAACATAACTTTACTCTTTGATATTCTTCTTAACTGGTTACAGTAAATTTAAATAAACATGTTTTATTTATAAGCATGATAATGATCATTGCAGGCTTTCCTCAAAAGAAGGCATTGCATGTTTATATTTGTTCATGGAGTAACTTTGAAGGGCTTTTTCTTTTTTTTTATTTCCTTAGTAACAACTTCTAAGTGAAAAAGTACAGATTTCTTGTAAAAACATCTTTTATTGAACATATGTTTTTCACTGATACTCTGCAGGGAATGCTTTTCTAAAAAGCAAACCAAACAGCCTTTATGTAAATAGTTGGGAACACAAAAGCAAAACTGCTTGCTAACTTTCCATTTTGCCACAGATAACATCGTCATAGGATGCTTAGGAAGACAGTTCTAGAGCAGTTGATTTTGCTTTAGCTTTTTTATTTAGCCTCTAATAGTGGTACTGCTTCATACCAAAATTTTATTGTAAAGATTTGAATCTGTATGCTTGGTGATCCCAAAATGTAAACTATAAATCTCATTTCCTTCTATGCCTTTTTTTTTTGGTTCATACATTACAGAAATTCTGTGGACGACAGCAGTGCATGATCTTTGATAATTCCTACCTCTAGCAGACTGAGTAAACTCTTCAAGAGAAACTATTTGAATGGAAAACATTAGGGCAAGTCAGTCCCTTTAACTCTACTCATCTGTATGCATTGATTCTACTCATGTTAGTGCTACCACCTTGACTTCATTAAAGCCATAAAAATATATATCGGTATTTCCAGACCTGAACATTAAACAGCATTTCAACAATCTATCTGAGGTACCCTGTAGAAGGTTGAGATAAAAAGTATTTGAGACAAACTACAGTTCCTATCAGCTGCAGCAATGGGACTTTTGGATATGTACTTGGTCTCTGAAAGATTCTGAAGTATGGAATTAGTAAGGTAATGATGAGTAAGAAAAGCAATGAAGAATTATTGTAAGATGTGGGTTACACATCTATATATAATACATGTCAAACACAATTAGACATTAGTAGTTGTGCCTTCTTTTATGTCTGTACTATAGTGGAAACAATAGAGGAGGTTGGAAACAGTATAAACAAGTGAAGGAGAAAATTATTTAAAATAATTTAAAAAATAATTTCTTAAATGAAGGTCATGGTGATAAAAAGGTTGAGAACATTGGCATTTTCAGCCTTTTAAAGTAATGCTGTCTTCTATAATTTCTAGTACCTGTCTGATAATATTCTAGTGTTCCTTTGCCGGCTCATGCAGATCATTTAGCTCAATAGCCTGGATCTCCATCTTTGCTTTCACTCTGAACTGCCTTTGCATATTAAGAAAAATTCATTTGTTCTACCTACTAGCCATATTTTTAGGAGTAGTGCACTTCCTTTTCTATCTTATGACATATAAAAAGTCTCTACAGCCTATTTAAACAGAATCTCTCCCAGAGGTTGTTGCCCAAGCTTTTCTTTTATGATTTTTCCTTTTATAACTCTTGGGTTCTAAGCCAAGTTTGACACAAACCAAAAGGAACAAAGTGTTCCCTCCACACACAAAGGGACTGGAGAAGGTGGAAAGGACAAATTTCAGAACAAAAGCAATTAAAAAGTGTGAAAATGAAAGTGACAAAGCAGTTTGAAGACTCTAGTGATGAAGAGAAATTAAATGTTCTGGCATGGGATTTACCAAACACACCTGGCCAAAATAGTGCTTGCCCTCTTCAAGGGTCATTTTAACAGATATTTTCCTATTCTCTTACTCCTAATTTAAATTTAAGGCCTATATTACAAACTTGTTAAAATGACTGATCACTGCTTATGAATGTCATAGTAAAAGTCACTTGCAAAAAAAAAAATATATATAAATATAAAAAATATATAAATATTCTTTCTGGGGTAATTCACTTCTGGATTGCATCAACATGGAGAAAACAAGACAAATATTATTTCTTTCCTTAATAGCCTACATGTGGCAGAGAATTGTTCTTTTACACAGTCCCAGAAGATGATTTTGGATTTCAAATCCTATTTCCTCTACTTCCACAGGAAGATTTTATCAATTTTGAAATCATCAGAAATGCCTCTGAAAAATAGAAGTGTGAGAAAGAGAGCTATAAACTTGACCACAGGGCTCCAAACATAATGTGATATGATAATGTCATATTTTACACTGAATTTTCAGAAAATCTTTGAAAATTAATGATTTTATTACAATTACATGGGGTAGAAATGCACAAAAAAACTGTTTATTATATCTATAACTATCATTCTAAAGATAATGATAGAAAATAACTTATATCTGATGCTTGTGCGCTCAGAAAATCACCAGGTTAGCAAAATTATCAAAATTATCAAAATAATTTAAAATCACGTTGTTTTACCAATGATTTTCATTTACTTGCAAAATATGGAAAAAATGTTGATAAAATTATATGTGCTATTCTGGATCCTCTTATTTTATTTTAATATTTTATTGTGAGTATCATTTAAACATGCTAGAGTTCTAAATTGCACTTAAATTCTTCATAATTATTGATATATTAAGAAACATTAAGTTTACATTTACATTTTGCATTAGTCCTACATTTAGTTCCTACAGATTTTGTTTTACTCAAACTAATTTTGTTTCAAAGAGTACAAAACCAATGAAAGGCAAAAAACTTTTCATTTTAGAAAAGCAGCATTGCTAAATCAACTTAGCACACAATAACTCTTACCTGCAAAAAAGCAGGGTATTTTCATTTTTACTGAATGCAACACAAACAGATCATCTGAGAGAAACAGATTAAATTCTTAGATATTAACTTTTATATTACAATGCTTATTGTGAAGATACAGTCAGAAAACTGGAGATAAGTTCACCTGCGTAGTGATCCGATTTTAAATATATTTAATCAGAGGTGGTGTTATAATTATAGAAAAGATTAAATTGTGAACACTATCAGTCATCAATAATTGAATGTAGTCACATGAGAATGGCACGGATGAATGTCCAAAACACTATATAGTTTAATTTTATTTCTTAAACTAAAAATAGAGTCAAATTAACAACTTAGTACACCCCAAATAGTTTTTCCCTCAATCTCCCACTTTCTTATACTTTAACTGAGTGAAAACATGATAATTGATTTAGTTGTATAAACTAACTAATGAGGGGCTGAGCTCTCAGATCTTAAGTATTGTCATTCAAAAATTCTGAGTTGTGTTGCCTTTGAATTGCACTTTCCACTGGCACGTCTAGAATGGAATAAGGTTCCAATGAGTTTTTATTGCATTCTCTGCTTTATTGCATAACTCTGTTGTGGGAACTGTTGCTTTGGAGGCAGGCAAGATGAAGAGGGCTCTTTTATGTTCTGCCCTTGTACCTTAAGTGGTATATACAGTATTATTTGGAAAGCTTTGGTCTATTATCAACCAATGTATCTTAATGGATTTTTAAATTTTTCTGCCTGTGCAAACTCTTGTGTATGCTGTGTAAAACAAGAACATTGCATAAACTCACTAAATTAATTTTTCTGTCTTGCACAAATATAAAAAGACCCAACCAACCAACAGAAAAAAACTCCAAACAAACCAAATCTCAAATTCAATATCCCACTTTAAAAACTTCAGATTATACAATCATATTTCAATTAACTCCACTATCTAAGATTCCAGTTTTCTGTAGTACACTTGTTACCTATGAAATTTTCGGTTTCTGCACTTGGAAAATCCATGGTCAATATTAAAATTAATCATATTTTTATTATGCTGAATTAATTCCTGAAACAAATCCCTTTGTATATAAATTTAACAATATAATTTTAACCTGATTGAGGACTATTGTGGTTGTTTTAATGCCCTTTCTGAGGGTTTGTACTGCTGTTGCTGCATTGTTTTTGTTATATCAATACACATTTTCTGACATAGCAAAGGCATTTATTGACTGCAAGTAAACAGAAAAAATAGTTGAATAATTACAGTTATTTGAGACAGTGTGTTATAATTTTGAGATGAGCTGTGTACATTTCATAATTGCAGTAACAAATACTCAAAATAGCTTCATAGATGGTTTGATCAGCATTTAAATTAGAAACCTTTGAGACTGAGGAAATAATTCAGATCTATCTCAGCATTGCAACTATTGATTCATGCATTTCATTGAAAGTAAATAATAGAATTATTTTTCTTTCTTCAAAAAAGGATGAGGAAACTTTCTAAACTGGTGAAACTGTTCTTATTTCATATGGAAGTGAAGCTGTGATTCTTGTGTGAAGAAATTGTGCCCAATTTTTCAAAATCCTTTATTTTCCCTATTAAAATGCATTGTGAGTTTGCTACTGTCGTAATGTGGAGAATTATGTCTACATGAAAAATATGTACCATTTTTCCTACAAAGGAGAAATATATAGTTTGGTATTTACCATTTGTCAGAAAAAAAATAACATGGAGATTAGTTGCACAGGAAAAAAAAGACCTTTGAGATTACAGTATGAAAATAGATCTTGGAAATCTAAACTTTCAACTACCCACAGCTTTCTAAAGCAAATGGCAAGCACATCTAAAATTAGTACCCTTGGCTTTCAGTTTTAGTGTTCATTATTTTTGTCTGTTCATAGCCTCAAGGTCCTCCCTACTGTAAGAATATCTTTATATTAAGTTAATCAATAAAATAAAACTTATTTGCCAAAAAAGCTTCTCAAACAGGCAAAAAAAAAAAAAAACAAAGCCAAAAAAACAACAACAACAACAAAAACAACCAAGGAGGTGAAATTCTCATTTTCTCAGCTGGAATGCATAGTTCTCTGCCTTGGGGTGGGTGATAAACCAACTGAAAGTTTATGGGTAAGGAGTACAGAGAGGACAGGTATGAGTGAGACTGCAGCTCCGTAGGCCACCTGCTCAGGAAGAACCTGTGGTTGAGGCCTTCTAGAGGCAGCTGAAAGCAGCTTTGTGTTTTCAGATCGTTGTCCCTTTGTGGGGAACTTCAACCACCACATGAGCTGGAGGAACAACACAGCATGATTTCAGCCATCCAGGGGTTTTTGGAGCACATCAGACACAATTTCCTGATCCAAGTGATAGATGGGCCAAGTAAAGAGAAGTGCTCATTTTTCTCATGCTAACAAACAAGGAAGGGCTTGCTGGAAATGTGAAGGTTGAAGGCAGGCTTGACTACAGTGGCCATGAGATCATGGAGTTCAGGATCCTGAGAAAACGGCAAAAAGCAAGGTCACAACACTGGGCTTCAGAGAGTCAGATTTTGGTCTCCTCAGTGATCTGCTCAGTAGATTCCTGTGGGATAAGACCCTGGAACACCCTTGATGGAAGACAGTCAGTTCAGGGAATACTTTAGCAAATTGAATGTATCTAAGTCTATTGGCACTGATAGGATGCACCCATGAGTCTTGAAAGAGCTGAAAAATGCCATTGTGATGAAATTCTTGGCAATCCTTAAGTGATCACAGTTACTGGAAGGGCCTGAAGATGGGAAGAAAGAAAATATCACTCTGCCTTCAAGAGTGAGAAGAAGCCTACCAGATTTATCTCAATGTCTGGGATGGTGATGGATCAACTGATCCTGGAAAAAAATTTCAATTAAATGAAATACCAGAAAATGGTCAGAAGAACTAAGCATGGATTCACCAAGGCAAAGTCATGCTTGACCAGCCAGCTCATACCATTCCATGATGAAATTACTGGCTTGATAGGTGAGGAAAGAGCATTGGACATTGTCTATCTTGCATTTCATAAGGCCTTTGACATTTTCCTCCCATAAGATCTTGATAGACAAGCTGATAAAGCACAGACTGCATGAGCAAGTAGCAAAGTGGGTTGAAAATTGTCTGAGTAGTTGGTCCCAGAGGATGGTGTTCAAAGCACAAATCTTTGGTAAGACAAAAGGCTGAGAGAGCTAGGACTGTTCAGACTGGAGAAGAGAAGGCTCAGGAGAGTCTATATATCAACATATATAGATGCATATATAAAATACCTGAAGGGATGGTGCAAAGAGAACACAGACATGCTCTTTGCAGTGGTGACTAGTGACAGGACAGAGGCAATGGGCACATACTGAAACAGAGGAGGTCTCCTCTGAATATCAGGAGACAATTTTTTACTATGAGCATGAGCAAGCACTGCCATAGGTTGCCAGAGAGGTTGTGAAGTCTTGGAAATGTTCAAAAGTGGTTTGGATATAGTCCTGCATAACTCCTTCTAGGTGTCCCTGCTTGAAGAATGGGGTTGGACAAGATAACCTCCAGATGTTCTTTTTGATCCTAATGATTCTGTGATACTCTGTTTCTGAGGAAATTGATCTTTTGCATCATGAAAAAGGCAAAAAAATTAAGGATGGGATTCACCCTGTAGATCCAAACAAAATATTTCTTCTGTGACACTGAAATTCACTTGTGTTTGCTCTGCAGATGTTTTTGCTCTGCTTTCCAACAAAGCAACAAATGCTTAGAAACAAATTCACTGTCTGTTTCACTCTCAATTTCACAGTCTTGTGTTACCCACAGAATATTCAGAGTAATGGTGTGTGTCTTCCCAAGTTACATGTGATGGAGCCCTCCTTTCCTGGAAATGGCTAAACATCTGTCTGCCAAATGCAGGTAATTGGCATTGGCAATATTTCAGTCTGATTACCAGTCCAGTTTTCTTTCCCTATTAGGCTGTGTTTATCTCAACCCACAAAACTACTGACTTTTATACTTTCAATTCTTTTCCCCATTCCATGGTGTGGTGTGAGCTTTGTGGGGCTTAGTTGCCTACCAGGCTACACACCCAGCTTCCCAATTTCCAGAAAGAGGCAGAAGATCTGCTGAACAATGGGAAATAGCAAACTAATTTCTCTTTCTGCCTTCCTTGTAACACAAGTTATGTTTTTGTTACTCAACTGGTTTTGTCTTGACCCATGAGGGATTTTTTGCATCTTATTTTCCCCTGTGAATCCTGTTGAAGAGAAGGAAAGAGAGACACTGCACGGACATCTGGCACCTGACCAAGGTGAACTGCCACAAGAAATAACATCTCTTAGTCCCTGAAGGCATTTTTTTAAGGCAGGCTTACTTTAGCCTCCCAAGATAATTGGGAGGTATTTCTCTGTACCCCTTCAAGCCTTTTCTACACAACTCTACAGTATGTTTTTATAGCTTCCCCAGTAATTTACCTGTTATGCAAGAACATACTATTTCCTATGCTAAGCCTGTCACAAGTACTAGCTTACTCACTGCTCTATTAAATTTCTCTTTAGAATGAAAAATTGTCTAAAATTTATAGTCACCTAAATAATTTCTATAGCAGTAAGATCCTTTCTTTTTCAAATTCAGACCCTTTATTTTAGAGCAACTAATTTAAGTACAAATTTTATTTCACTCTGCCGTGAAGGATTTTTTCTCTTTAAGTATTTGCTTCAAAACACATTTTTCAACCTGTATCATGTAGGCCTAACCATGATACAAAAAGGTTGTGTACTGCTGGTAGGCAAGATACATGATTTTATAAAATAAAATTAGTAGGTTTGTCAGGCCTGAGGAACTTCCTTACCTGTTGATCTCTAGGGTTATATTCAAAAGGAGTCTTTAAAAAGCTGATCTCTGAAATGCCATGGACAAAGGGAAAATTTTCTTAAAGGATTAAGTTTTGATTGTTTGGCTGAAAACATGAGGAAGAGAGATGTGGAAAGGATAGCATTAAAGATCTTTCTTTGACAATTATGTTATCAATAAATCAATAAAAGGTAACAGAGCTGAAACAAATTTGACTGTTTTTTTGCCCTCGCTCTCAAGCTTAAAAAGGAAAACACTTTCCCTCATTGTGTCCGCAAAATATGCCACAGGGTTCTTTAAAAGATTCTGCTATCGAGACCTCAAACGACAATATCAGACAAACCATCCCTGAGGAAAAACTTTACTTTTGGAAAATATATGACTGAATGCCCTCCTCTTCATAGATAAAAGCTTGGCGGAAACTTTGGTGATTTCAGACTGAACAAAAGGCCAACTAAATTCTTTTTCTCCAGATATATTTCTTAACTACCTTTCACTCACAAAGTGCATTACAATTGTCAAGTGGCTCCAGTCACGCTGTTATGAACTCAAACTTTCATTATATCAAAATGTAAAAAGGTCACAAATGTCATCCTCTCCTCATGTGTAATCCTAGGAGGAGACACAGCTCTTCAAGTTTGTCAATAATGAGTAGCTTCAGTCTGCATACTTTCTCTCAAATTGGAATTTTGTTTTCCATCTGTAGGGAAATGCAATAATCTGTCTACTACACAGAGTGAATGATGTTTGAAAACCCTCTAGAAAGTGTTATACCATTTCCTGCAAATCTTCGTCTGATGATATTATATTTTATCACACATTTCTGGGCTTAAACATATGTAATGGAAGTGGAGATAATTTATTTAACCATGTACATAGCATACAGTCTTTTGAATGACTGTAAATGAAGGTTATGAAGCAGAATTTCTTGGTTCATTTATACAAGGCACTATTGTTTCTTCATTAATAACCAGATTTCCATAAAAATCTGCAGCATACATAGAAAACATCAGTTCAAGTGTACTCATCGTAATATTATTTTTAATCATCTTTGAATTCTCCTCTCAGTTGTAAAGCTTTCATTAAGATCAATAAATCCTGTTTTCATAGGAATTATAACTCAATAAATCAAAGATCAATATTTACTTTTTTTTCACTTTCAACACATTTTATAGCATTTTTATTACATTTGTCCTTAAAGCAACATTATGTGTCTTACACAGCCTCCTTAATTACCTAGATGCCTTATTTGTGTAATGCACAGTTAACATTAGCATTTTAAAGGGTACATTTAGCAATAGTAATATAAACCACTTGTTTTATATTAAGACTAAGAAGTTGTATTCTTCCTGAGGCCATTCTCAAATTCCTCAGAATCTTCATATATCTATCTAAGTAAAGCACATTTTCTCTCTTCCATCAGATACAGGATACAGACATAAAAAAATTAAATGTTTGTTGCACACGGGATCTTTTTATAAAATCAAAAAGATTGATTGAAGGAGAGGATTGTTTTGGGGGGTGAGTTTTTTTGTCTGGTTGGTTTACATGTATCATTCAAGATGTCTGTGGAAAGCAGCGTTATAGAAAATGCTAAGAAAAAATGCCAGAAAACTTCTAGCAATATGTTTGTCTCACACACAAAATTTATAAAAATATAATTTAAATCCTTCATAAGATAAATTTAGTCATTAAATGGAAAACTGTCTCTTAAAATAAGGGTCATACATTGGGCTCCTAGATATATTTCAGGGAACTTCCTGCATCAAATCATAAAAATTAATTTCATTCCATCTCTTGCTAGTCAGTTTGGGCATTTGTCCTCTTTTTTCTTCACCCAAACTGTTAATATGTTTTTAAGGAAAATTCATTCTCTATAGCATTAAAAGACTAAATAAATAAAAGTGACATTCTAATTTTTCTATTTATTCATAGCATACTGATGTATTCTTCATTAATGAACTGAAATGAAATGTGGTATGTGAACCCCACAAAACCTTAAACTGGTTTTGTCTCTCCTTAAGGACTTTTAGTTCAGAAGCTTAATGAGTGTTCTCTCCTTTCACCTGACTCCTTGGATGTCACACATTTTTCATAATGAGCTGTAGTTAATCCAGAAGGGAGACCCTGACAGAGTGTTGGAAATGAAGTCTGGCTTTCTAAAATATCATCATAAACGTGTAAAACTTCATAAACAGCAAGTTTCCTCTATGGGTCCTTGCACAAATCTGTCCTGCTTGAGACCAAAAAGGTTTCCCAATGCCTTTGAGAAAACCATTCTTCAGAAAAATCTACACGTTTGGAATAATTTTTTTCAAAAGGGGTTCTGATGACAACACCAAGCTGAGTGAACTGTAGAGGAAAATTTGCATTCTGGTACCTTCATCACCGTGTTTTAATGAGAAAATATCAGCCACCTCATTGCTTTCATGCAACCTTCAGAAATATTGAATTCAAGGGTGTTTAACTGGGAAAGGGAAAAAGCCCAACACAATCTACATATTTAATAGCACATAGCTGAGCCATTTAAAATCAAAATTATGTAGATTGTGTGAATTTAAATTTTCAAGAGAGATGACATTTAAGAGTGTGGATGGTAGCATGTGTCACTAATGTTTGATCCTTTAATGCAGATTCCTGAGAGATGGTAAAATATGATGGAGGTTTTACAGGTGCCAAGCATACCATCATGTTATTTCTAAAGTAGAAAATTAAAAATGAAAGATTACATTTATTTAATTTTATTTGAATCATTGAATAGAAACATAAAGGTTGCAAATGACCTCCAAGATCATCAAATCCATCCTTGACCAAATACCATCGTGGCCACTAAACCATATCAAAAAGTGCCACATCTGTTCAATTTTTTTAATATTTCTGAAGATGGAAATAATACTATACATGATATGTATAGGTAAAATTTCCTGGATCAACAATTTATCTAAAGTTCTATATTCTGCTGTAAAATATCATGACTGCTCTGTCTCCATGATAAAAGTATCAATGAGGAAGTTTTCAAACATGAATTACTTAAATCAGTTTATTTTCTATCCCTTTTATAACATTTAGGTAATTGAGATATTTCTTGCTATGAAAGAGATCTTGACTATCTCTGAGGGCACACTTTAAACCCTATTTGTTTAGCAGTTAATTGGCTAGTAGTGAGATATCACGGACCAATAGTTATTCTGAGAATGCTTTTCTTATTGTAACTCTTTCAAACATCTGTTGCTGGAAAGAGGAATATGGTTTCTTGCTTTGGTTGCATGGCTGAGAACAAATCTGTTTAATTGCATGCAAGATGGAAGCTGTTCCGCACTGGAAACTGAAGTAATGCTTTATAATTTATCTGTATAGGAGGCTTTTCCATACAGTGGTGACATAATTAAACAGCCAAACTTATTAAGTTACTTTGTCATGTGGAAGCTTTTACACCACAGTGAGTATAGTCCCCTTTTTTTTTTTTTTTTTTTTTTTTTTTTTTTTATCTTGCAGTTTTCATAACTAATAAGACCTAAGCTTAAAATGCTCATTTTTTTACTTAGATGATGCAACCATTACCTTTGAATATGCAGAGTATTTTATAACAGTGAAATTAAGGCTATCTAAAAACATTAAAAACAAACAAATAATATCTCACCTAACACTAAAGAACTGTGGACTTAACTCAGTTCATACTTAGGCTACAGCCCAAATGATCTTGTATTTGATTTCATTTGAAGTAATGTTTGAGGAACATTTTCTTTCATTGCTCAATTAAAACAATGAACCTCCCTCTCAAGCTTTTTCATTCACCTTTCAGGTTGCCTGAAATCCCTAATCAAAGTGGACTCTTTTTGCTTCAGTTACCATCTTCATTCCCTTAAATCAATTTTTTTTTTTCACATGTCTTCATGTCACAAGGAAAAGTTGTTTTCATCACAAGGAAATTTCACCAAGGAAATTTTGTCACAAGGAAAAGATTTTTTCACATTTTCCCAGGTCAAAAGGAAAAGATGACAATGAGACCCAATGGATAGCACAGTTGTGAAGCCACTAGGTTACTAGGAATCAAAGGGGAAGTTTTTTGTCATTCCTAGGTGAAAAAAAAGATTTGTTATTGTTTTTTTCCTTTTTAATGTCTTTTGCAGAATGTTAGTAAAAATGGCACTCTTTGCTGTCGGTATCCAGAATTTCATATTTGCATACAAAGTTTGAAAAGTATTTTAATCATTGAAACAGTTAAAAAGATGTCCCTATTTCTTAAAGCTAGATATAACTGTTAATGAAAATTACAAGAAACTTTAGTGTGATAAATAATACATGACAAGGTGTGTGTTGCTGTGAGATAATGCTCATCTCAGAGGCACGGTGACATATGCCTTGGAGTGTCTTAGTGCAATTATAAAATGGCTCAGAGTTAGATTTTTAAAAAGAAGATTCACATGTTCATTGCTGTCCAGAAGCTAAATATGACTAATTTGTTACTATAATGATTACTGACAGATTTAGGAAGGGAAATAATAACGCTGGTTTAATATTCTTATAATTTTTATAATTTTCTGACACAGGCATTACATTTATTGTTCTATGGGACTGGAGTCCTGCCAAGGTCTCTCTTATGACAATCTTAAACAGCACTGTAGCTGGTATCAGCAATCTGTAGTGAAATGTTTCCAACCAGCAAAAATATTGAATTAACTGATTCTGAATTTCTTCCAATTTGGCAGTCACAGTTTGACTATCATGTTTTCATCACCTTTGACTGACCCCACATTTAATTCATGCTTTCACAAAGGACAATGATAGGAACCCCAAACTTGTGAGCATTAGTGTAGATGAGAAAGGGAAATTTTGTACCTCAAAACTCTAATCTCCACTTAGTACACTTACAAGGTTAGAGTTCGCCTCCTTGAAAAATATATAAGCAAAATCAGGTGGAACAATGTGGCAGAGAATTAATCCTCCTTCCCCTCCTTCTCCTCTCTTTGCACCCCAGGGATTGCTGGGGAAATAAGGAGCCAGTGCTGAAAATCTGTTCCCACTGTGCTCTGGGACTATTGCTGCAGTTACACCTCCAGTTCTCAAATGAACCCTCCAAATAGAGACACAGTTGCTGGGTATTAGAATGCAAGATACAAAATGCTGCATGTATTAACAAGACTTTTTAATTATAATGTCCAGCATGATTGCCTATCCATGTTCTAGGGTGGGCCATTATGCATTCCTTCGCAGCATTAAAAAAATACATATATATTATATCTATAGCAGTGAAGATGTCTCTTATGTATTAAAAACAAACAAACAAAAAAATAAAAAAGAACCCAAAAAAACCCCCTAGAAATAAGAATGGATAATAGATGTAATATAAATAGATTGGAAGATAAATTCCATAAAGAAAAATAGATTAATTGTCCCTCTCTTACATTTATTCCAACATCTGCAATCAGTTCACTAAATTTAGCATTTAGTTTTCAGGTTTTCTAGCAAAAGGAAGGGGAGAAAGAGATGAATACATCTTTGTGATATATTTACTGACTGTCTTAGCCATTTCTAAGTTAACATTTTTAGAAGGAGTAGTTTTTAATCTCTTTTATTTTCTGGCAATGTTGACTTCAGGTAAACACATAAACTCCCACTAGCAGTGATTGCTGCATGTAGGGGTTTATAAAAATGCAAAAGGTCACTGTACATAAAAATCATCTGGGACTGTGAGAACACACTGACATTTATAATACACCCAAAACAAAAACAGTTCCTATGGAGACTATGCATGCATTTAATAATGCAGAGTTATTTATAAAATTCTAATATGAACATTTATGTGAAATAAATACATTTATGGCTTGCATAAGAAAGTCCAAGCCTGCTTAATATGTAGCTATTATGCTGCACTCATCTTTTCCTGTGTCCGCTGTGATGTAGCTGGTTTGATTATATTGGAAATATTTCTTTAAATATCGTCGTTCATTTGTTGTTGGAGTACTCACACAATTAGACACCACATTCTCATATCTATATTCCTTGTAGACTTGTGGTTTCATATGCAAGGAACCTCTCTTTAATTATAAAATAGTGATCATTCTCAACAGAGTTTGCATGCCTCAAACCTAATATCCAGTTTCATGTGAAAACAGAAGATGTATCCAAACCCATGGTGTTTCCTTAGTCTGTCAGCACCCCAGGAAAGCCAAGACCCTTGCTCCTGGCCAGTCTGTCAATGGCCTGTTACAGGGACCCTTCACAGAACAGTTCACAACATTGGGGGGATGGTTTGACTGACTGTTCAGGGACACGTGCCAAACAGAGAGACCCCCACGCCTGGGTCTCCACACCTTTACCTGCTTCCAGCAATCACCAATGCCCTCTTGAAGGAGTCACATTAAGAGTTTACTGAGTAATTTTCTTTATAAGTAAAATTGTGACAGGATAAAGTTCAAGGACTGCTGGTGATTTTATCAGCTATAAAGTACCACTGAGTTTCCTTCTTTGCAAGGGTTTCAACAGAGCCTGGCTGACTTACCTCCAGTCTGCTCCACCCACCTTTTAGTCCCCCTTAGATTGTAATCTCTCTGGGAGGTTAGACATGCTGATTGCATTCCATTCAGGTAGTAGTAATCATATTTTCCCCTATAATTTCCATACCGTTATGTTTTTACCACCAGTCAGTTTCCCACAATAATGATTATGATTATTATCATCATTATTTTACAAGTAAGAAACAAACTGCAGTTGAGTAAAACAGTCCAGGAACTGTTTCCTCAAGTAAGAAATAGAGAGAACAGAAATGTTCTTATTTTCTAATATAACTTTGTTGAATTACCAAGCTAGTAGCCTAATATTTTGCATTTAGTCAGGACTGAGAGAAGGAGATTCTGTTAGTGAGAAAATATTCAGGCTAGCTAATATTCTGTTTCACGAGAGGTGCAAGGGGAGTGGATCTCTTATTACAGAGGAATGCAACAAGATCAGTCTGTAAAG
Organism: Parus major; assembly: GCF_001522545.3. Lineage (NCBI taxonomy): Eukaryota > Metazoa > Chordata > Aves > Passeriformes > Paridae > Parus > Parus major. Next base: position 97,565,334 of record NC_031769.1, read on the forward strand.
TTGTATCACTTACATATCTTAACCTTCCTGAACCATGTCTCATTTTAATCATATTTAAAAAGTACTTCTTAGTCTTGATTTGCTTTTAGGAAAGAAAAGAAAAACAAACAAACAAAAAAAAACCTCCTGAGTTTTAAGGTAAGTACTTCACTTAAATGTAGTACCATTCTTTTATTCTGAAAATTTGCCACTTGTAATTTCCTGGGGTTGTAAGATCTAGGAAATTTAAGCCATTTTTACTGTACAAAGGAGAAACTCTAGACTAATCTGTATTTAAAATTGTGGCAAAACCTATATCTTTCCAGGCTGTAGCTATGTGAGTAGGATAGACCTAGAAACTTCACCCAGCAGGTTCTTACTGTGCAAAGGCCAGCTACATGATGCTATTTGCAATCTTGAATGCACTTTTGGTTAACATCTGGGGTGGGTAACCAGTACAACCTAGGAACCTTCTTACAGCTCAGTCTTTTCTATGTAGGAAAGGCTTTGAACATAATATAAAATAATATGCAGCAAATGCTCATACATATGCTGGAGTTGCCACATAGGACAAGGAGACTGCTCAGCTATAGAAAATCACCAGGAAATGAGTTCTAGAAATCAAACCTGATCCAGGCAAAGATGTCATGTCAAGGACACTTGAAATGGGGACCCCTGTTATCATGCACACGATGAAACTTTATCCTGTTTGAGAAATTTAGTTGCTCACATGAGCAGATATGCTTTTGTCATATTCAATCTGTGAATGTCTATGCAACACAAATCATGAAACCTGAAAACTGTCTTGTATTTTATTATTTCAGTGCACTCACCATAGATTGTTTTTTTTAAATATTTAATAAAGTTTTATTTCATTTAAAACTGTTGTGAATAATAATAGCCGTTTTGTTTTTTCAATTTGCATTTACATAATCTCCCTATTAAACACTAATAAATGTAAAAACTTTAAATACTGAAAAATAAGATTTCAAGAAATGGATACTATTTCCATGTTGGTTGTTTTAACAGTTGTTATGATCCTGGAATATATCTCTTTATTTAATTCAGAGAAGAAGATCAGTTCAATGCTTGAGCTTTGTGAAAGGTTAACTCAGGTAAAATTAACCTCTCTATATACTCCTATATCCAATTTAGGAATGGAGGGATGAAACAATGTAGGCTGTGCAAGATTTAGCCTATGTACTTACACATAAATCTGAGTACTCCAAACCAGGAAGTTTTATGTACCATCACAAATCATGTTTGATGCAAACAAAAACTCTAAGCTTGCAAAAGCAGTGAGTTTAACAACTTGATCAATGTACCAATACTGAAATAAAAACACACAAATCAGCTTGTAAATCTTAACAAAGAAGAAGTGTTATATTAACCTAAACAGTGTTTCAGACATAAACTGGCTTTTTAGCCAGTACTATAGTACTATATTTTGTGAATTGTTAGTTAAAACAACCAAACAAAAAGCTTGTTAAAGATATAACCTTGACTGCTCTGAAATCAATGTAGATAAATCCATCTGTTATGTACACACCATGTGTTAAAAGCATGGCATGTTCAAAAGAGTAGTAAATCAGATATAAATCCATATATTGTGAAAGCATGGTTCCGCCATATCTTATATGCCTAATGGACTTTGTATGAACTAAGACAGAATTTTTGCCAGTTTAAGATGGATAATCCATGATACTGTTCAGAGTACAGTAATAATTATAGCATATGAATGCTATAAAATAATAAATAGTAAATTAATGCATAAATATTTTGATCATAAATCCCATGGTCTTTCATTGTAAACTGAATGCTGAGTTTGCCCTGTAGGGTTCCTTGCAACTTGGTCAAAGTAGTTCAAGTACTTCTTCAGGTCAAAAATTCGTGCCAAAATCTAATCAGAAACTGTTTTTAAGTGCAGAGGATCTCAGAAAAGTGACCAGTGAGGACTCCCATTGACAACAAGGTTACAAGATAGGAGCAATACTGCAGGTCCTGCTCCCTGTTATTACCAAGATAATTTTCTTGAGTGTTTTTTGCGATGCTCTTTTATTTGTACCTTCCCAACTCAAGCTACACAGCTCTGCTAAGTAACAGAATGCTCAGTTTCTCCCTGACCACACAGGTAACCTATACTTCTGCTGAAAACTTCTATTATTTCTGCTAGATTACTAGAAAATAGATCTACATAATTCCAGGATTTATTTACAATTAACAGAAAACATCTATCATCTCAAAAAGGGTCACAGCATTCAATGTCCATTTGGACAGTATATGTGATTGACACTTAGAACAAGTGTTAAACAAGTTTTAAAATAAGCTTTAAAACAAGTTGAAAAGCTATTATGAAAAGGTATTTGATGAAGTAAAAGATTTCAAAAAGCAAATTTTTTATGCTATTTTCTATGAACCTTATACCAGTAATTTAAATTCAGAAAAGGAACACTGTTATATCAAGTTTGTCCCACCAGAAATAAGAGAAATTGAAACTGATTTTTTTTTCTCTTGTCTTTTCTTGATTTTTTGACCACTGACTTGCAGACATATATATTGCTCTTGTCAGAGTAACAGATAAGCACAGGAAGCATCTGTAATTAGAAAGCTTGAGATACATCAGCTCTGCTATTTCAGGAGACAATTTATTAATATAACTGTCAATTTGTTAATTTAACTCATCACAGAGCTGCATTGCAATGTAGCTGAAAAATTGATAGCTTTATAAAATTTCGTCTTGGGAAGAGCTGTTCAAAATGTGAAAATTTAAGCCATATGAATTTAATTAGTTACAAATTTGATCCCTCTATTAAACAGGATTATCATATTAATGGAATTTATACCTTATTCAAGTGAGTTTTAGGAAACACTCCATTTCCAAAGATTGTATCATAAAAAATAATCTAAAAATATAACAAATAATGTATGTGAAATTTATATCACAGGCTAGAGATGGCCATATGGGTCACATGCCACTTAAATTTCACATGTTAACTACAACCACACTCATTTAGAATTTTTCATCAAAATAGGCACACTCTTCAGATACATGGGTCTAGATGGACTTAACACTTAGGGACAATTAAAGCTAAAAGCTCTTGGATGTTGGAATCCCCATGGAGAAGGCAATCTTACGTACTAAACCTTCTTACGGATGAACCACATGTACAGAGCTTAACATTTCTTACCACTCACATTAATGTCTTATTTATGGGACCAAGTTACCTAATTAATATGAAAAATTCTAATGAAAACCATATTAAAAGTGCTATGCAAAAAGTTTCTAGTGCCTCTGCCTTTTCTCTGGTGCTCTTCCCACCATTCTCTTACCGCCAGTGCACAGCCAATCGTTTCAGTCTTTCCTGGAAAAGAAGGAAGTATTCAAATAAGTGTCTTTTTGGGTAGTAGCGTGATGTTCATGCCAGTATCATCTTCTTTCTCAGCATTGGACCTGCTTAGGCTATTTTTTATTTTTCCTCAGCAACCTTCATCCTTGTCATGGATTACCAGACACAGATTTATAATTTTGCCTGTCCTCCAGTTCTATTTTATCATAAACCAAATGCTTATTAAAAGTATTTAGAGAGGTTCAATAAAAACAGGTTAGAAAATAACCACTTGATAACTTAACAATGGTAAAAACACATGAGATCCAGCTCAGGCAAAATAAATACAGAAAATCCTTGAGACCTTGGAAGGCCAGGTTAATAGACCCATAGCCTTCTGTTAGTAAGAGCACAATCATATTTTCCTGGCTAGAGCAGCATGTTCTCTCTGTTGATGGCATAAGCTTAAGAGACTTATATTAAATTAATAGCAATGCCAGATGCTACCAATTTCTCTGTGTCTAAGTGTCCTATCTCCTAAATGGGGATATTGGTGCTGCCTTACCTCAGGTATTAAAGATTAAAATAACATCATCTATGACAAGAGCCCTATGGATGTATTTCATAAATATCTGACTTAGGAAAGCCAATCAACTAAAAGCAATTCATGCAAACAGTTCTTTCAAGAGCACTTCTCAGGAAGGATGACCTCTTTCAGAGTGAACTCATCCTGTTTTGAAGGCCAGGGAGGAACAGAGAAGGGCAGCAAGAGCAGCCCTAATAATGGAGCAGCAGTCCTGTGAAGGGAGACTAACAAAACCAGGACTCTGCAGAGTGGAGAATGGGGAGACAGAGGGGGCAGGATTTACTCAGATTTATAAAATCAAGGATAAAGATATAATCTGGTGGTTGTTATAGCTAGGATAGAGTTAATATTCTTCATAGGATCTGGTATGGGTCTGTGTTTTGGATTTGTGCTGAACTCAGGGTTGATAATATAGAGATATTTTTGGTTTTGCTGAGAGGGGCTTACGGACAGACAAGGTCTTTTCTGATTTTTGTGGGGCTCCACTGGTGAGGAACCTAGGGGTGGTGCATGTGAAGCACAGCCAGGACAGGAAACCCAAACTGACTGAAGAGATGTTCCAGACCATATGGCATCATTCTTAAAATATAAAGTGGGAGGAAGAAGCAGGAGGGGAGACATGTTTGGAGTGATGGGGTTTGTTTTACCGAGTCACTGTTACCTGTGATGGGGCCCTGCTCCCCTGGGAATGGATGAACACCTGCCTGCCCATGGGAAGTAGGGAATTAATTCCTTGTTTTGCTTTGCTTGTATTCTTGGTTTTTGCTTTCCCTATTAAACTGTCTATATCTCAATCCATGAGATTTACAGCTTTCACCCTTCCAATTTTCTCCCCAGTCCTTCTGGTGGGAGAGTGAGCAAGGGGCTGTGTGAGGCTTGGTTGATGGCTGAGTTATACCTCAATAAATCTGAAAGGAGGATTGCTTTTCATATCTTAAAATACAAGAGCTAAGAATCACTTTAAAGGCTATTTGGAGATTAGTTTATCATTAATAAAAGAACGTATTTCTCTACAAAGTAAGGTATTTCTGGAGCTTTATGCCACAGGAGGCTGCAGAGACACACCATATCTTCAGATTCAAGAAGGGACTAGAGAAATATCTGGACAAGTGCCTAAAAAAGCCCAGGCTTGCATGTCCTCCCTAAATAGCATTTTCTATTGCAAGTGTCCAAGGCAGAATTCAGACTAGACCGAGCTGTGGTTATGCCTTATAATCTTAGATATTGTATTTGTAGGCAGGACTGTCTTTCTAACCTTTATTTGTCGCAGGTGTCACATCAAACTCTCCTCTGAATTCCAAACATCTTCTTTTCATCCTCTGGCTTGGGAAGCTGTGACTCGGCCATCCTCAGACCAGTTCCTGAGCTGCTCCAGGGCCCTGCCAAGTGAGTCATTCCCGTGTGTATCTCATCATAAACATTTTTGTCAATTGAGCTCTGCATGTGGGACCACAGCTGCTGAATGTGATCTGGATGCACACAACTCTAGTGAAGTGAGTACTCATATCTTCGTCTTACATTCTAACCTGGAAAGTTTAAAGACAAGATGAGAACAACTGCCACAGATTCCCTTGAGGCTATAAGCTCTATCTTTTAAGTTTTGCCCAGAATGCTCAATTCTTTTCAAAGAAAAGGTCTGAAAATTTAAAGCAAATGCAGCTGCATAACTCAATAAGAAATACTTAAATACTATGGCAGTTTAATGTCAGAGAAGTTACTGCAAATTGTCAGAGAAAAGAATTTATGTAAAGCAGAAGCTTTAAATCAAATTATCCAGACAGTTAATCTTACAAAAACTGTATCTTTAAACGCCATGTGTACATGTCTTCTTGAAAGCCACAGCTTAAGATGATTTTCAGCCAACCTTAGCTTCTGAAGGCTCATGAGCCCTGGAGGATTACATGACTATTTGAAATTTAATTTTCCTGATGTTCTTGTCCTATTGGTTTGTCATAACACCACCACCATGCAAAGATAAAGAAAGCACTCAAATGTACAACAAACCAATTTAGCAAAACTAATGATCACAATCTACCTCTAACCTTATCTGTAGAAAATCTTTCTCTCCAGAAATCATGGTTATTGCACCACTTCAGGCAAAGAGTAGATCAAGATACAGATTGTTTTTAGTCACACTTTTGTTCCACAAAACCTCTTCACAAAGGTCTCTGTTGGGTTCATCAATTCAATTGTAAAATCCTTTTTTTATGGGCTAATACATAAGAAAATGGGACTAAGTTAAAATGTACAATTCAGGAGTTCTCAGGAAAACAGTTGCAGTGTTCCATATACTACAGAGAGGAGCCACTTAGTAGCCAAGTTGCATTTAAAGTATATGCTAATAAGATTTGAACTACATAATTATAGGTTGATTCTCTGTTGGATTTTGATGGTTTGTTGAATCCTTTGGTAGTTTGTGTTTTGTGAGCTTTTAAGCTTTATTAGGCACCTTCTGTGTGTAAAGAACTCAAATCTGGTCCATATCTGTTGTATAACATGCTGTAGCTTTTTATGGTTTTTCACAACATCACACATACATTTTTTTCCCTGCACAGATAAGGTCATAGTAAAGCATGTTGTTCTATACTATGATAGTATCTCAAGACTAACACTATTTAGAGAGAAACTGTCTCTTAGTGCTGGATTGCATAATTTTTTGTATTTTGTTGTGCTGTCCACAGGGATTTTGAGCGAAAAACCATATCAAAGAGTGCCCACCTCAGTTTCTGTGCTTTTGAAAATCATGTATATATGATTATGATCCTGATTATGGTAATATTTTTCAGCCAAATTTTAAAAGGCTTGTTAAGTAGCATCAGAGTTTGTTCTTAAAATTTGCTGCTTGCTTTATGCTCTAAATAACCTCTCCTGTCTGTTCCATGATACAGATTTGAAACTCCAGAAATGTCTAGTATTTACCTTCCATCAAGCCCTTTCTAATACTGAGCACTTTTGTGAATGAGGAAAAATCAGTTATCAGGTTCTTTTTTTTTTTTTCACAAGTACTTACACATAAATGAGACTGGAACATTACAGAAGAAAGTAAATTATAATTGTATTTACCTCGTCTGGTATCCCATCTCCTAAATTCATTTAGTTTTCAGAAGAAACAAAGTGGTTCCCTGGCCAGCAAGGAACCCATGTCAGCTCTGGTAAGTCAAATCAAAACAATAATATTTGCCTTGTTTTATACTAGCTTGAAAGATAGTTCGTAAGTTTTGGGTTGGATTGAAGCTTTTGAAGAAGTATTCACTATTACTTACATGTTTAATTTAAAAAAAAACACAGAAATTTGTATACTTCACTACATTGAGTAAAAGATGTAAGGTGGTAAAATATTTTCTAATTAGAAAAATATTCTGTAAATATAGTAGGTTACTGTAGTTATTTTTTAAAATATTTTTTATTATTTTTTGTATATACTGTGTACTTCTTCATGTACAGTACAAGTAAAAAAAACCCAGCAACTTGGCTATTAAATTATTACCTTGAAACACATTGGAAGTTTTTTAAGACTTCTGATCATCCTCTCCTAAAATGTGATGGTATAATATCAAGGAAGATTGGTCCTTCCTTTCAAAGACTTTTTCTCCTTTTAGCCTAGAGTTTTAAATATCTGTATGCTCCCTGGTTTTCTTACTCTCACCTTTCTTCTGAAATAGCTATGAGGTATAACTGTAGGGATGTTAGAAATGACAAATTCCCATCCTTTTCAAGGTTAAGAATTTTTTTTTCATATAATGGCTCAATGAGGATACTCATATATATACCAGAAAACAGGAAAACTGTATTCCCCAAATGCTTGCACATACCAATAATTTCAGTGCACTATTTATCTCAAATCTGAGGTGGATTTTTATCATTATTTGATATTTCCAGTGGTAGCTGAGGAAATACAGGAACAGTGTCTGAAACCGGAAGAAGACATTTAGCTGATATACATTCTCAGCCTTTTTCTTATATCCATAAATTTACAGTCACACGCAGATATATTCAGTGAAACACATTCATTTCCTGCAGCTTGAATAGTGACTAGAAAACACAATGGTCTTCAGTCTGAAGGTAGAGCTGCACTGCATTTTGTGATGTAGTGAATGCTTAGTATAGTGCAGATATCAGAGTGATTTAAACTTCAATTTTCTCTCCACCCTGAAGTTCAAAAAAGTATTCCTCCCTTCCCCCAGTTTTCCTCCAAGACAATATAAGTAGTACAATACTTTTTTGGAAATGAGAAGTTAGTTGCTGACACTTTGAATACAGAAATTAATTAGCATTACCATAGCAGTGTAAATAACAGTCCCTGGAGGCGGGCAGTGGAGATAATCAGCATCAAGATTAACAATAGACATTACAGACATAAGTCTATTATTACACCTTAATAACATGCAAACAAACAGTCTTCAAGTAGTCAAAAGATGCTGTGTAATAACAGATTTCTTCAGGCTATAAATGGGATAAGGCAAGTTCAGCATTTGTTCACATCACATAGACAGCACAGTTTTACCTAACAGGTATCTTGAAGGGAAAAGTTTCAAAAAACATGACTGGAAAGACATAATCCATAACCATAAATATTTCTCCCTCACATCTAGACTTTCACCAGTCATTGCTTTTATGCGACCCTGTGACACATTGGTTGAAAATAATGGATTTCAGTCTGCTGAAATATGTGATGTTGTGGGACATCCAAATTAATAGCAGATATTCCAGAAAAAAAATTCATCTCTCCTCATTACTATAATCTCACTTGGTGCTGCCTATGTTTCAGAGCCAGTCAAAACACTTCGTGCAAATAGGATTTTTCAAATTAACCTACTTTAGTTTATTCACAGCCTGATTAAACAGATAATTAAAAGTTACAGATGCATAGCAGTACTAAATTACTGTGGCTTAAGTGCATTTGTGAGAAAGATTATTAGTCTTTGAGATGTTGGCAAGGACTCATGTGGTTAGGACGATGAAGATCCACCAAGGTTCAATATTTTGCTGTCTTCAACACATTTTTGCTGAATTTCTTTTCATTAATTTAAGCAACAGTAGGAAACCCACAGCACTTGTCAAACCAGTATGAGGTTAGTAGGCTTTGGGTTTCAGTCATTCCTCACCATGCTCCACCAATGAAAAAGTGTATATATCTCTATTCGCAATATAGGCTCTGCAGCTGAATAATTCTATTTAACTCTACAGGAAACTGACTTGTCTTCAAAAATTTCCTACATTCTGCAGATACTTGTTAAGAAATAATGACAGAAATTGGCCTTTATTACTGTAGTTCAAAGACAAGACTCAGAGATAAAGTAGGTAACTCCAAATTTTCAGCTCCTGTGATGTTAGCCTACAGAAAAAGGCTGGTAATTGGGATCCACAGGATTCTGCTTTCTGCAAAACAGCAGCAGAGAGACTTTGGCACAGACACAGGTTTGGACTGACACAAAAAGTAATGTGCTTACCACACTTTTTAAAATTCATTTTGTACCGACTGCAGAGCAAAGATTTCTTCCAGACTACTGTTTCTGAAACTACTGACTGACTTCCGTATTTACTCTTTTGACTCCTGAAATCCTCAAACTGAGTGTTTGATTGCCTTATTTAGCTGAGAAGGTGATTCCTTTTCTATCTGTTTTTCAAAAGACTTGTCAAGAATAAGAAATACAGAAATTTAAAGCATAAAATGATTGAATGAACCATCTAAAAGTTTGAAATATGGGTCTAGACAACACTTTTAAGTGGTAGGCAGAAAAACTGATTCAGAGTTATTTCCTTATTGCTTAGACAGTTTTACATGTGTGTGAAGTATATTGCAATTTTAGGTGTAAAAATATATAAAATAAGTCAAGAAACAGCTAATTAAAAGAGCACATCTCTCAAAATATCAATTTGCTTTGCTTTGCAGTTTGCTAAAATATGATTCAGAAAACATGAAATCTCATGCAGAATTTCATGGAATGGAGAATTTTACATCTCACAGGCAAACTTTGTTCTACAGGAGGGCAAAACAAAGTCTTGATAGAGCTGATTAATCTGTAGTTATGGCCACATGTAGGCAAACAGAAAGAGCTAACAGCTGCCAAAGAGTGACAGTGGTCTCTGTTCTTCTAGTTTAGGTGCCATGATCCCCTCTGTGATTAAGGCCTGCCTGGGCTGGGGACTCAGGAGGTGACAAATGGCAACTCTTGAAAGGGGCTGGGGGTGGGAGGCACCTGTGTAGGTCTTTGGCTTTAGCTCAAATTCTCCGAGGGGAGCTTGGACTCTGAGAAAAAAGATTTTAAAAAAACCCAACCCAAACCAAAAAACCCAATTAAAAACTCCCACACATATAAAAATAGCCCAAAGCAGATCCATGAGAGGGAGGAAGAATACCTCATGTTGAACTTTATATACATTTATTTCAGAAGGAGATCCTTATAACTTGGCAGAATGCCGCCTTTCATTCACGAAAGAGACAAAATGCCAATCAAAACATGTGGAATGTGGCCATACACCAGAGGAAAGGACAGACTGGGAAAATTTTGTATAATCATTTTAACTGCATTAATATTGTGTCTTTCCTGTGGTCATTAAACAATTCAGATGAGTGATGAATTATTGGTTACATATATATGGTATGCCCCCAGCAAACTTTTGAGTAACAGACATTGACATTGAGATGTGACTGGACATCAAGAAAGTATATTAAAATTAATCACAGTTTTTCATAATCAAAATGGCACAGGATTCAGACATAAAAGTTCCCTGTCATGAATTAAGACATACAGGCCGAAGTACTGGGAAGCTACCTATAATTCTAAGTGATATACTTTGGGTCCATTTTTAACTCTTTTGAATAGATGAACTCTCAAACTAAGGAAACTGATCTTTTTCAATTCACTCAAAATTTGACTAAACCACCTCTGAAATTAGAGAGCTTACTGGAGCTTTTAGTGAACAGCAAATCTTCTTTGCAATGTCCTACCTTTTTACATACTATTGAATTTAAACTTTTTGTGTTTTGTCTGCTAAGTCCTCTCTCCTAAATAAACCAGGTCATATGCTCTGTTTGTAACACAGGGCAGAAAGCTTCTGATTTTCTTGGTGGGAGCAATATAGTTCAAAATATTAATCAAAGATATGTTGATTTACTTCCTTTTTAACCTCATGTTGGGATCTTATGAGCCCAAAAGAATAGAAAATTACTTAATAACTTTGACTGTGGTCAGAGACACAAAAGTAAATAATTTTAAAAAGAAAGAAGCTGTAGACACAAGTCTATTTACAAATTTCTTAACTGTAAGGCAACAAAAAACACTATGAAAAATCCTTTTCTTTTCTGTCATCCCTCTTTCTCACACATCTAGCGCTTGTTCACACATCTACCGTGGGCCTCCCAGTTTTCAAATACAGTAATCATCATGTGAGGGAACCGGCTTAACACCTAAAAATATAACTTTATTTGATAAGAAACTGCTAAAAGCCAAAGTGCCAGCAATTGCTTTTTGTGAATCCCAAAGAAGTATTGGTCTTTATTAATGTTACACTTTTAAGTATTCTTTTCTACTTTACCAAGGAATTTTACAAGTCCACAAAACATTGTTCTGTAACACATAATGAAGAGGTCAGCTTTACTTCACTAGCTGAACCACAGAAAAGAACTAAGCACTGTGCCTGTGGCATTTTCATTCACTCATATGAAAAATGCTGCTTTACAAATAGTGTGCCTTAAATTACATTTTACCTGCTGTGAAGATCTGTGTTCTTCAGCAGTGAAATACATTTTCATTTGGAAGTTGTCAGTTTGTCAAAGGTGAAATTACTAGGCATTGTTCCAAAAGAAATCAATACATAATATTTTGTTAGAAGGTGTTAGGAGGGAAATACAAGTAGGATTGGCAAGCATGTCTTTATGAAGATGTCAGAGATAAGGCAATTCCAAGTTGTTTTATTTATGCTATTATTTACTACCTCACTTAATATTGAAGTCAAAACACTTCCATAAGAGTAGAACATTCATCTGTGCTAATGTCCTAATACTTCAAAGGTAAGACATAAAATAAATGATTTCTTAATTGCCTCTTTAAAATTCTGCTGCATACATTTGAAATCTGAAGTGTGAATTTTAATTATTTCAAGTGATGATGTTTACTGTATTTATGTAGTTGGAAACACAATTTCTGCAGGAAACCTGCTCTAAGGAGCTTGGTCCCTAGATCTAATGTTACCAGTGTTAACCTTATTTCTGTCACTTCAGTCAAATGATCAGAGCAATTATTGCCTTCTTTTGGGTTATGCTGTTGAATTGATTCATAAAGCCTGGTAACAAAGCACTGAAGGGAGAGTGTCACAAAGGCAACAGCTTCATTGTGACAAATATATTTATTTCAAAACCTTTTCTTGTTCCCCTCTATAGCCCACAACACTGAATATAAAACTTATCCTAGACACAAACACACAAAAAGGAATAGAAAAGAAAAAAGCCATACATATTGCAATAAATCAAGACTGGGTACATTTAGAGTAATAACCTGTCTCAAGGGGATCAGCAAGTTATTCGTGCTTTGCACTGGTGGTTCATCACACCTCTGCTTTTCAAGTCTTACCCGTTAACTATGGGCACCAGCAGTTTAAACCTCAGCATCTTTTAAATGTTTCAGTGACCTGCATAAATCCAGAAACAAACAAACAAACAAACAAAAGAAGCCATATAACTGGAATTGAAGTTTAACACCAATTTCTAGTCCTGTATTTTTCACTTAATAAATCTATCATCAATTAAATAAGGGCATATGTTAGATGAGTTCTATGGCCAAATTCCTCTCTCTAATCTGAATCTGTCCATCTACATTGCCAAAAGGCCATGAAATGGCTTCTTTGATATTTTATTATCACTGAGGTGTAAAATTTAACAGCAAAGCAAACAGTAGTTGTAATCCCTCTCTTCAGGGAAAAGGACAATATACAAGATTTAAAGTCCAAGAGACAAGATATTAAAAAGTAGAAAATGGATGCTCAGAAAGAAATTCTGTCATGAAAAGCCATTAGTGAAACACGCCAAAATCAAAAGGCTTCCTTTGCAACAAAATATGCTTTTGACAGTCTTCAAATTCCAAGTGCTCATTTCTTCTTCTGAGAGAGACTATGCTTAATGCAAATGTGTTCTGTGCTCTCTACTTTAACTGAGCAAAACAGTCAAGAGGAGCATTGCAATTCAGATTCATTCACCACATCACCCATCACTTGCACACAGTAAGTGCTAAGGATGTCAGGATTGTCACAAGCAAATCTTTGTGTCGTTCATGGAAAACAAGTATTTAGAAAAGCAATAAAACTAACTTCAAGATGCAGGATATCATAAATGCGCAATAACTTGTGATACTTGACTGGGTTGTTTTGATGCTTGCAGACAAGGATGTACAGAGAGGAGAAACAGGGATCTACCAAGGCATGTAGATTTAAGGTATTGTTCTTTATTACTGAAAAGTCCTACTGTCTTTCCACCACTGACATTAGTACCAGCTTTTTCCTGGATCACAGTACTGGTTCTGCAAAGAACATAAAACAAAACCTTCAAACCAGAACATGACACGGGTCAGTGACATTAAAAATGTGAAATAAAGAAATTGTCTATGGATGCTAACTATGAGCAAAGGCAGGGAGCACAGTGCTTGTGGAAAAGCAGGCTGCATAACTTTCTCACTCTCACCTGAGAAAGTGGCCTGGGAAATCATAAGGAGGAATTAAAACAATCCTCAGAGACAGAAAACAGCCTTGCAGGTGCTGTTTGTCTGTTCCTTGTTTTCTTGCAAGAGAAGGTCGAGGGGTGGTGTACCCCACTGACCAATGATGGTGATGTGTTAGTTTACTAACCAATAAGAATTTTACTTTTCTCTACTTTCATGTATCAGTCTATAAAAGAAGATCTGAGGTAATAAACCTTAAGAGAAAGAACTCTCCTGTTCAACTCACAAGAGAGTCTGTGTCATTCTTCTCACCGTTCCCAGTAGAGTGACAATTATTTGGTGGGGTTTTTTAAGTTGGTAAAAAACCCGTCTGTTGCTGGGGATGCAAATACAATTTGTGTCACGACTATCAGCATTCACTGATTCAAGAGTACATTTGTAAAATGTCTGTTTTCCTCTTCCCTACAGCAGAGCTGTTCTCTGATTCCAAAGCAGCAAATAACAGCCTTCAGAAAAAAAAAAAATCACTAATAGCTTAGAAGGCTAATATTGGAATAATTTTTCTTATCAATACATTCCCACAAATAATATTTATTTCCTAGAGTAATCAATAACATGGTTTCTACAGGTCAGGAGGTCACTGTTCATTAGTCATGACGATGTGCTTCAGCAGTGATGCTGAGAAGGAGAAGTTAGACCCAACAATGCATTATGAATGTCCTACCTGGTATGAGTCAAAAGGTGGGCATCTAAATATGAGAGAAAAGGTGAACTCCATGTGCCACTCCTGTGGCTTCATTTATACACAAGTATCTAAAATGGCTTATTTGCTAACACACTTACCAGTCTGGGAGTTAAAACATATTCATTCTTAACCTTGCTTCTTAACAAAGAAGCCTGCATAATTTTACAAAGTAATCTTAGTCTGTGGTTTTTTGCATATACTTGTAAACCTAGTACAGATTTATATATTTTTTTTTTTCTTTCCAGAAGATTAGAAAAGTGCAAGTGAGCTACATTTCATCACATCATTGTTGGTAATATGGTAAACGTGTGAGTTATTTCAAATAAGGACTTACTCAGGTGAGTGATTTGTGGATTTACAGAGAGGCTTCTTTGATTGCAACATATTTACCATAACTTTTTTTTTCAATACAAATTACCAGACAGCTTATAGATATGCTATAGAGTTATGGTGGATTTTGTCACATTCTCACAGAGAACTGACTTGGAAGCCCTTGGATTTTAGGGGGGCACTGGACCAAAGTGATTTTATACAAATTACTGAAACTCTTGGTAAGTCTTAACCTTGCCCCATCTCTTGGCTTTTATTTGCTCATCAATCTTTTTTAAAGAGCATGAAGAATATTTATTGATTTTTTGATCTTTATAACAATGATTAAGGAAAAACATGTGAGTCCTTTAATTCCAGTCTCATTAAACGGAAAAATAAATATTCATAGTGATAAGGTATCAAATGTAGTGATAGTTTAAAAATAAAATTAAAAATTAAAAAACAAAACAAACAAAAACCAAAACAAACAAAAAGATCCAAACAAGAAATCCTGGCCCAAATGTAATTTAACATGATCAAATGAACAAGAGACAGAAAAGGAGAAGAAAAGCAAACTAGCAAGCAAGTAAATACATGAGTATTTTCTTGGTGCTTGACATTCATGCTTTTTTGTGCAAATCCAGATTAACTTTCTTGTATTAATTAAACCTTTGAGCCATGTAAACAGAAGTAAAGATATTAGTCAAAATGTTTACAGAAACATGGCATATGAAATTTATCAAATATTTCTGACATAACTAAATAATACTCTCTGTAAGAAGCTGCCTCTAGCCAAGTTCAGAAAAACAATAAAAGTAGTGTTTAATCCTCCTGGAAGAAACTTGCATGCATAAAATTAATAATTTGCATACTCTGCACAATTTTTTTCTCTTCCAACTTGTCTAAATAAAAGTGGTGTTACTACATTAGCGTAACTTCTACCATTTCCTAATATCATGTTTCAAAAGACATATTTTTAAGTAACGTTAGCTTTAAAGCAAATCCTAAAACCACTAAATTCTGCAATTTGAGTGTGAGATACTGTTATTTGCTTCGAATTGAAAATCCTATTTTTTATTCTGTAAAGTAATTTAACCATTGAACTCAGAATAACAAAGACTATTTCCATCTTTTGATCTATTATGGTTAATAGATCTTCTCATATTTCTCAGATGAACGAGATTAAATCCCCTCTATTCTTCAGGTAAATTGAAAGCCATTAGGAGAACATCAGGCACTGCTGGTGTTTAAGACTCAGTGATGTTTTTCCTTTTGTTTGTACTAGTAAAATTCCAGAGCATGACATTTAGAGGAAACATGCTGTTAAGTGGACTTTATTATTCTCACAAGATGAGAATAACTGAGTATTGTACCACTCACAGTCATTAATGATTCTTCAGCTGTGCTTTGGGAAAACTGATGTCCTGGTCATATTTCATTTTCTCTACTTGGTTGCTGGATGAAAACTTTCTTTCTAGTCTGCCAACAGGTTTTCTGTGTGTTATTGGAAGAGCTTTCGTGCTCTTGTTGCAGTAGTGGGTGAAGATTTTCAAGGCACCAAGGTTCCATGACCCCAGGGATCCCAGGGAAGTCTGTATGGGACACCTAGAGCACAACTGGCCAGACATGGGCTTCATCCCACATAAGACTGGGAAACTGGAAGCCAGGAAAAGACTGTAGAAATTTCTGAATGACATGCATCTATTCTAGATGAACTCAAAGGACTGAGGATTTAAGGAGACCTTAAATCATAAATTATCTGGAAGAATGACACAGTTTTATGTGTCAAAATATTTTTACCTCTCCATTGTATAGGGCAGCCAATTGTAATCTGAGACAGAGATGAATGGGGTTTTATCATACCTTTGCTGCAAAGAAGTTTTGCTTTTTCACTCTGATATTTCAACACATTTAACAACAAACATTTCTTCCAAGGTCATTACGTGCAGACAATGCTTATTTCAAACACTGTTACTATTTTGCAATTGGAAATTTTTTTCTCTCAAATAGAAATTTCTTTCTTGACTATCTCACAAATGCTGTTACCAGTACTGATTTTATAACACTGATTTATTTTAAAAATACTCTTTTAAATAATTAAAAATAAATTGCTAGGTATGTTCTTTATATAACACATGAGTTCATTAGCAAGACTATGGTTTCTAAACGCAAAGCTCCAGCAAGTTTGTACCATTGCATTACTTGACAATTACTTCCCAAAATTCTTGCAAGTTTTAAAATTTTGCATTAAATTGCAAAAAAACTTCAGCCAAAACATCCTAAAAAAGAGCAACAAGACAAAGTTTGAGTGTCACATCTTGTTCTGTTGCTTCATAAGGAGTAGTCATACCGAGAGGAATAAGACTTTGTAGAACTGTAATAAAAAATATGATTCCTTTCACCCATCATTAAGTCAAACATCTTACTGCAGGGAATAAAGCAGGGATGTTCAGGCATTAAAAGACTTATTAGTTCTGAGTTTATCAGTAAGACTTTGGATCATTTAGACTTGAGATTTTTTGTTTTCTCACTCATAGAACATCAGGTGTTGCACTTTAATTTCAATGGACATTTGAGTTATATCAGGGGGTCTTCCTTTTTATTTATTGTATTTTTAATAAAGTGAGTCTCTGGATGTTTCATTCTTTGAAATTAAGAACTAGGCTTGTCAGGTATCGAAAACCTATGCAAGTCACTACATATTTAGCTTTGTTCTAAAAATGACATATTCTATCTGTCAAGCACAATAAAAAAAATGAATATCTTCTAATGAAAAAAAAGATCAACAGTGCAATATGTGTCTGTCTTAGGACTTCAGATAATGCTCATGTCAGAGTCAAAACTAAGGCAAAAGTACCACCAGACATCTGAACCCTTATGCATGCCATGCAAAAACTCACTGTCTATCTCACTCACAAATCTTAATCTATCCCTCTGGGTTTTTTCATACTGAAATATCTAATGCAAGAGTCCCTCTAATTTTGTTTGGATGAAACAATATTTGCAGATTTTATGCAACAAATCTTTGCACAAGATCTTTTCCCCCTTTGCAAAAAGTTTTGTAATGTTATTATCCTACTTTGATTCAAATTCTCATCTGGGTCTAATTCTTATCACTGCAGAGATTTCTAAGATTGTGATTGAATCTTTGACTAGCTGATATAAAATAGTGTCCTATCTTATTAGCTGGATTGCTATCTGCTTAAAATGCTTCTTCTTCTTCTTCTTGTGAATGTCAGAGGTTTTTAATTTATAACTCATTTATGAGAGAATAAAGTTCCTGGTATGATTCTAATAGAAATTTATATTCTTGTTTTATGAAAATGGTTTTAAATAATTAAAAAAATAAAACATTATTTTTATCGATGTTTTCAATATTTATAAATATCCTAAAGGATCTTATCCATCATTTCTTATTTGAACAAAAGTCTGCTACAAAGGGAAGAAAGTAAACACTGCAGAGTTATGCTGGTGAGCATCTGGAGGCTAAAGTCACCTTCTAGGCATTGCTGATAATTCTTTTCTGAAGAATATGCAAATAATCTTCCAATAGAGGATTCCTGTCCATGGCTCTTTCTATCTAATTTTCTACCCAAGATGCAATAGAAATATTCCCATCAGTCTTTAGGGTATATCTGGTTGGGGTTTTTTTCTGTCATGAACTATTCTTCTGGTTCTCAGTCACACTACCATGGAGCACTCTTACAATAATCTCCCAACTATATCTGTTAGTTCTACAGAACCACCCACACTATGAGCAAAGTTTCACTACAACACACCTTCTGTGCTTTTCTCACTTTTCTATTTTTGGCTACATATTTAGCATTTCACAGAGAGAAAAATCTCTGAACCTGTAGTGCAATCATCACCCTAGCAAACTTTTTGATTTATAGTTTTTACTATTGAAGTGAATGAAAATTCATTCTGAAAGAGAAGTAGATGTACCTCTGTTTCCTAAAATATGTCCTGAAGTATTCTTTTTCACCTTTCAGATGAAATTAAATATACTTCACCATACTGTGCCTACAATGTGAAATAATATCCAGGTATAAATTGCCTCAGACATATAGTAAGAAAAGAAAGATGCATGATTTAATTAGCTGAAGTTTTATTTATTTCATGTGGAGACTGTGCCTTGGTAAATTCTACAGTATCAGTCCCTTTGATGAGAGACCTTGTTAAAACCCTTTTGAAAATCCAGGTAGGCTTCTTTGTTGTCATCCACAGAAGTTTGCTGAGAGCTTGCTGGGAGCTCTCTCATGTTTTTCAGTTTTTCCAGAGAGGCTTTTTTCATTAATTCAAATATCACCATTCACCTCTCATTACGAAGCAGGAGTAGCAAGCGATTCTGAATATCTGAGATAATCATTTTCAGAAGGTAATTACAAACTTGTCTGTTTCTTGTGATTTACATGTCTTCTGGCTCTGTCTCCACTGGGGGCTCCATTCCAATATGCCAGAGGGATGTGACTGCAGTGCACAAAAGCACACTTCATAGCCAAGAATGTAGAGAGTGGATCTTCATTGTATTTCACTTCAATTTCTCAAACACAATCTATCTCATAGTGACAGTGACTGGAAAGATAATGTTCTTTGTGAATTTTTTTTCTCCTTTATTCTTATTTTAGGAAAATATTTTATTTCTGAAATACATCTTTGCAACTAAGAAGTAAACCCAGTTCCCTGTTTCTTTACAGATTTAATAAGTAAAACGCATTTTACAGAACAATTATGCAAATGGACCTCTCAGAAAATCTTTATTAAGATACAGACCTTTCTCAATACCACATATTACTTTTGTATCTGAATTCAGATTGCATTCTGTTGCAATAGAAGTAGTATTAAATGGAACATGAGACTTTTATGCTGCTCCTCTGGACCTACTCCAACAGGTCCATGTCTTTCCTGTGCTGGACACAGTACTCAAGGTGGGATCTCATGAGAGCAGGGTAGAGGGGCAGAATTATGTCCCTTGACTTTCTGGGTATGTGTCTCTTCATGAAAAACAGGATGTGGTTGTTTTTCTGTCCTGCAGACACATATTGTCAGCTCATCCACCTGTATCCCCAAGTCCTTTTCCTACTTGTTTGCCCTTGGACATCAAAGCATTGACAAAAAGACACTTTATCCATGGCCAAAGGATTTAGGCAATCTCTTATCCATCTGTCTGCCCATAAAACCTCTCTCTCTCCAATTTAGTGTCCAGGACACTGTAAGGAGCTGTACCAAAGGCCTTACAAATGTCCAAGTAAATGACAACCATAGCTCTTCGCTTGTCTGCTGATTAAGTCACCCCATCCTTCCATGCAAGGCTGCTGGGGTGGTCTGGTATGAATTGCCCTAGCTGAAGCCATTTTGGCTATGTATGTTCACCTCCTGCCTTTCATACTTTTTGACACATCTTCCAGGACAATCCCTTCTGTCATTTTGCCAGGGACTTAGGTGAGGTTGACTGGTTGGTAATTCCCAGGGTCTTTCTTATTAAGGATGGGTATGATATTCCCTTTTATCCAGTCACTGGTAATTTCACCTGACTGCCAGGTCTTTTCAAATATAAGGGAAAGTGATTCAGAAAATACATCAGCCAACTTCCTCAGGACCTGGAGTCGCACCTCCCTGGGTTCCTCAGGCCGTATTAAACATATTCTTCTTTTATGATGGCAGTGACTTCATTCCTCCAGTCTCTGTCTTGAGGTCAAACTTAACTGTGATGAGTTATCACACAAAAGGTGTACTCATTGTTTGAAATCCATCACAAAAATCCAGGCTCCAAAAATTGCACACAGGAAAAAGACTTGGAGCATCCTCTTTTTATTCATCCCACCTCAATAATGATAGCAATAACAATAACAATAGCAGCAGCATTTACAGTAAAAAAGAAAATAGTTTATTTATTATAATAAAATAAGTTTTGTACAAAAAGAAATAACAGTAAAGCATCACTAACAGCATTTTTATTTTTACTACATTTATCTTACTGAAAGCACATTTTCTAAAAATATTGCAGAAATTCAAGTTAAGTTCATTTATTTCTGAAGAAAGAGAAGGTAAAGAGCCATACAATTTACATGTTGACAAACTGAGTTTGAGACAAGGATAACGTTTAAAGACATATGGATAAATTTCTTCGCAATACTAATCTGAGGCAGATCACTAGGTGTTAAACTCAATTCCGTATTTTAATATTCAATATTTTATGAAGTGTTGTAGAACTGTCAGCTTTACGTGAGCAGAAACAGAAATTAAATGCAGTCTTATAAAACACATATATAACTTTCACCTGAGCAGTGCAAAAGACTATATGAAACAAAAATATTGTGTCATTACCATTACAAAGTTCTTAGAGTTGATACAAACTCTGCATCTCTGAAATGTTTGACAACAGCATATTGATAAAAATACTTGATCAATGCTTCAAGGGGAAAATTTAAAAGCATCTTTTCACCCAGTACAAACAAAGATCAATGAAAGGTGTTCTTTGCATAAATCAAAATGGAAGTATGCAATGCTTGCCACTGGCCTTCTCCATTGCTTTCTTTTATTGTCTGTGTTGCTTCCATGGGTAGGATATTTTCAGATGATAAAGATTTGAAGTGGAAATAACACAGAAAGAGAAAAACAAAATAACAACTGCCACTGGGACTGTGTCTAGCTCAGAAAAACTGGATAAGATGTGCACTATACCTCTGCAGCCATCTTCTCACACATAACATTTTAAGAAAAATTGAGGTAATAGTTTGCATACATATTCAGCATGAAAGAGTGGCCATTGTTAGACGTTAATAAATCTTACATATACTCTATTTGTTATACTTTGTGCAGAGTTCATTTAGCAAGCAGAAAAACTTCTACACATTTAAAGGCAAAAGAGATGAAACTGAGAGTGAGGTCCTGGTTTTTCTTACCTTAGTGGGAATTTTGCCTTTGATTTCAGAAGAGACAAGATTTCACCCCAGCTGCTTAACAGCCTTCATCAGAGGTTATACAGATGGTCACTGTGTGTAAGAGTATATTGAAAATAGAGAAAAACCCCAACCTAGTCTATGAACTGTTACCTTGTAAATTGTGCAGACCTTAAAATCTATTGTGATTTACTCTTACATGTCTATGAAAGTTCTGTTTTCAATTAGCATAGAGCCTTCTACTAGCAAGGAGAAACAGGAGATTTTTGAGGTGTTTTATCAAAGAAATCTAGAAAACAGTTTTTGAAAAACAGAAATCTGACACTTGTCCAGTTCACCGTGCGCAGCCATATGAATTAACAAACGGCACTAATGGAGGAACAAATTCCTAGTCACAATTATTTTTTGGAAGAAAAGCAAAACAAAATTGGAGCCATATGGACTTGCTTAATGAGAAATTATGGTGTATAATATGCTTCTCTGATTATCTGTGGCTTAAGTGACCATTTTTGTTTTAAATCTAATAAATAAAAAAGAAATATATGTGACACTCTCACCATCTGCATTAAAAACCATACTAGAAATAGCACCCCAAACCTTCTTTAGGGTTGTACTTCCTGTGTAGCAGAGGTCCAGTGATCATCTAACATTTCACTGAATAGAGAAAAGGAACTGCAAGACACATAAAGACTTTTCTGTTTTATTCAGGTGACATGGAAATTCATCTTTTCATATTTTCAGTCTTATATTCTCACAGTTGCTTCTGAGGTGTGGTTTGAAAGAAGCATACTTTAAATAAGACTGGGGATGTTTATGCAATTGTGCCATCACAGGGTGCCCATGCATGGTATTTATGATCACAACAAAGACACACCTTCATCAGTCCTAATTTTGTGCTTCTGCCTAGGCAGCACTAGGGCAGTGTGTAGTGCCACCTCACTGGCTGTGACCAAACTTGCATGTAAAAGCTCTGGAGGCAGTGACAGATTTTAAGAAAAAAATGGCAATCCACATACTAGGATATGGTATAAACGACCGCTTACTACTGGTCACTGCTTTATCAAGGTGTCCACAGCTATTTGTTCAAGTTAAGAGACAAAATTATATCCAACAATTTTAGCAACCCATTTGAATTGCTTTAACTAGGCACTTGAATTCTGTTAACACAGCTCTGAATGAGAAGCAAGTGTTTAATGCTTTGATCTTTAGCCTCGTGTGATGCAAATATAGGTGGTTCTCGCAGCTGGAGATTAGTCTACAGATCAGAGGAAAAGGGAAGTCCTTTTCAAAGGTCGTGGAACTAACTTGGTAAATGCAGAATCAGTTCCCAGCTTTGATTTTCTCTATGACTTTAAGCAAGTCTTTCAGGTGAAGTACCACATAAAGGATTTAAATACATAAAAAGAGTAAGGCCACTAATCTCTTTGTAGGTTTGAGTAAATGAGTTGTTCTATGTCTTTACCTCACAGGAGTAGCTGTGTATGATTAAAGAGTATATGAGAGAATTACAGGCTTACATACATCGATTGGAAACACAAAAACCTGCAAGAAATAATGAAAGATTGAGCTACTCCTTCCTCTAACTTTGCTTTGCCTGTTTTCATTGTAAAGCACCTGCACACATTTTATTCACACTACAACCTAAGATAGACATTTTGAGCCCATCAAACCAACTGCAATAGAACAACAGTTATTTCAGCCAATTCTTCCAATGACAAAATATGACTTTTTGAAACCCTGAGGTCTCATTTTTATTAAAAATTATAAAGTTAAACTATAATTTATATGATATATTTAAATTATAATTATAATTTAAAATAATTTTATCTAACTGTCTTAAGAGATGTTATTTAATCAACACTCAGCTACTTAAATTGTGATAAAACTGAGTGTTAAAAGAAAGGCAATGCAAGTCTGTAGAAGAATATGTCTCAGTCTTCTGAGCCCTGCCAACATTACTGAGAGCAATTTTATTTTGGCAACTGACTGGTTGTTTCCAAAAAGAGAACAAAGCAAGGTTCTACTAAATAGTGTGAATAAAAGTAGAAAAATCTACATGTGAATCAATAACATATTCGGTGGAAAAAAATGGGAAACAAAATTGTGTTCCCAAAATGTACCAAACATGCAATTAATATAAGAAGCTATACAAAGCAAAATGACATAGTTGTATAGTTCAATCACCCAGCAAAATATCCAATTTTTCCACCAAAAACCATACCTGTAAAGTCATATCATGTTGTCTTTTTTCTAGTGTTTATATTCTTGAAGAGAAGAGTAGCTACTAGATTCCCTGAATATTTATAGAGCAAATAAATTAAATGGCTGCCATTCAGCTGTTTTCATTTTTATTGATCCCTTCTCAATTTTTTATGCAACCAAATGTTTACCATACTATTATAATGGAATAATACAACCTTACATTGCATTTTTTTTATTACTTCCTTTTTTAAAGCTCTGGATCATACAAGCTGAAAAAAAAAAAAAAGACATGAGTCAAAATCACAGTAAAATATTCTGTTTTTTAGACATTGAACAGTAAGCAGCAATTCCTAATTTTCAGCTATGTTTTATGTGCAAAACACCAAAGTGAAATTCATCCCCAGTGCAAATATGTCGTATGGAAGAATGAATTTGCCTTGTTGATTTAAACAAAAGGATTTAGTCTCTAGTAGAAATGCAAGACATATCTATCATTGCCATAGTATGCATTCTCACTGTCAAACACAAAATAAAGCACATTCAGAATGCAAAAGTATGACCTCTTCAATCTGGCCTTTTTAAAAATGTATTTAAAATGAATAATGATGAAGACGTGCAAAGCCTTTAATAGAAGCTATAGCATGAAGAAAAACATACTAAAGAAAAATCTCTGACACCTTTTGTAAACATCCATTGTGTATTACAAGTACAAAAACCTAACTGCTTGTTCAGCTCCCATTTATCAAGTGAGTTTTGCTCCTGGCTTAGCTGAGGTGTCATTTCCATCCAAATTAAAGAATTAGAAGTTTACTTTTTCCAGCCTAAGGCTACCCTACATGTGTTCTAATGTCCCCTCTGCTTAATTCTCCTATCAGTCTTAGTCACCGTAGGATAAGAAAGTCTGCAAGATGGGAAACAGAAACTTGCAGGCAATAGCAAGAAAATTGCAAGTTTTATAGATTACAAAACTGTTTTGAGGAAGTGTGTAACAAGAGCCTTTAGTCTTCTTTTTGGGGGATCTTTTGGTTCTCTTTTTCTGTTTCTGATTAGTCTGTATGGATTTACATTAAGAACATATATTAAGATGAGTATTAAACACAATGTTGAAAATTTCATGTCTTTTGCAGAAGCATAGATTGTCTCAAGCTGGAAAAGACTCGTGTGGATCAAGTCAAACTTTCTGCTCCTTACAGGACTATGTAAAGCTAAACCATTTGACTAAGAGCATTGTCCAGACACTCCTTGATTTCTGACAGTCTTGGCACCATGACTACTTCCCTGGGGAGTCTGTTCCAGTGACTGACCACTTTATGAATGAAGTACCTTCTGCTGATGCTCAGGATAGAAAAATCCTGAGAAAAGAAGCCGTGAAGTGTAACATAAGCTCAGGATGTTCAAACTGAATGTAATTACTGCAGAAGGGATGCAAATAAATGTTAAATCCCAGTGGCCTTCAGCCATTAGAAAACCTAATTTCTAGAGATTAAAGTTGGTTACATGACATCATTACCCGGAAAAAGGCAATAGTTAGCTTTCCCATGCAAACAGGTGTGGCTAACATCTATGTGCTCAGCTCTCTGTGCCTTGGCAAACTTCCCATTCTAGCTTCAAGCAATACACTTTTGAAATAATTTCAGGAATTATAGTAATTTCTGATCCTTTATTAATACAAGCTGAAATGCTGGAAAGAAACAACTTTTACTCAGGGCACCCCACATACTTCTTTGCTGATTGGAGCATTTTGATTTCCAGTGTAGGCAACCAAGATAAACCCCTCTATCAGGAAAATTCTAAAAAGTGAGGAACCCAAGTGCAGTTATCCATGATTTTTAGGACAGCATTAGTAATTTGAAATGCGAGTACCTACAAAATAGTGAAAGGTGATCATCTGATAGAACAAAGACAATGAATAGTTCAGCATACTGAGAAAAAACCCTAAATTTAATGTTTAAAAGTTGCATATGCATTATGAGTGTTAGTAAGTATTCTAACAGAAGTATGATAAATCTCCCTATCAGAGAGACACATAGTAGGACTATCTTGAAATGCAATCACAATGCTCTTTTTGGCTTCAATGGATTTTGTAACCAAGTAGTCTGACAGCATGGGTCTTTAACTCCGCTAGGTTATGTTCCTGTATAATTTAACACAAAATAATCACCTTCTAAACTTTTCAACAATGTCACTGTAATGAATTTTGTATACTTTTTCCAAAGTTCAACAAAAAGATTATAAATTCTCATACCCACACATTTTAGAAAATCCTGTGCAACTGCAGTCTTTCAAACTCTGCTGGGAATTTTCTCGATAAAAATCAGCTAGGACTCAAGAATTTGTGACTTCTAAATCCAGGCTGTAATCCATTTTAATCTACCAAACCATACTGCTTGCATAACTAACCTTCCTGTCATTTATAACAACTGACTAAGGAAATTTGAAGAGCAAATAGTCCCCAGGGAGACCAAGGATCTCAGCTGCATATTTCAGTAAGTGATGTGAGAGGGTCACTTTGCTATTATACCAATTATTGAGTCCTGCATGTGGAGTCACCAGTGAAATTTTATGTGAGTTTAAACACTTTCATGTTACTTACATTCTCTGAATGGCAAAATTCAGGAGTGAGTTGTAACAAAGGGAGTGATGGACTTCACCTTCAAAAGAGAAACAACAATATATTTTATTGATATTAATCAGTGAACAAAGAAAATTCAGTGCTAAATCCAAATGGTTTATCAAGATTCAATGGTAGAGTTGATCACTATCTGCACAGGGGACAAGGTCAGACAAAGTTTATCAGGGAGACCTTGCCACTGAATCACAGGTTCAGAAAGGTCCCCCTTCTCAGAGAGGACTCTTAAGCGCAGTTGCAACCAGTCCTGCTCCCAGACTTGAATAATGTTTTATGGCTAAAGGGTTATATGTGCTCAACCAACCCTTTATATGACTTAGCTAAGATTTCAAAGTTTAACACGCATTAACATGCATTAATTACTTACCAAGAACCTCTTGTGCCAAGGAATCTTCCATCATCAAGTAATAACTTTGCTACTATGAGAAGGGAAATACTTCATTCAGGCAGGAGAGCTCAATGGGCCCTGTATTGTACACTATGTATGGAGTAAAATAATTGACTCACAGTCATATTTGCACACCAGAAACACC
The DNA here is from genome assembly GCF_001522545.3 of Parus major. Classification (NCBI taxonomy): domain Eukaryota; kingdom Metazoa; phylum Chordata; class Aves; order Passeriformes; family Paridae; genus Parus; species Parus major. Next base: position 97,592,198 of record NC_031769.1, read on the forward strand.
TCTGGGTCACTGTTTCAGACAGCCCCTGGCTCTACCATGTTGCAATCTATCCCACAAAATCTGGATGAAGCCATCACAGAACTGGTGGTTATGGCTTAACAGGGGGTGGGTGGGGACCACACTGCCACAGCTGTTTGGTTAATGGAGAAAACAGCAGTCAAAAGTGTCAATATGCATCTTCCAGTCTTAAATAAACCATTGTCTTCTATGTACCTCTATTTTGGTTCAATATTCTCACCTCATTTGGAGCACTTCTCTGTTAAGCACTGGATCATTTCTAAAGAGAATCCCTTCCTTCCTTCCTCCCTCCCTCCCTCCCTTCTCCTTTAAGTGTAATACAACCCTTAAAGCCTGTTTTCTTGGCTTGTGCTTCTCTCTCAGAGGCACAGCCCAGAGACTTTTATCAATGTGCATTGCATCTCTGTGAACTGATCACATCTTATATGGACATACGCTAAAAATCTGTGGGAAAGAACCAGTCATAACTGAAATATTTTCTCTCTCATTATTTTAATGCATGAGATGTTGATAGATTGTCAATTATTATAATGCCCAAAATAAGTGTGCATCTGAACACAATATTCTTGTAATGGATGTAATCAAATCTGGGATAAGATGGAATCTTGAAGATTAAAATTGCAATAAAAAGACTTAAATATTTTTTTATTTTAAATCCCTAACATTTTTACTTGAATGTGGCCCATTAGCTTTCAAGCTCAAGTATGTGCAAGTCTATAAAAATCACAGACATAAGATAGGACCAAACAAGAAAAAGTAAGATTCTCTGATGCTTTTTCCTTGATTTGCCCTCTCTTTTTTGCACTCTGTTATTTGCACTGTTGTCTCTTCTGCCTTCTCTAAAATGTGTCGTCTTTCTTTAAGATTGATCATGGGATTAACTGTCTTGGAACTGTTTTTCTTACAAAAATCAACATAGCCTGACAGAGCTGTACTCTGTGTTTCATGCAGGAATTCAGCCTCTTCTATATATTCTGCAGAGTTTCTCTATTAGGCAGGTAGGCAGCTGTAAGAAAGATAAGAAATTTGCAAATTCTCATTAGTTGTGAACAACAAATTTATGCAGATTGTTGCTTCCATAGCTATTTCAGGAATAATACTGAAGTGTGTAAAAATATATGATGAGGGACAAAGGGTCTCACTGAAATTCTTGCCTGATTTATAGTTCTCAGCACTGCCATACTGTTACTTAAGTATTTAAAATAACTCTGCTAGCATACTCACTTGGCATCTCAGGGCACAAGTTTGTACCTGAGCCATTGTACATGACATCTCTGAAAAAAATAATCTTTAACCTTCTTTACACTTTGTTCAACAGATAATATTTTCCACCCTTGAATAATTATGGAGCAGTTCCAAAATTCAGTGGAGAAATATATGAAAATGCTCCTTCAGCTGCTCTTCACTTGCCAACCAGTAATTTTGATCATTGTCCAAAAGCTATTGTGATATGAGAAGAAATTAAATTCATAAGACTAAGCATTCTCTAGATAAGCTTTGATATAATGTTATCATTTCTTCTGGGTCATGTGTTTTCCAATTTAAAATTCCTTGACTAGTGATTATTATTTTTATTATTATTATTTTTATTATTATTATTATTATTATTAATTAAAATTTATATTATATATTTTATATTAACTACATTGTAATTTAATAATTTACTCCCTCTATACTGTTAAAAGATGCATGTTGATGTTAAAATATATGGTCAGGCTCAGTATATTACATCTCAATTATTGTGTTGTGCAGAAACTTTAAATATTATCATTCTCATGAAAAGGAAATTAATATTAAGAAATATATTTTCTGGTTTTCATTGCAGCACTTCTCTTATTTCTTTTTTTCTTCTCTTTTTCCTATTTTCTTTTATAGCAAATAACTATTATTTCATTGACATACAGAGTCTACCTCTAATATTTAAAAGCAAAACAATTTTTTTACATTTCTTTTATCTGGAATTTATGCATTTCATTACATGTGATTTTCTTTTGTGAACTGGTTTCTTTTGGAAGTCAGTAAGATTCTCTCTTTGGCTCTATAAAATCTATTTTTTCACAGCATACTTGAACAGACAGTAATTTTTAAAAAATGAAAGATAAAATATCATCTATCCAAAGCTTACTAAGAGAAAAGGTTTTTGGTTTATGGGACTCTCTTCTTAAATCTCATCTAATGTCTGTTTTCAGTGGGAGTGTAAATTTTCACCCAAAAAAGATACATAGCCTATTAAAAACTGTTAATAATACTCATAATGTGTTGTATTGATTTCAAGGCAGATTGCAACAACTCCTGGGGTCAGTGTAAGCAGCCCAACATAAACATGGGACTTGTCCACTTTTTCATATTTGAAACAAATGAAGAGATGACAAATAGAAGTATACCATCATTATGTACAAGGTTCAGAACAGACATCAAACAGATAATGTTCAAATGGAATAAAATGTGCTTTAACTTCCAGTGAAAGCACCATCCAGCTGGCCCCAAACAATACTGAATGAAATATGGGGGCAGTCTTCTTATTTCTATTTTTTCCGTGTGTCATAGGAGAGGGGAGTGAAAGGCAAGGTGGGAGTTTGGCTGCTGGCCAAGGTCAACTCACCACAATCTTTTAAAGACAACTTTTAAGGAGTGTATTACAGCTTTTGATGATCCAAACATAGAAGTATAATAAAATAAGACAAACAATTTCCTGAGATAACTGAACGGATAACCCTGGAAGAAATCAAATCCTGACGTAACTGCAAGAGGACAGTATCTTAGTGAGACTAAGAGATTAAAGATCTCTTTATTCCAATATTACATTCATGCCTTCTGTGTTCTGGATCTAACATCTTCCTATCAGAAAATAAACTGTAGTTCTATAGTTAGGTTTTTATATTTTAAATTCATCGCTTAAGTCTTGCAATTTCTAAAAGAATACAAATTCACTCTTGTGGGCATCTTCAGCTGAAAAACCTGGTTTTGCTGGTTTTTGAAGGAGAGATATAACAGGCAATTAACCTGAATTAAATAGCTTAATTTGAAGCTATGTATTGAAGAATCTCACATTTTTGGACATACTTTCTGTCACAAAGGCCCTGGGAACTTTTCTTGAAGCTATTCTCATTCACTTCTCTAGTATAAGCTGGGTATTGAATGCATATAGGAGGGTGTGTTCCATCTTTCAGTGCAAGATTCTACCCTGATGTTAAATGATCCATTTTGATATGAAGTTTATGCCAGTCTGTCCCAGGAGCTGCCAGTAGCCTTTTTTTTTTTTGCTGACCTGAAATCTTATTTTGAAAAGTTTCCTGTAAAATGACCTGTTAGTATTATCCTGTTTTCCTGCTATTACTGTCAAAGAAATTGTTGCTGACCAAATTTCTCTGAAACCCTCTAATAACAGAAAAAGCATACAGTACGTCATATGAAGCAGTCATGCAAAATTGTCATAAACATTTACTAACACCAACATAAAATAACTTTCTCACTCTCAGAAAAGTGATCATCAAGATTGTAAAAGCCAGTAGTATTTTGCCCAGAAAAAGGCTTATGTGAGACAGAACTGGCCTGAATATTTGGTCTCTCAAAATCATAGAGAACACAGGAAATTAATGTCAAAATATAAATCTAATAGAACATTTTACTTTTGACTTTCCTTTACAAACTTTCTTTTTTCTATTTGCAGTAATAGTTATTGAGCATCCTAGCACACAGTACTGATAAAGAGAGAAAGAGCTTGTTCAAGATCACAGAATTTGTTTGCTCTCTTTATGTTGTCCACAATAATAGTTGTGGCAATAATTGTCCATAGTAACCACAATGGGTTTGATCTATCTTTCTTCCATGCTGTAAAAAGAAGACGTGGAAGGAAATGAGGGACATACAGGCTCCATCACAAGATGACACAAGCTGATCAGCACACAGTAACTGGCCTGATGCTCCATCAGGTATAGCTTTAGTTTCTTTTCTTGCCTGTGGGATCACAGCACTTCTTTAAAACATGCAGTATTTAATTTAAAAAAACCTGACCAGCTGGTGGATAATTGTCTTCAGTATTCTTGCAAACACTATCATCAGCACCACAAAGTGGACTGGAAAAAAAAAACAAAACTTCAGAAGCATGTTGTAAATATTAAAATTAAATCAAATGTCAACTCTTATTTATAGAGTTGGAAAAAAAAAACCCAACAATATTTACCCTTCCTTGGTCTTAACTCCTGAAGAAAAATAAAGGAATCTTAACCCCTACTAGGAAAATAAAAACTCTCAAAATATTAATAGAATAGCCCTGATAAATCAAACAGGGATATTAGTGTTGCATTTGATTTCATTTACATGTTGACATGGTAGGAATGCATGGCAGGACAATTTCTACACCTGTGAAACTGAAAAAGAGAAAGTACATCACTGATCAATGGTTTACAATGATGTGTCCTGGGCATTAGTCTTCCTTTCAATTTCTTTTCACAGTCTAACTTGGTTAGAATAGACTTTATCCTTTACTTTCTCTTTTTGTTTGGTTTGGTTTCTTTATTTTATTTATCTATCTTTTATTTATTTACCACTCCTATGCACAAATAATCCTGTTTTTGTAACCACTTCCAGAGCCTGAAATATCTAATTTCTGGACAGAATAAAGAAAATAACAAACAAGTGTCTAAAATCTATTTTATACTCTCATTCTTTTTTCTTTTTCTTTTTCTTTTATTTTCAGCCAAAGTTTTTCTTAGCTTCAACTCTATTTGGTTATTTAAGTCAAGTTTGAGGTTTTATTACCAACAACAATACTTGCTACACAATTAGAATTGGTAGATTTGAATTATGTACAAAGTATATAGCATGTAAAAGATGTTGTATCATTAACATTTCTACTCTATGGTATTTGGTGAAGATAACATGATATTGGATGTGCAAATAGATAAAAAGGTGAGAAAACAAGTTGACTCAAGGCATATTTCCTGACTTGTCCTGTTCACACCTACATTGCATAGTTTTGTGATAACTATACCTTAAAATAAACATATCCACTGAGTCAAGGGTAGACATGAAGAACCAACCCTGGTTTTGATTCATCCTATTTGTAGAGTGCTCCTGTTGTGCAACCTATTGCTGATGAATGTCCCATTTTCCATCTTCTTTGGGTTTTTTCATTGATCTTATCGGTAGTTGAGATGAAATGTTACTCCATTAGCAGCAACAATTCAAGAAGTTAGACCAATTCTCAAACACAATGCTTCTTTTAAAATCAAAATGCCTTTTCTCTGAAAAGCCAGTGTGTGTAGGATAAGCACTTTGTTAGCAGCTAGAAGAAAGCTAGTAGGTGAACTATTGCACCTGTGAAAACTATAGCAGGAGGACAATACTTATGTAGATGTTTTCAAAACCTAGGGAAAAGAATAATCAGCTGGACATATACAGTCTAATAAAAAACCCAAGAGAGCTACATGTAAGACTTTAGTGGTACAATGAGGAAATCCAAGCCAAGAGCTGTCCAGATATTGTATTTAAACTCCACACATTGCTCTGATAATGACTGAAGTTTGAGTACCTATTTTATGGACTAAGCAATTTGCTAACTAAATTTGCACCTGATGATATATGTATGACAGATGGTAACCCATAGGACATAAATGGTGTCCTATATAAGGAACTGATTTAATTTTGAAAGTAATGCCGAGCCTGTGGCCTCTAATTTGAGCCAAACCAGTGGTCACCAGACCCATGCTGGCTTTGTGGATATTAAGTGGACAGCTACCAGCTACAGCAAGATGCAGCTGATGTATATAGTAATACATCCAGGAGATACTTGGGAGGGAGCAGGTGCTCCTACTGTTTCAGGCCATTACTTCCCAATGACACTACATTTTCCCCACATTGCCCACTGCAGTTTTATGCAAGTGCACAGCAGATGCTGTGACACTGCATCATGTGCAGGAGAAGCCATGCTTATGCCAGTAATTAACCTATACCCTCCTGTGAAATACACCACTTGTCCTTGATGGACAACAAAGGAATGAGGAGCACACAACAAATAAAAAGTAATGGTTTGGTTCTGTCAATGCATAGGCAATGAGAAATGCAGGAGTTGACTTATCTCCTTGACTGTCTTGCCCACAGAACACAGTCCAGATGACTTGACTTCTCCAGTTTGCATAGAAAGAAAAGCAGATTGCCCATGACAATCAGAAGTACGTCTTCCCCAAAATATGCCAAGACATCCTGGAGAAAAAGAATTCAAACCAAGCATCAAGCGACAATATCTTGGTTAACTGCATGTCAAAATGTGTTCTAAATTGCATTCAGTCCATCACTGGATAATTTCCATCTTAGTAATAGCAGTGTATCTTCTTCATTTTAATTTCAAGGATCCATTTCATCTTTTCTTGTACTTTGAATAAGGAAATAATAATTGGAAAAGACAGATTTCTTTAACAAATTGAGGAATTTGTTAATTATTAGGAATTCCTATGTTATTAGGAATTAACAAGTTGAGGAATTCCAACTCAATTATGAGTTGACATTGCATTCACAAATTCAGTCCAGTGTGTATGTAAGAAGAAACTGACCACATGTTTTATTATCTATGCAAATGTCTGAATGGATAAAAGATGTTCGGAAATATTTAATGTATTAATCTGTTAAATAATAAAGGTGTGATTGTGCTTACTAATTTTTATACTTTACCTATTGATTTGCATTGTATTTTAATATTGTAAAGACTTCTGGAAAAAAATAAGTATTTTCACTTCAGCTAAAATGAGACGCATTTACTGTACAATTCCCCCAAAATTAATAATTTTCTTATGCTAGGTTTCATTCTAATAATGTTATCAACACAATATGCAAAAATATTGAGGGTACTTTTTAAACTGCACAGTAATCTTTTTCTAGGTCAAAGCCTCCTCCTCTCCAGCAACTACACAAGTATTTTACCGGTAACTCTCTCTATTTTATAATTTATGTGAATCTCTGGTCCAAATAAACAATTTTTCCTAGAATTTTATTTTCTTAATTAATGTTCCCATAACTTTCATGATGGGTAATTCACACCTATCTGTTTTGGAGAGGGTCTATGACTGGGGGAGGATTAACACAAAACTAAATACCTGTTTTATGTGCTATACATCCTCACCAGTTACTCACTTGCCACTGGGAAAGTAAGGTTAATAGAAGATAAATATAAAGGTATGTTTTATTTCCCTTCTTTCAGTCCTCCAAGCACATGATTCTCTTCCTTAACTTCTGCAGGTTGCTCAGCTAGCCCCCATCACATGGTGAGAAAGTGCTTATCAGTGTAGAACATGCATGAGGAATTACGTGGCCATAGCATCTAGGAACCAATGGAAAACGACAGAGCTCGTAGGATGCCACAATACACTAGGATTTAGCACTAGGTTCAGTAAAATGTGGGGAAAGACCTCAAAACTAACCTTAATTAGAAAATCAGGAGACATCAGGACATAGATCTGCCTGCATAAGGGAAGGAAAATGATAAAAACAATTTTCATAAAACAATGAACCATTAGGAAATGCAATTTTATGTTTGTGAAATTGAATCAAATAAATATTGAGGATTTTAAAAAATTGTGCAATTTAATGTTATCAAAAGATGAATATTTCTTATTCATCTCTTATTCACACTGGGAAATGAAGAGGAATAATAATAATTAAAGTCTCTTCTGAAAAATAATAGTAATGTGAAAATTATGGTTTTGACAAGGAAATGAATTCAGCAGAAAATTCCAGAGGAACTGTGATAAAAACCTCACTTTAATATCACACTTGTAAAGGGATTGAATGCTGCATGTAGCAGTTTGTTGGTTTTTTTATTTTTCTCTCATACCACTATAGTGTGTAAACACTTTTCTACTCTTTACAGAATGATTCTTCCAATAAATGTGTTGAAGTAGAGAACTATAATCATTCATTTTGCATGTGATTACAATTATTTTTGCTGAGGTTCATAATGAACTTTTTGTGTCATAATTCCTTTTGTCCTCTAAGCCTCAATTCAGTGATTTTCCACATTGCATAGAAATAAAGGAAATTGACATTAAAAATATTAAACAACTATTTCCTCAGGGAACATATTAAAAAATGCCATTTACTTTAACAAAACAACTATTTCTCTATTCTGTATATTTCTTAGGTCATCAAATATAAAATGAATTTTTCTTAGTTTTGAGTTCATTATTTTAAATTATACATATTTTCAGCTACAGTGCATTTTGTACTTTGTACTTGTTTGAATATGTTTGTGTTCAAATTAAATTTATAACACTGCTTATGCTTTCAATAACTTTATTTGAATTCAGTAAATTCACATCAAAATAGATTTCTATCTGAATGCAATAACATAAAGAAAATATTTTTTCCACACTATTTTAGGCATAAGAGTGTATGTACCACTCTCAGTTTTTACAAACCTTAGAAATGGAAGATTTGAAGAGAGAATTTAAACCTATTTCCTATTACAAGACTCCTAAAAGATATTTGTTCTTGCAGTATCAACAAATCCATAACATATAGCAATATAATTTTTAATCTTTCAGTAAATCTTACCATTTTTTTAAAAGTGTGTGTTGTCTAATTTATTTAGAAAAAATCTGATTGTCTTATTCATAGAATTCAAAATATGAAGAAGGCACCTGAAACATAGCATATGATGCCGAATTGAATATCTTACCTCTTTATGATTTGCCAATATCTGTTTCTAGAAAAGATATAATTTATGATCTTTCATGAAAATTCATCTATCAGTTAATTAATGCCATAAACATTAATAGATATAAGAATTACCTTCTAAATTTCAACACTGAAGCAGAAAAAACTTTTTAAAACTACTTCAAAAAAAGGCAAAATTGTATTCACTAAGTATCTTCACGAACCCAACATTTTGATTCATTTGGTTTTGTAAAGATGCTAATCTTTAATTAGCAGATCTAATTATTCTAGATGCTAATCTTCTGTAGTCTTCAATTTTCAACTCTGGTTTGAATTCAGTTTTCAAACTCCTTTTAGCATGTGTGGAGAAATGTAATATGAACTCTAAGACCAAATGACAAGTTTTGTACATTTTTCCCTCCTGAGATAGGCTATGGGAGGTGGTAGCCAGCTCTGCTGCAGTGTGGGGGTGACATGTGACAAGCTCTGGGAGCCACCTGCCTGTTGACATCTCCATGCCTGTCTGGCTTCCCCAGGGCTGTGTCAGGCCCTGGTTCCCAGCACTGGTCCTTCCTTGGCAGCTGCAGGACTATGCCTCATCTCTGTGATGTTTGTCCTGCCAGATGTGCCACGACCCACAGCTTCTGGCTCGCCTCCCTCAAGAGGCCACTTCCCTCCCTGCTCCCTGACACATGTAGCCCAGCAGGATTTTAGCACAAATATTCAGTGCCACTGTCATCAGGTGCATGTGATCATGTATGATGGTCCATCTGTGATCATACACTGAAGCACAGAAAATTGCAGAGCATGCCTGATCTATGAAGTGTCTTCTGTTAGCTAAACACACACTGGTGAAGCCTGAGCCCTTTGATTACAATGTATTTCTTACGTTTCAGTTAATCCTAATGCAATCTCAGTGCTGTATTGAAAATAATGAAGCAGGCACCAGATAGATATTCCCCTTCCATTATGCAACAATGAACTATTACCAAAAGTATGTTAACATTTCTATGGATTGAGACATCAGTGATAACAGGGAACAAGACATTCTTTTCAATGAATTCTGTAACTCAATAGTACTTTTTTTCAACAGAAATAAGGAGCAATACGTTATCTGAAATAACAGAGCTATTACATATTATTTAAGAATGATTCTCACAAAGCAGCGGTGCCTAATTTGCTGTCACAATTAATTGATCTATATGAAGGTCTACTGATAATATTGTGTTTTTGCAGAAGCCACTTCAATTCAAATTTTTTTAAGCAACTTAGAAGCTATTTTCTTAGAAATTCTGATGCAATTCATGTTGGCCTCCATTTGCATCCTCTCTTTTTTGACTATGAGCCACTGAGAATCTTCTCCTGAGAGGAAAAAAGACAAAAACCTCTGTCTAGTTATACAGATTCTATTTCCATCAATTAATGAGAAACAATTTCTCCATTCATTCTGTGACACTCTTAAGTGCTTATGTCTAGATTTGCAGAAGGGATGCTACTGCTGGAAACACGTGACAGTAAAATTCTTCCATGGTTACAATTCAGTGCAAAATAAGGAGTACCTTGATGTTGCTTTATGCCAGCACTCCAGCTCACACTAGACAAGAGCTCTGTTTCATGCATCAGAGCTTCACAGTCGCTATAGAAATTAGCATCACATATGCAAGGGCTAATTCCTGAGAAGAATATCTCTTCTCAATAAAATATGAGTTCTTTCAAATCTAGGAATTTTATTTTTATTTCTTTCCATATTTTTTGTATGGGCATTCTGCAGAAAGCACAGTAGAGAAATAAGAGTTTATTCCTTTTATAGGTACCGGAAATGTTCATAAACTTCTTTTCCACATCCAGCAGGCTCCATAACCTTAATTTTCAGTGTCTCAGTGAACAGAAATTCATTAAATTGCTCATTTCTCCGAGTAGTGACAACTGTAGTGCCAACAGTCGTCCCTAGATAATGTCAAAATATTGGAAAAATAAATTACACCAGTAAGCAAACAGCAAGGTTTGAAGATCATATGCCCTGTGCAGCATTTTAAAAAGAAATCACCATTCTTTTTCCCTTCAAAAACATGGTATTCACATTTACTATTTTTTGCTTACATTTGTCAAAAGCACAATAGTTTCTAAGGAGAATTTAATAAGTGAAAACAGAATAATGTTATCCATTTATTAATAACAGGGAAGGCTAGTAAAATAATATATTCAAGACAGACTGTAGCTTAGCAAAGCAGGTACCACCACTGAGTGCCAGCTCTGTAAGACACCAATGCCAGTTTGTGGGAGGTAGTTTTTCAGTAGCAGCATCTGGCTTTTTGGCAGACTCTCCAGACTGTTTCACTGACAGTTTCTCTTCCTTCTAAGTTGGCCACTTGGCTATGGCATTTGTTTTGTTCCAAAAAGCAATGTTTATATCACCTTTTCTCCTGATTCTTAGCTCTTCTAGGGTGATTTTTCCCTGCATACCTGCTTGATAGCAACTTAGTCTGTGAGCATTACTGCTGGTATCAGCAGGATTAGTCAGAAAGTTGTCCTAAAGAGATTTGTCAGCATAGTGCCATCATTCCAGAAAATCGTTTCTATAAAGGCAGAGATTATATCAACAGAAGTGTTCTTTAGGGGTAGAGTTGTAGTGGATAAAGGGATATTTTCCCAAACGAAAGAAAATTCTGTATCAGCCACAGGGTTTGACACACAGGGTTTGACATAATTTTTTTAGTTTGTTTTGTTTTGGATTGGGGTTTTTTTTGCAGGTGGTCTTGCACCTCTGCTGTATCATTTTCCAGGGTAAATGTATTGCTCCAGGGTTTCTACCAGCACATCCAAGAATCCAAATGGGTGCACTTAAAAATACTTTTAAACATAGAATAACACACAATTTAAGGAAACAAGGAAAATCCAGTTCTAATGGAACCACTTTTTCATAGAATAATAAGAGGATATTGTACACTGTAGAAAAATCTCAGTTAGATATCCCTGTCCACAATAAAGAGATATATGAAGTACTTAGATTCTTTTATTTTGAGCTTCTGGTGTACATTTCTCTAGCTTGCAACAAACAAAGCAAACATATCATAGTAAAATTTCATTAATTACTTTTATTCTGCATTTAGTTATTAGATATATCAATTTCTAGATAAAACAGAAATAAAATTGTTTTTAATAGAAGTGTACTTTTTTTTAAAAGCTTGGAATTATTTTTATTTGCTGAACTACCATTTGCAGACATTTAAGAATGTTTTTTTCAATTTAATATGAAATTTCTTGTAAAAATATTTTATGAGTACAATAAACATGAGAACTATTAAAAAAAACTGGTTCCTAAAGTGTACTGGGCCAGCTTGTCTGGACTGTACATTTGACAAGAAAAGTTGGATCAAATGATCCTTGGGGTCCTTTCCAAACCGATATTTTCTAATTCCATGATTTTTCATAACAGTGCATCCATTAAATGTGTGTTGTCATATTTTAGCTCTCGGCACTGTTTATGAAAAAACAAGAGTTAATGGCAGCTGGAATTTGTAACAGAAGGATTTATGTTTACACATGTAAATTATATTGCTATTTCCCTAATATTATTCTCAAAAAAGTATTCTGGACATCTCTCATATACTGATTCTGGCAATGTGATTAGATTAGCAGAATGTTAAAAATTATGTTGGTTTTATTTAAAAATGGTAGCATGCACAAAGTCTCAGCTCCACCATTATAAATAGGTGTTAAGATGCTCTGAAAAGCAGCCTTTTAAAATGCATGCCAAATAATTACATATTCCAACATGAAGTAGTTTTAAAAACAAACAAAATAACCATTTTTAATCTTTATGGTTTTAATATACCTTAATTATTAAAATATAAAATCTATTGTTAAAAATCTATAGTATTTTTAATATAGAAATTCTGGTGTTTTTTTCTGTAGCAGAGAAAGACAGGACAGTTTTGCCACCTCACAAATTATAACAATGTCTAACTCTGTAGTGCCTTAGGGCTCTTTCTTCAAGCAACTAATTTATGCAATTGAAGATTAGAAATACTTTATTCTTTTTATAATGATTGACAAGCTGTGGACTTTATTCTGCAGAATATATTATAAAATCCTACACTGTGAAATGCAATAGGGAAAATTTGATACCACTAGTCCTTTATATATGTATTTAGAAATATAAATTACTCATGAGAAGAGAAGTTTTTGAGATTAAAAAAGTGGGGCTTATTCTCTATTTATTGTTGTCAATCTTGTACTGGATCAATGGATGTCAACTCTTTCAAATCAATGCTGGAATGGAATTTGAGGAAAGTGTAACTTCAGCTTAAGAGCCTAAACAGTAACAGAGAGATATCTGTTTAAATATCTTGTAAATCTACACTAAAAGCAAGGATGAAAATTCCCACCAAAAAGCAACATGGTTATAGATCATGATACTCAAGCATGGGTGTACATCAGGGGATAAAAAAGAAAAAAAAAACAAAAACAAACCAGAACATTTTTCTGGAAAAGCAAATCTGTCATGTATATATAATTAACATTGTGTATGATGATTTTAGTCTCTCTACAGCATTCTGAAGATTTTGTGGGAGAAAGGCAAAACAAATTAAACATAATTTGCATTCAGTGATTTTAAGGTAGACGAGAGTATTCATCTGTAACTGCCCAACTTGACATTCAAGATGATGGTAAAATAGAAGCCTCACACTCATTTGGGACTTTACTTGTTGAAATCATGAACAATAATGGAAAACAACAGAAGAAAATGAAATTGAGGATCAAACTATATATTATTATTAGGAGGACAAAAATATTCCAAAGAGATTAAGTCTCTGTGTTCCACTCTATGTGATTCTTACTTATCCACACAAAGCCTTATAGATCTGCTTGTTATGTGTCTGCATTTCTGAATTAAAGGTTCCTGGGTAGGAATTCCCACTTTATTGAGTAGATAGGCAAAATAAATAGGGAATTAAATTAACAGTCCTATGACATTTTAAATTGAAATATAGATATAGATATAGATATAGATATAGATATAGATATAGATATAGATATAGATTATATAGATATAGATATAGATATAGATACAGATAGATATCATTAAAATAAATAAAAGTCTTAATGACACAAAAACATTACATTTGGGATTTACCATAGGATACATTATTTCTTGAGTAACCTTAAAAATATTGTCCATAATACTTAAATATTCCAGTAAAGAAAAGTTTATAAAAATTGTATTTATCCCTAAAATTACTTTAAGACTTCAAATAGAGTTTAGATCAGAATACAGGACATTTTTTCCTGGGGGAGGTATTTAAAGGTAGAAAGAATTGAGTAGAGCCAGACAGTCATATACTCCTGGAGACATCAGATGGTACAACATGAAGAGAACTCATCACTGTGGTTGGAGACAAGGTTGAAAATGACACCACTCTGTCTGCCCAGTTTTTCTGTCATTTTTCAGTCATGGAAACTCCAAAAGTTAAATATAATGTTGTCTAATTTAGCCACTTTGTTTTTAATCTCAGGACTACAATTAAAGGGGGGTACATGTGCAAGTAGGATCATACTCCCGTGGGGCTCTCAAACTTTTTCCCTTTTACACCAAGTAGCATTTCAGGGTAAGGGTTTATGGCAAGACACAAACCTTTCAAATATTAGGTTGATTCAAAAATTCCTCACACAACTGCCTAATGGAATGTTGGTCAGTGTGCTAACCATGCCACAGGATCTACTAAGGAAGAGTGTCTTACAGCCTGTTCACCACACTGTCACCCGTCTTTTCCCCATGGTCATAACAACCACCGGGTTAAAACCTTGTCTGTAACACCTCCCCAGCCCTCTGCTCTGCAGGAGAGCACATCTGCTAGATGCTCACTGAGATGTATTCCTGAATCCTCCACACTTCAGACATTTAAGACATTTAAGGTATAACCTTTTCTTCACATCTGAGAATATAAAGTATTCTCCTCAGGCCATAGGAAGCAATTGAAGTCATTAAGTAGTTGTTAAGTAGTTAAATAGTGCCAGCTCATGCAAATGTTGGAATTGGAATAGTCATCCACTGAGAAGATCAAATATTTGAAAGCTTCAATATTTTCATAATCTGCAAAGACTCTGTCAAAACCAAAATTTTTTCTCATTTTACATGAAACTGGATAATGTTAAGGTATGAATAAGATTAGGCCTAAGACTGCATTAGGAGTAGGAACCTTCAGTAGAAGAACCTGTATTGCCTACACCAACAAATTAATTTATCCACCATAAATCATATCACTAGTTGCACATCTTTTTTGTAAATTTTATACATCTCTAATTGAATTTATAAACTGTCCAATTTTTTATAAATTTCCTCTGAGCTGAAAATTGGTGTGAATTCAATAAAAAGAATAAAACACTAATTTATTTACATACTTCTTTCCTAATAATGAGTTGTGTCAGCCCTAAACAATATAATTTAAAGAATTTACTAATCATGACCTTATAATATTATTACACATTGTTGCTGAGATTCAGAATTGTAGTTTGGAGGGTAGGATTTCTTAGCTGACAAAAATGTTAAGGGATATGAAGTTCTCAAATTAGAACTGGAAATGTTGAAAAGAAGCTGGGAGAATCTGAGATGAGGAGCTTTGTTAAAATTGACTTTTCCATCTCTAGCCCATATAAATCTTGTTGATCAATGCTGAAAAGACAAGCTGATAAATTTGAGAACACATTAAAAACTCACCTTTCTTTTCCCTACTCTGACGATGTTGATGAGCCATCACCTCAGACTGAAATTTATATGTCCTAAAGACAGCTATTTTACTTTTTTTTTATGATAAGAAAATAGAAATGGTATTTGAAGATTTAAGCAGTTTTAAATGATAGTTAGAATTATTTTTCAATTCAAGGTCTTATCAGAGCTAAGAAATGGAATAAATAGATTTATTTTAAATTGCTTCAGAGAAGATTAAGAAGTACTTGCATGAATTCCTTTGCTGTTCTGCATTGTCAGAACAAAGAAGGTAGTACTAGCATTAATGACTTTGAGAGACATTATTTAGTAGTTCAC
Source organism: Parus major (assembly GCF_001522545.3). Classification (NCBI taxonomy): domain Eukaryota; kingdom Metazoa; phylum Chordata; class Aves; order Passeriformes; family Paridae; genus Parus; species Parus major. The sequence continues at coordinate 97,607,910 of NC_031769.1, forward strand.
AATAACATTGAGTTTATATTACAAATTCCTAAAACTTTCAGAGAAAATATTTGGGATTACTCCATTTGGGAAATCACAGTCTGTCTGTAGTTTGTGTTTATGCACTAATGTAACAAATTACAAAGTATAATTTAAAATAAATTGCTATTTATGTTTTTTTTACAACCAATTTAGTCTAGAAATTTCACTAGAAGGAAGAGATTACTGCATAGTCATTGTAATACCTTTCTAGGAGGCTCGAATTAGGATGTTTTGGACAATTTAGTGCATGAGAAGTCCTGGTATCAAAATTTTTCTGAAAAACAAGATTATGGACTGTGTCTCATAAGTCTTCTGGTACTACATTTTTTTTGTCCCTTGGATTCAAGGCTGTGTTCAGAGGAGAGCACCTTTGTGCAAAAATAATTTCTTCTCCCTATCTGCACCTCTTCTCCTAAAGCAGTACTTCTATGCATGTCAACTCGTCAGACTGGCTTGCTGCACCAGTGATAAAGCAAATGTTTCAACCCAGGTATCTTACTATTCCTTTTAGTTTCCCTTCACAGTTTAGGAAGAGATACATCCTGAATGTTGCTGCCAGTATCAGCAACACCCATTATATATAATATTTCATGTCACAGGAAATGATTGCAAAGGATTTTGCTCTGCTTCACTTGCTCTGAATTCTGAATGACCGACATCCCTTTTACTCAGCTATCAAAAAATGAGACTGTGTTGATGAGAAAATGCTATTTTGTAATCTTTTCTCTCCTTCTCCTTGCAGAATAAACCTATTAACATGAGCTTCTAAACATCTACTGTGCGACTATTAATGGTTGATCTGCATGCTTATGAATCAAGTAGCTGACAAATTTACCCCTCTGTGTACTCATGGTTGGTAGTTTTATCCACAGTGTATTTTGTCAAAGGTAAAACAGGCAAATTAAAAGCCTCTGAGATGAAAGGCATGTCAAAGAATGCCACTTTAAATTGTATCCACAAGTACATTTGCCTTATACCTCGTAATACGTTTTGGACACAGCATGAGCCACCTGAATTGTGAGTTACCTGTTGGCAGAAGAGAAAGGATAATTCAACATTTGTATGTTTCCTGTCCAAAATGGAACTGCATTTTCAACATTTGTTTTATGAAACTTCATAAAGCATATCACTGTAATATAATTGCTACTGTCATGCATCTGAAGAACAAATGCAAATCTTACACTTTATATATGCTTTGTTTCCTGTTAATCCCTCAATTTTGTTGGCCTTACTTCAGGTTTTCCCTTAGATAAAAGTATGAGCAAATCCAGAATAATAGTAATGAAAGGATTGTGATATAGCTCTGCTTCCACAGTTAAGGTGGGAAGTGTATTTCAGTACCTTATTTTCCCATCTGCTTGCACTTGCCCAAAAAAACAAAAAACCAAACAAAACCAAACAAAACCAAACAAAAACAAACCCAAAAACAAACCACACACACACAAAAATCGCCTGCCTTCTTAGTATAAATCACTCCTATTGCATGGATTTCAATTCAGTTTATATCTGCTGAATTCCAGGCCCACTTTATTAATTGTTCACACAAAATGAATTCTGTCCTTAATTAGTATTATTAGTATATGAAAAAATCCCCCATAACTATTCCTTCGTATGGTTATTTTTCCCTTCCTTTCAGACCATTTAAAAATTATCTACAACATGAAGAGAAAATTAAATGGAGTAACCTGGGTTTTCTTTTTATTAAGGATATATGACAAAATAAATTAATAATTAATGCAGCTTTTGACATGACAAGCCTTAAAAACCGTCTGTATCTGTAGGGAGATGCAGATGGTTGCATATTAACTTTTTTATGGAAACCTGTGACTTAAGGCTCCAGGTTGAGTAACAATTCTTATTTCTGAAACAACAGAACAAACAAATCTTAGGAAGTATAAGCACTTCAGAAAAATACATAGGTATTGCAAACAACTAGACTGTTTCTCTTTATTCATTCTGGTTTGAAGATTAATGAGATAGTTCCCCTGTTTTCCTCTCTATGTAGTTATTAAATATATAGTACTTCAAAAAGAACACAAATGGATTAAAAAAAAAAAAAAAAAGGAGGTTTGTCCTCTACCTGGGAAAAGTAGGAATAACAGTGTAGAGGTGCATTTTCTGGTCTTAAGAAGTTTAGCAATACTAAAGGAACTATAGCCACCGTATTAATACATCAGGTGGAGTAGTCTGTCACTTAGGAAATGCTTCTAGGAATTTTGAACAAAATGCTGGCCAGAATTTATATCTGTGTTGCCAAATTCCTAAGTGATAAAAGTGTTTAATACTACACTAGGCCAGTAGAAGACAGACTGAAGAACTACCAACCAATTCAGTATAGAAGTAAAATAAGCAGAATATGACTCATGAATCACTGAAGATTTGTGCTATAATACTGGAAATTTGCCAGATGAAGCCTGGTGAATGACCTATAAAAATATCACTGAGAAAAAAAAGTGATACTTAACTAGTTTGGCTTCACCATTCTACTTTTGAGACTGCAAAAGCAGATATAGATTTTCATGGTTGTGTTTTCTTGCTTTGGATAGAAATTCAGAATGCACTTCACCTGTATGCACTGATGCTAATTATAAGAAAAAGCTCAGTAAGAGTTCTTTGTGAATATTGCACACTACAGTGAAAACAGGAGTGAGTTGTTTCTCATAATGTAATCTCTTTTTTAGCTGTTTGGCCTATACCAATCAAAGAGTAAGCCTGTGTTTGTACCTAAGGATGAGTGTCTATTTTCAAGATAATTTAGTAATGTCTATCTACATAAATCTCATTCCAGTTTTGTATTCATTGCTTCCCTATAGGGCATCTCTCAGTTTTGTCTGGGGAGTTTAAGGGAGTATATGAATTATGTTAAAGTAGAGGTAAACCTAAGTTGTACACAATCATGGAGCTAAGGATGAATGTAAATGATGATACTTGTACTCAAATTTACTTGCTAGCCTTTCTTGCCAAAATATAAGCATAAATTTTTACTTCATTTTGTTGTTTATTCTTTTAAATAAATGTTCAGTTTGAAGAATACATGTTAAGTGATAGAGGTGTTCAATTTTTTGTGATAGAAGAAATGTGGCAGTGGGATGTTCTACAAGATACAAATGAAAAGCAGCAAGATTTTCTTAAAATATGGTTGGTAAACATTAAAATCTTGTTTGAAATTTTATCTTTTAATTTTATTGTCTTTGTGTCCTACACAATAAAGTGAGCAATTACATATTTAATTTTTGAGTCAGAATGTAATCTGCTATGGTTTCATTGGCATCATTTTTGAACACTGCAAGATGGTAAGAAGCAGTTAGCTCTTCTCACATCTTGCTTCTGGAAAATAAAGATCATATATTAGAAATGTTTCTTATATCAATCTATATTTCTAATATATGGAAATGTACACCAAGGACTAAACTCAAATTATGAAATTCATAGTGATTGAGTGGATTAGAATAGCAGATCTAGTAACAATAATACTCTGTGAAGGAATATCAGAATATATTAAGAGATTGTTCTATTTATTTGTCCAAGGAGTCAGCAAAACAATTGTTACTGCAGCATGTGTGGCATCAGGGATTTCATCAAAATGATGCTGCTTCTGCTGTTAATTTATGCTGATCAAGGTAATGAAAAGTACTGAAGGTAGAAAAGTGCTGAAGAATCATAAGCATCTTTTCTAATGCAGATGATATTTAAATGAAGAAAATGAAGGAAGATTAGGAAAGCCAGCACATTTAGTGCCTTTAGTGCACTTCAGTATTCAAAACTCACAAGGTAATGAGGCCAAAACCAAAAACTGGCAAAGAAATGACACTGAGCAAAACAAAAGAACTGAATGAAGAAGGATGTTAGGTTCCAGTGAGAAAATTCTGCTTGCAGGAAGGAATATAAAGAAATAATTCATTAGTGTATAACTTGAACTAACAGCACACAGTTCTGCTCTTCAAACTGACACAGTAAAAGACAAGAAAAAAATCCATATATCATTATTTCTAAGTAACAAAATGTGACCATTTGAATGGTCATACCCTGCATCTGCTGGGTGTTCAAGTGGACTATCATCTACACTAGTCTTTATGATCTGGGCAAAATTTGTAACTATTTCACCTGCTCAGATGAAACATACTGAAGAAACAGAACCAAATACAAGTGCCAAAAATTCCACTGAACACAAGTGATTTTTGGTTCCATACCTACCATTCCTAACACAGTGTGATATCCACACGTTTTATATCTGCCAGTAAATCTGAACAAATACAAAAAACTAGTACCATTGCGCTCTTGATCTGGTAGAGTTCACTGTAGATCCCATCTCGATATAAAGATAATTCAGAAATGAATTACAGCACAGCACAAGTACAGGAATGAGTGGCAGGAAGTGGGCATGGGCTACAGTAGGGAGACTGAGACCACCAAAGATCCCAGAAGCCCTTCAATCCATTTCCAGAAAGGTCTGAAAGAACAGGCTCTAAATGATACCTTATCTAAATAGAAACCTGCCCACATAAAGATACACCTTCCCAAGCCTGGATGGTACCCCCTGGACTCTGGGCATCTCATCAGTTGGACTGATGCAGATGGACCATTGCTTAGCAGCTGGATTGAAGGTGAAACCAGGACCTATATCCCCTCAGCTGGATTTACACTGGAAGCAGGATCACTTTCTCATTTTCTTCTCTTTTCCTCTTTCTTTTTTATTCGTATCTTCTTTAATTTATTTCTACCTCTTATTTCTTTTCTCTCTTTCACTCTACCGCTTTATCTAAAACCCACTGCCATATGATTATATAGTTGGTCATGAACTGCTATACCAATTTCCATGCAATTTGTAATTTACTAATAACATTTTCTGATTATTTGAAGACCCTCTGACTTTTGTAATTTCTTTCGATGAATGAGCATTTATGAATCTTGGGTGCTTTAGGTTATCACATAGAATAAACTAACATTAATTAAAGCATAATTTCTTTACCCTTTCTTCATGAAAAACCCTGTTTTTTTCTCTATATTTGTTCTAATATTGTGTGCTAAATTTCCATCCTCAAATTTCTGTTGCACAATGAAGGAAAATACACAGAATTACTTCAAAATATTAAAAAAAAAAAGTTATTATTTTGCTATGCATCAAGTTGTTTGTTATTTTGCTAAAGAAGCCAACCCTTCCATAACTGAGGGTGCTGAAGTATTTACTGGATCCTACAGTAAGAACTGACATGGAAGTTACTCCAGCTCATTTTCAATTTGATAAAACCATCTTACGTGATAGAAGTATTTTGACAGAAACAAAGGCAGAAAATGTAGAATCATGTCCAAGTGACCTGGAGTACTCAGAGAAATGCCATATTGTAACTGACCTTTCTCAGGTATTAAAAAGGAAAAGTAGACCTACAATTTTCTTCTTCCACCAGAAGTGCATGTAAAATTGCTGATAGTGACATTTGTAGGATAAGTGCATTTGGCAGTGAATTTTGGAAATAGTGTTTCATTAAAGTTTAATGAGCACTATGCAGGAAGACTGCAAATATAGCTCTTGCTAATATGTCACTGTAAAATTTGTCATGTGACAGACATCTCAAAGATAATGATGTTGAAAGGTAATGTTTCTTTCCATTTTTTTTTTCCCTCTAAAAATCTGGGGGCTGGATAAAGACATCCCACTCTGTTCCCCCACTGCTTTTTCGGCACAAGCTTTCATTATGATAAGCAAGGGAAAGATATTCAGTCCTTTATTAACTCTCTTTATCCTGCTAATAGCCTCCAGTTCTTACATCACTGAATGATGTATCTGTCTGCTGGGTACTAATGTAGCTGATTCTTGATGTAGCCAGTAATGCTACACGTTCCATTGTCACTGGAAAAGAGTCATGCTGCCAAAATATAAAAACATCTGCAGGTCCCTTGTGTTTGCATTAAATTGAACTGGACAACACTTGAAAATCAATAGAAAGCTATGTTGGGAGTTCTGCATGTATTTTTGGAATTTGCTTTATAAACTTTTGCTATTATTCATTCAGAGAGATGGATTCAGAAGGTAACCTTCCTGCTGTTCTTTTATATCACTTTCAGAAAACAAAGTGTTGTCAATCTGTGGGATAATGGCTCATTGCAGATATTTCAAAAGTAATATAGATTACTAGAAAGTGGAAGCAGCTGTCAGAAGGCCTGACCAGATAAATGGGATTCATTTATGCTCCACACACTGCTTCTTGTGAAACTACTCAGGAGAGAAATATGGATTCTCTGGCACATTAGGGTCATATCTGTGCTGTTCTCGACAGACAGGATGTGAGTCTGGATGTAACTTTACATGAATTAAGCAATAGATAACTTGAGACCAGCCTGGCCTGTGTCCTGTAGCAGGTGCATGAACTGAGTCAACAAGGGTATGCAATCAGTGGACCTTCAGGAAAAAAAATATGGTTCGTGAAATTCTGTTTCACAGAGCCTGTAAATTGATGACTTAGGCATCTGGGGCTTAATAATGATTTTAATAATTTAACCATGAATATTTTATAGCAATTAGGTTTTAACACTTCATATTTTTTAAAAATTAAACTTTGCAATTTTCAGTATTTTCTTACCTCTTATTAAGCATTAATATTTGATTTGTTTAAGAGGCTTTTTCAGTAAGATTTGAAAGCTTTGAACCACATTAACAAGGTGGTTACTGTTTATTCTGTAAAATGTATATTTTAATAACTGCCAGGTATAGATATTTTATTTCTGCAAAAGATATTAAAATGTCACATCTTCCTCCAGCAAAAAGTACAAAGTTGAATCAATATGAATGAAATCCACCTTGTGAGTCACATAAGTGATAGTCTAGATCTTTATCATGCGCGAGGATTTCGCTGAACTTTGCTGCTGCATGGCAAGCACTTCTTGTTTTCCACACCTCACACTTGAGCAGGACACATATGGATCTGTGCACCAAATGAATGCAGTCCAAGCACACGTACAAAGTGTGCTCCACACTGATCACTACTCCTTTTATGACAGTGTAATATATCTGAGGCTTTCAGTCAACACTGCTTGACCTGGCTGAAAGGACTGAAGCATGGGTGACACCACATAGAAATGGTCTCACGCAAGGAGGCTCCTTGCAGAGTAAAGGAGCTTAGAGTTCATTACAAAGCACTTTTTTCTTTGTGCTGTTTATTATCATATTCATCAAACAAAGGCAATTTTTTTTTCAACCAATGAAAGTGGGAGTACTTGGGTTTTATATGGTTGCTTTTCAGTCTTTGTTATTAGCTAAAAGAGGAGCTTTACTGTATTAAGGCTCCTACTGAGGGTTCTCGAATCAAAAGTATCTATTGTATTTTTTCTGTTCTTCATGTCCTGATTTATAATGGAAATGGTCTCTGGCAGTCTGTTTCTGTCCTTCCACAAAATACCATTTCTATCAACAAAGTTTTCCTTTCACACCAGTTTACTTAAAGGTTGCAAATATACCTGTTTGAATGGTTCCCAAGGCCTAGCTGGGAGACCGTGTTCTTCACATGTGTTTACAAGACTGGAGGCAATGCTCTCCATATTTCTGAGCAGTCCTACTCACCCTATAGGGAAATCTGTTCTTATTGAATTGCAACTGTGGCTTAAGTAACATTCACTTCCATTTTTCTTCAGATGCATAAGAAATAGACATATCACAGGATTTTAGTTATTTTTGACACCACAGTAGAATTCCCTGGGCTCTTTGGAGATGCAGTGGAATAACCATTTCTGGAAACTTTAAAGAAAATATTTTATGGAGTCCATAGTGATTTAGGTTCTGCTTAAGTTATTTGGAAGCAGAGTTAAAAACAGGGGAAATACAAAATTATAAGGCCTAGAACCACTTCTGAGGTTTCATTACTATGGGTCCTGGTTGTATGTATTTATGTATCCTAGTTGTATTCAAAGGTCTGACCCACTATTTCCTCCATACTGATATGCCTGGAAAGGAAACTTTATCACAAGAGTCACCTCAGAGAAACAGCATGCCTTGGCAAGGATCTTGATCAGAGTGACAAATAACAAGAAGATACCAAGATCCTACTGGGGCAAGACCCCACATATCAACTTCAGTGCTTTTCAACTGATTTCTTAAAGACCCCTCCATGATTTTTAAGAATCAGACATGTTATACCTATTTCCCTAAAGATACTTCTGCCCCTTGTTTAGAGTCTGTAAATTTTCAAATTTTTAAGTATCCAAATATATTTATAATGGAGGGAAATTATTTTCTTTTATTTAGGGATCCAGTAATGCAAGAACATGAGCATCTAACAGATGAGTTTGGATTCCACATAAAGGAACTAGGCACAAAATCTCTTGTATTTTATATATACACCTGATTAGAAGTGTCTGCAATATCCTACCTAGAATGCAATATATGATTTTCTGATTTTCTTGCCTTGATCCCTCTATGTGAAAATATAGTTGAGGCAGAAGCATCACAACCACCATCAGATCAAGGGAACTATTCACAAAATAATTTTTTTTCTAATGAATATATAAAGCATCTTGAAAGTAAGATGCAAACCAACATGGAAGTTATAAGCTGATGTTCCAAAAGGACACCAGTTATAGGACTAGTGTGGTAAGAATCTGACTGCAGTCTGAGTCATTGTTGATTTTCTTGGGGTGAAAGATAATAGTTGGTGGGAATACACTAACAAGGAACCAGGTTTCTTGGCTATAGCTAGAATCAGTTTTTGAATAGATGGAAATGATAATGATGGAAATGATGGAAACAAGGAAAATTAACTTGCTAATGGCTCCTGCATAAGAGCCAATATAGGATGTTTCTTAAGTTGACATTGCAAGACAAAAATATGTATTCATACTACTTCAACCACTTCAGACAGGGAAAACAGAACTTCTGCCAAAGAAAAGGCACTAACTTTAATAAATATTTTTTTAGCTTTACATTAGATATACTTAAACTGAAAGCTTTTAAATCCTTTAGTGACAGAAAAACATATGTCTGCCTATTAAATGAACAGTCCCTGTATATATTAGTATAAATCATTCATATCTTTTCATGCTTCATTTCATCTGATATATTTGGAAAAACTCTGCATACTTCAACATTCTGTGTAAAAGAAATTCTCCATGGATTTCTAGAATAAGTGTTTAATGTAACAGAGAGCAGCAAATGGAATCTCCTCTAGGCACTCTGGATTAAATGAAACAGCACTGTTTTCCATGGGGGATTTTTAAACTCCAAACTTGAATGCTTTATTATTATAAAATAAATGCAATTAACATTTTATATTTATAACCATACAGCACCTTTAGGACTTCAGATGGCCAGAGCTGTGTTGTTACATGTCTTCTACATAGAACTAATGCTAGACTTGGAGGAACCAAACACTGACATAACTGGCCAAGGAAGGATCCATTTTAGTTCACGTTGCCAAACTTGTGAGAATAGAAGGTCTAAAGGACTGTTGCCACTCTTGTCAGATCTGAATACAGATGACTTTGAAACCACATCAGTCCTTGCATTCAGCTACAACTGAGATGCTAGAGCAAGGAAATAAAACCCCCTAAACAGGTAACTAGAGATTTTTTTTTTTTTCTCATCAGAAACAAGGCAAAGAGGAGAGGGATTTTAAACTGCAGATGCTTAAGCAGCACTTTTTTGACAGGGGGCCAATTTCAGGATTGTAACATAGTGTAAAGAGATTTTCACAAAGATAAAAAGGTTTATAAGTGGGTAGACTTAGGAAACGACTGAGTTCTAATTGCAGGACGCCTACTCTATGTTATTCTTGACATTACTAAAACTAAGAACTTGTTTTTTTTAAAAAAAGGCTCACATTTTCTTCAATAAAGACACAAATACACTCTTCTAGATAATGTTTGGAATGCTCTTGATCCTGTCAAAAGCCTTCTCACATTTATCATGTGCAATTTCAGCAGGGTCTTTGACAGAATATTTTGTTAAGAAAGACGTATACCTCTGACCTTGATGCAATACTAGTTTTTCTGTTTGATAGCTTTTTTCCTCTTTGTGACAGATTTTGAAATCTGGGGGAAAAAAATTTTGTTTAATTCAGATCTTTTCTTGCTGAGTTCTGAGCCTTGACTGACAGGTGAGTCACTTTATAAAAACCACTTACATGAAACCTTTACTGCAGCCATCTATTTCCACTCTGTACTGGGTGACTCAGCTTCATTCAGATCACAGAGATCACAACCAAACTGATTTCCAAATGTGTGTGTATTGAATTACTCTATTTAGCACATTGTGTCTGATGTAACCTTAATTCCACACAACTAGTTTTGGCTTGTCTAATGGTCACTATCAAGAAAAAAGTTCATTACAATTTCTGCTGACAATGATAAAGAAATCCAGACAACCTGAGGGATTCCTTATCACCATGACCCAGTGAGTTCTTATGATGCCTGAAAACCCAAAGGTGGATCTGAGGCAGAAGTGTAGAGTTCATCCACCCCAAAGACAAAATATTGTCACCAGCCTGAAATGGAGTGGGAAGAAAAAAAATAAGGATGGTATGGAGGGAGGGTTCAAGGAAGAAGACTTCCTAAGCAAAACATTTTCTTGATAGGCAAATCAATTGCCTGTGAAGGAGCAGCTACAGAATTTACAGCAAGATTGTTCAACTGTGTTGATGTTATCTTATGGTCAAATACCTGTGATAGAGAAGTTGTGCCAGTATTAATTAGTGTAATAATTTGGCTTGGATGCAGAAGTGCTTCAAAATATGGTGCCTGACTGCAGAAAACAGTAAGTGCTACAATGTGGATTTCTGCATGTTATTTTTTAAGAATTCTAAAGTGTTGAATGACTACTATAAGACATGTTGTCACAAATGCTTGTACAGATTCAAAAGTGAATTTCAACTCCGCTAAGTGTTTTAAAAGAGGAGATTAGGAAATTGAGGGTTTTATTTGGGATTGCTATTAAAATTCGATCTCTGTGGGTTTCAGCATATCACTTTACTGCTAAATAATTCGTTATTTTTGTGATCTGATTGACAGAGAGTTTCAGAGTAAAGGATACAGGACTGCATTAAAATAAACTAAAACTCTAGATCTGACTATGTGGTGTAGATATTTGTATTTGCAGTCTGTAGTTTAGAATGTTTATCTTTTCGTGAATGTGACTTAGTAGGAAATTAACTTTTTCTACAGAGACCAATTTTTGCACAAGGTTTAAGCAAATAGGGCCTTTATTAATCGTCCCTTTCTCTGTAATATTCTGCTTTCAATTCAGTAAAATCCCTGTGTGCTTTCAGAATGCTGAAGATTAAGTAACTCTAGTCTTGAAAGTGAATTTTTTTTCTGATATTAGTGGAAAGTATTGTATGTTTCCAGGCACGCTGGTAATAAATATACCTCCATATTGATTTCTTTAGCATAGATATATGTGGTATGTTGGTGAATGGTCTTATTAATATTCATTAAATTCTAAATAGCTCTCTTTTTAATGTATCTATTTAGGAAATGAATAATTCATGCATGTATAGGAAGCTCAGTGCTGTCACTTTCAGCATAGACCTTTGCTGATCTAAGGAGGTGTTTGAACTGAAGGACACTCTAAGATGTGCAAAGCAATTGAAACATTGAACGCTGCTCAGCTTCTTACCACCAAGGGCATTTTTTTATCTTGAAATTTCACTGACTCATCACTCTAAAAGCAAAAATTCTCAAATATGCTTTACAGGAATCACATGTATAATTTTAATATGAATTCATACTTTACAAAAGATGAAACAGTAGTGATTTGTTCATATAAAAGGTGTTTGGGACACTGTAAGGTTTCATACCCACATATGTATTGGCAATTGATGAGAATGCTGGTTTTGTAGAGAATGATATACATGCAAGGTTCTGTCACAGAGGGTTTGCATCGTAGAAGACATTCATTTTAGTCCTGGCTTAGGCTTTGTACATCTCTTGCACTGGGTCCTCATTCCTCAGTGTTCCAGAAACTCAAGTCTCACATTTAGTTGCGATGCCTAGAACATATAGTATATCTATTTGCTGTGTATTCGAGACTGGTATTTACAACTATACAATGTATTGTAAAACTTTTTCCATTTTTGTGTATCAGGATGGGTCAAAATTTTAGTTGTTTTCTGGCTGTATATGTAATACAACTGATGCTCGTGTGAGTGATTAAGACTAACTATATGTAGGTCATAGAATCATAAAATCATTTATGTTGGAAAAGATCTCTAACATCATTGGGTCCAACCACTAACTCAGAACTGCTCTGTTTGCCACTGAACTATGTCCCTAAACACCACATTTACTCATATTTTAAATACTTCCAGGAATGATGGCTCAAACACATCCCTGAGCATCCTGTTCCTACCTGGGAGAAGACACCAACCATCACCTCACTGCAACATCATCTCGAGCTGTTGTAGAGAGAAACAAGATCTCCCTTGAGCCTCCTTTCCTCCAGGCTCAACAACCCCAGCTCCCTCATCTGCTCCTCATAAGACTTCTGCTCCAGACCCTTCACCAGCTTCATTGCTCTTCTCTGGATGTGCTTCAGCACCTCAATGTCTTTCTGGTGGTGAGGGGCCAAAAATTGGACATAGAATTTGAGGTGCAGCATCACCAGTGCCGAGTGCTGGGGGAAAATCACTGCCCTGGTCCTGCTGGCCACACTGTTGCTGATACAAATCAGGATGCCATTGGCCTTCTTGGCCAGCTGGGCAGAAGCTGGGTCACATTTGTTGATCAACATCTGTTGGCCAATATCCCCAGGTTCTTCCCTGCCAGGCCAATATCCCCAGGTTCTTCCCTTCAGACACTCTTCCCTGGATCAACACTCTCTGGTGAGCCTGCTTATATCCTTTTTCCCCTTCAAATTAGTTTAAATCTTTTCAATGAGATGTGCTAATATTTCTCCTTTGAGACAGGTATGCTCCACCTGTCACCAGCAGGACTATTGTCATGCAAACCAACCCATAATAAAAAACCTTAAAATTATACAGAGTTATGATTAATAACACACTATTTATGCCTAATTATTTGTAAAACAAAGGTGCTAAAATCTGTTAATGTTTCTATGACAAAATTTAAATTGTGTGATATATTGATATCTGACTTTATTTGGAATAAATTTTGCCTATTTCTTTGAGGTCTTCTTATACATTTTCTCTTTTCTTATTAAAAGCAACAGTCTCAATAAGGCTTCAAATTCCAAAGTGAAGAGTCCAATATAAAATACACAGAAAACATAAATTTTCTGCTCTCTTTCTGTACTAGCAGTCAGCAAGGGTACACCATGGAAAGGTAATTAAAAGGCCATGTCAAGAACACCTAAGGCACATAACAGCCCTCTTACACAAGGTTATAGAGAGCTTAAAAAGCTCTGCAATGTTTTGGGTTTTTTTCTTCTCAGCAATGTCTTATTCACAGTACACTTTCCTATATTTTTTTTGTCTTGATGTGCCTCCAGGACTTGTGTCCCTTTCTGATTAACTTGAACACAAGGCTTTATTTAAAATTAAATATTCCCCTAGTTCCCCTTAGAAGACTTAAAAGACAGATCGCAGACAAAAATATCCAGTTATTTGGACTGAAATGAAAAATGAGTGAGACTAAAGGAAGAAAGGAATATTTTGTGGTCTGAACTGAGGAACACCTTTAACATCACTCAAATAAAAAATTTGACCTTTATTAAAAAGTGTTTAAATTTTTTTTAAGTTATGTTTGATATGGTGAAAATTCAGGATTTCTACAAATACTGGGACTTAAAATGGAGAATAACCCAAGGAATACAAAAACACCTTTCTATTTTTCACTGCTGAGGGCAGAAAGTAGCCATCAATGTGTATGTTTGATATCTGGTATCTGGTTACTTTTCCTTTTTCTTTTTTTTTTTTTAAACTGTAATTCTTATGATAGCTCATACAATGAAACAATGATTCACTCACTCTTGCCATACAGAATATTAGAAAATGTCTATGCCATGTGGATTTATCTATGCTCTTTCTTAAGCACAGCTTGCTCACACACACAATCACAGTAGAAAAAGTTCTTCAGTAGTTTTGAGTGTTCAGGGAAAAACTTCATCTCTGTCATTTATGCTTAAGCTGAACAGAGCTGCTTTTCATGTTTAATGTGCAAGACTTCTATCCTAATTTCAAATGTCTGTAGTCTAGACGTGCCTTGAGAATAAATGAATTAAAAGAATAATGGTCATGTTTAAGTAAAACAAGAAGACCGAATTCATAATAGGATAAAACTCATTTCATGTACACAGACCAAGCAAAATAATAGATTTCGTTCCTTTATCTTTGAGAGGAAGGAGAGAAGAAGGGGAAAGGAGCACTCCAGAATTCCTCCAACATTCTTGTACTTGTGATTTCTACAAAAAGGTTTATTAATCAGTCCTTTGCAGACCTATCCCTTAGTTTGTCTCAAAACAGCCTCCTGCTATTGTGCTATACAAAGAAAACCCTTTCCTGTGACATTAATGGTGGACTCAGAATGCCTCTAGCAGTCCTTACACAGATTTCCAGCTATGTGTAGATCTGCTCTGTGTTATGGCCCAGTGAATTTTTTCTCACAAGTTTACTGTGTTATTTTATTTAGTCAGCTTTTTAAGAGTGAGACCAAGTATGGAAATTCACATGTAACTTCCATAGTAAGGCTCAGAAATTGAATTGAAAATCATAAAATTAAAGTTCTCCTGGGCAGCTGAAGTTTGAGATGATATCCAGGAGTACCTGTGTTTCCTAGATGAAGATAGAACAGAAGAAAAAAATTTCTGAAACCACAAGAAGCTTGATAAAAATAGTGTGACAGTTCTGTCATGTTGCACAAAGAAACCACATTGCAGAAGGCACTTACCCCTAAAAAATTATATTAATTTGACTTTGGAATATCTGTAGAAACTATTGCAGTAATAATGCAATGTCAAATTATCCTGGGGGAATTTCTATTGCGACTCAACTGAAAACTTTTGTCAGATCATTAGAGGCTTTCAAAGAGAAATCTGACCACTGTGCCTTATAACACAATGCTGCAGAAAGCAAACTAGCTAGGCAAAGCCAGAGAAGTACTGCAGAGGGAAACATCTTCTGCTAGCCTCATCAATAAAGCCTAATTGGTCATATGAGATAGACTGAAAGTGTTTGTTTCATTGTTGCTAATTGCCTCATTTCATAGACAGTCTGAGTTTTGCCCTCTATTTTGATATTGCTGTATGTGTGAATGCGGAGGTTCTTAATAGCTGGGTAAAATAGAAATATGTAGCTCTGCAGAGATTCTGGGGAAAAAAAAGCCCTGGGCAGTCAGTATATTTCATTATTATTTTTTAGTTATCAGTATATAATGTTCACAGGACAAGGATCAGCATGAGATGCTGGCCTGTTGTGTAAAAGAGTGTGGTACTACATTACGACTACTGCACGGTGGAACCCAGTCCATAATAATTTATTGCCCAAGTTCAGCCTGAACTTGAAACATTAAAAAAAAAAAAATAATAATGTTTTGCAGTTTGTGTTTAAGGCATGCATCGCTGGGAGGCAGAGGGGTGACTTTGAAAGACCCCAAATGCTGTGAGTCTGGTTTAGTTCTGACCCAGGGTCTCCACTATTGCTGCTGAGGACAGAACTGTTACTGCACTATGAACATGAAACCTCTTAGTTTCTTGTCTTGAATTGCAAGCTAAATCCACATAAAGAGCAAATGAGGGAGAGAGATATTCCTTCCTGACCTATTGGTAAAAAAGTAGTGCATCTCCTGCTTTTAGCTCACAGAGAGATGCCACAAAATTCGACAACTTATTTGCAACTTACATCTTGTAGAAGCAATTTGCATTCTGTCATGTTCTCTCACACATGGTGTTCAAAACAATTAAAAGAAAATTGCACCCATTTTGCTCAGTGTAGCAGGCTGAAAATTTCAAAGATGAGAAGCACTTCTCAGCATGACTAAACTGTGAAGTGTTTTTGAAAATAAGGTTTTTAATGATAATTGACATTAAAACCTTTATTTTCTAATACATTTCACAGTTTGTGCTTGTCGAGAAGTGCATGTTTTCTTTGAAACTTTCTCCTTGCTACACTGAGCAGAAGTGATACGTTCTCTTTAAAATGAAAGCCAGAGATCCTTTTTTTTGTTGTTTACGTACTGAAAAAAATTACTATCCAAGGCTTACAAGAAACTTTCTTAACTTTCCCCCCAATGTCTCATATTAATATTCATCTGGGTAGCTGTAAAACACAGAGAACAAGTCTTATACAGACTGCAGTGCATCTCCTTTCAAGTACCTGAGAGAAGAAAATCCTCACTCATAACTTAGGTAGCATGTATAAAAATGCCATTCTTTTTCCTTCCTTCAGCCAACAGCCTTCCCTCTTGGCAGTTCTGTGATCAACAGTGTACACTGACAACTGAATAACTGCAAAATCAATGAAAATGAAGAAATTGTACGGTACAAGTTTTGCAAATGAGAGTACTGATTGGTTTGGGAGGAGGATTTGACACTCAAAAGTATCAGCTTGTGCAAATGAACTGAGGTTCACGGATAGAGAATTGTTTTAGCAACAAGGCTCATGATTAATGCCTTCTGTGTATAACCAGGCTTGATAGCACAAGGCAGAAATAAACTCCTATCATCAACAAAAATAAATAATTTTGCAACAAAAAGAAAAAATGAAGGCGAGCTGGACAACTCTTTGGGCTTTTTAGAAAAGCATTAAATGATCTCAATGAATTAAGCAAATCCTGTTGTAATGAGAACACAGAAACAGGCATTCCTATTCCCCAATAAGTTATCTTGAACAGATGTTCATTTCTGAGAAGGAAAACCTAAAACCTAAAAGAATATTACTGCATAAAATACACTGTGTTACACATGGATGTTGTGACAACAGAGGGAGCAAACTAGCTGAAATTTAAGAAAACTTTAAAAATTACCTTTTCACAGTTGTGGAGGTCAACAGTTCTGTTGCGCCACAAGAGTGAAAATATCACTACAAACAAATTTGACTAGTCAAAATCAGTTAATGGTTAAGTTACATTTTCCTTTTGCTATACCCTCCTTTTCCATCTTCCTTAATACATATTAACAAATGCATAGAGTGAGATAACCAATATTATATCTTTATTCTGTACCTTTGTACAGGACTTCAGTTGTAAGTAAGGATTGAATCTTGATTTCTTCATAAAAGATGGATGGGATTTTTTTGTAAGTTTCTGGTTTAACCCTATAGTTTTCTAGTAGCTAAGTGTTCTGCTTCTGTTATTAATCCAATATATTACAGCTCTGAGTGCTGGAGATTTTCCTTCCTTTGTGTAAAACATTTAATATTCTATTAGTCACTACTAATGTGTACAAGCCTATTGGCATCACAGTTGAGAATTTAAAATTGCCTTTTGGCTTTTCCATTGAGTTTAAATAGTGAAAATGGTCGATAAGCAAAGATTTTTCTTTAGCATGTAAAGAAGGTAATAATATCGCTCATCCATTTTAGATAGTAGGGGAAAAATAACCCTTTAGTCTGTCTCCTGTATATGTGATGCAGATTTTAACTGATTTAGCAACAGCTTACATATTTTTCCAAGAAGTAATTAAGTCCATTTCCTTGCCATGAACAATATTGACTATATCTGACTCATTCTTTCAATTTCCTTACAACTGTTCCACAAAGCTCACATGATTGGAGTTTCTGGAGTCTCCTAGGCAATCTTTTTCCAGATTTAACAACATTAAGTTATTTTTATGAATTCTGACCCAAATCTCTTCACAAAATCTTCTTTGAAAGTATTTCTATCCTCTTTAAAGTAGTGTTCATACATTTTAAATCTCTTAACATATTTTCCCTTCAAACCTTTCAGGATTAAATCAACTCAATTCATTAACATTTCTTCATAGAAAACTTTCGTATTTCCTTTGCTTTTCAAACACTCCTGACTTTTTTGTGGATAAGCTGAAGAAAGTTAGCATCTTTTTCAAATATGGGATCCTGCCTACATACCAGTATCCTGGTATAGTGGACCAGCTTAAGACTCAGGATCTGTTATGTCCATATGTTACAATGTTTTATTTTTTGCATTAGCTATTCTCATTTTTGTTTCTGCATAATTACATCATCCTTCTGTTGTTTTGTATGGTAACATAGCCTTGGTTCCCTGCTGTGTATATTTCATTAAAGGATGTCATGTTAATAAAGACTTCAGGAGTTTATTATTGGTTATTCCTTATCTTCATATTGTGATGCATAGTTATACATGAAATGCAATATTGCTGAGGTTAGCAATACTAGTTTCCCTGCCAGGAACTAAGCTACACACAGCCACTTGCTTACTCTCCCCTGGTGGAAGAGGGAGAGAAACTGAAGGGTAAACTTGAGAAAACTCATTGGTTGAGATGAGGACAGTTTAAGAGGTAAAGTAAGGGCTGTGCACTCAAGGAGAGCAACACAAGGAATCTATTCACCAATTCCCATGGGCAGGCAGGTGTTCAGCCATCCTCAGGAGAGCAGGGCTCCGTCATGCATGGTGATGACTTGGGTAGACAAATGCCATCATTACAAACGTTTCCCCCTTCCTTCCTCTTTCCCCACGTCTAAATACTGATGACACCACATGGTATATGGAATGTCCCTTTGACACTTGGGGTCATCTGTCCTGGTTATGATCCCTCCCCACTCCTTTTGCCCCACTCCTCATTGGTGGTGTGGGGTCAGACACAGAAAAGGCCTTGACTCTGTTCAAGAACTGCTCTGTGGAAACAAAAACTTCCCTGTGTAATCAACATTGTTTTCATCACAAATAAAAAACACAGCCCCATACCATGTACAATGAAGAAAATAATCTCTACTTCAGACAAAATGATCACAAATACAGATTTCTCACATTTATTGCTTAATTTACTTTTCCACATGACAGAGGTTATGCTTTATTTATCAAACTATTAAATCAAAAAGATAAATCAGTCTTTATATACTTACTCTTTGTTCTTTTCATTGTTTCCTTCTAGTTCACAAGGTAAGAAAGGTGGGAGCTTAAATGTGTAGTTGATACCTGTCTTAAGTGCTGGAGAGAAGAGCTAGGGCCAGCTGCATATTCAGTAATTACTGTCTGTGTCCATATCCCTTGTCACTTTTTCAGTGTACTCAAGTATTTCTAATTTTACTACAGGGATGACAAAGAGGTGTGAATTCTGGAAAGACCTGTGTGTAACAGGATGCAATGACTCTGAAAAATGTGTCATTTCAAATGTTACAGTCTGTGTAAAGCGGGCACGGAACAAGCAGTACGTCGAGTCTCCGCTTTGGCGAAGAAGCAGACTGCACTGTCACTGAGCAGCTCCCCACCCATGCAAGGGGCAATGCCCTGGGCATCTCCCTGTTAACAGTGTTAAAATAAATCTATAATATATACTCTCAACATTGTCTTAGAGCTAAATATTCTTGGAGTGTTAGTAAAAGATTTTTGTTAAAATGTAAGGTCTGAATGACTTGTAAGAAGAAGTACTTAACCAATCATATTTACTATGTGCACAAAGACAGTCTTTTTCATTTAGCACTGTTCTAATACTGCTTAAACACTGGGCTTGAACTCAGATCACCTCTTGTTTGTGCTGAAAACATAGCTAAGATTTTTTTCTCATTTTTCCATAAGGCAAATAGATGGAATTCAACTTCTGCATTTGTGACTGTAACAATATAGGTTAATAGTGTATGTTAATAGGTCAACAAAGAAATTCTGTGACGTTAAATGCTACAGAGAGTTTATGATCATTTGAAAGGACTGCTATTTATTTGCTCTTTTTTTAAAAAACATTTTCATATCTCACAAATTGAAAAGCTATTTTCTTAGAATTTTCATAAGAGTGTCAGTCATGACTGGATTGTAGAAAGTGGCTTGAAGAGAAAGATAGCTTTATTTTAGAAGAATATTATCATTGTGTTTCTAAAAGAGATACTTTCAGAATCAAACTAGGTAATTTTTATGGACAAAAGTCATTACATAAAGTTTGTGCACTTTATTGTTGGCATATTCCAGAAATCCAAATGGATCTGTTCTTGACTGATTCCTCAAAAAGAAAAGCTGAAATTTTTCCATATTTTTTTTTTATATTGTTTATGTTTATGGAAGAAAAATTAAGTCAGTTGACATATTTACTTATAGATGCTCTTATGTAAAAGGATTCCCATGTGTGTGTTGTTTTTGTTTTTCTGGAAGTTTTTACTGCTTTATGTCTAAATCAGAAGCTGATCATGTTATTTACACAAGCTTTTGCAGGTTATGATACCACACAAAATTAAGAATTAATAAACTTAAACTGTCCAGGCTCTAACAACAGATAAATAAGATAAATAGAAACCCACAGAAGAATATAAATTTTTAGATGAATTATTGAAAGCAATTGGCTGGAGCACAATGAATGCTTTTTGCTGACCTATTATTTTTCCTCATTGTTGCTAAATGCAAACAGACATGAATCAAAACACTTATAAACAAGAAGTTTTTCTCTCTACCTGTACACACTGAACTCCCTTTACATCTCATTTTGTTCTCCCTCAGCATAAAATGATTGATTGATTGCTCACAGCTTGCACAACTCCCTGCTGCCCTAGATCCATCTCCTCTCTTCACACTCCATACAGTTCCTGCATCATTGACTTTCTGCCAGCCATTTTGCTGCCAGTGCATGAGCTGACATTTAATGATCTTTAGACGCAGTAATGTCACATTTATCACTATTTATCAGTTGTGACAGACCTAAATTCAAATGCAAACATGAAACGCAGACTGAATCCACTCCAAACAGTGATATGTTTTTGAGTGACATCCATCAAGGCACGTTGAGAAAGAAGTGAAAAATTACCTGTTTCCTATTATGTTATAACTGCAAATAGCAGGGGTTTAGATCTAATCTAAAATATTTTTCCTTGCAGTTTTCAGGGAAACCCCATATGGTTTCCAAAATATCATCTCTGTTTGGATATTTGAATGTTACTGAATTTTCAGTATTCCTAGATTTTACATTTTCAATTTAATTTAATCCGAAGCCTCGCATGAGAAATCCCAGGAGCACATTGATTCCTATGATCACTCTACCTTCATCTGCTGTGGAAGAAACTGTTTCTCCCTTCTGAATTTCAACATTGCAATCCTGACTCAGCTACTTTTATTGCAAATACCAAAGAATAAGACAGATTTAGTCTTCATTTATCCTTCTTCCTCCCTAGCTGGCATCTAAAAGTTTCCAGATGCAGATATTCTCCTAGAGGACCTTGACATTTCTTTATATGTGGTACAGATCAGTGCCTTTTACTAACACACCTTTAGTAGCTGGGCACCACTTTCCAGTTATCATCAAGCTCCTCAGGGAATAGATACAGACTTCAGGGCCACGGATATGACTGTAAGTATCTATGTCCACTGTTCAGCAGTTAGAGGAGAAATAAGATAATTAAACCATGGATTAAAAAAAAAATAAAAATTTGCTTACTTCAATTTTTTCCATGTTTTCTTTCTAAGAAAATTGTGATGATGGGGTGATTGATGACCTAATGTGGGAGCCACAGCCACAAAGCAGTACTACATCTTGGCTTTTTTTGTGGCTTTGTGATATTTTGCACCAGGAAAACATTCTGTTAAGCTGAGTTTACTAACAGAAATCTGTCCTCAGCAAGACTTTTGTGGACTTGTACTTCATTTCTGATGAAGAAATGTCCCTAAGTGGCAGTGAAACAACTGTTTATAGGGCAGTCACAAGTTTTCAGAGATATTAATCACCATTGTGTGAGAGTGGGAATTTATATTTTCCAGATGTATTTTGTGGATTTTCTGCAGAACCCTAGGAGGTTGCATTTGATCTTCTGCTTGCTGGTGTAACTAATGCATTGGCTGTTAGAAAGAGCATTAATACTATATTTCAGTCAGGATTTTCCTCAAACTACCTACCACTACCATTGCAGAAGCACTGACTGAAATAGTTTTCATTATACTATTTCTGTCAAAGAAAACTGCATTTAAATTTATTTTTGTATAGATATCAGAGCCGGTGCATCCTGCACTTCAGAGAAACTGATGCTGCATGAGATTACTAATTCCATTTATAATATTTCAGTTAGAACATATCTAGAAGCTGTTCTTTTGCCAAAGGACAGAATGCCATCAATTAATAATAAACTATCCTTTAATACAATTTAAGGAAACTGTTTAATAAAAACTTATTTTAAATTGCATGAAAATGACAATTCTTACCTGCAGAGAAAAACGTATAAAAATTGAATTTCATAGAAAAATCTCCAATAACTATTTATGAAAGTTTCTTTGGTGAAGAGGGTTAGAAAGCTGAATACAGTGCTATTCAGACAACAGAGAAAATGTTATGTCCCCTAGCACCTATATACAGATGTTAGTAATTATTGTAACATTATATACGATGGAATCTGAATTACGTTGTTTTATTATTGCTTACTACTACAGATCATCTTTAATAAGCTGTTAATTAAACACATTCTGTGATAAGTTGACTCAGTAAAAACACTCTCAGTGAATGGAAATAAGAAAAAAAGATCTATAGAAGTTGCCAATGTAATTCTACGGGGCAGGCATCAAACTAGATGTTTGGTGGAAGAGATTCACACACACACACAATGCCTGAACATCCATGAGGAAAGCTCAGAGTTGAACCTGAACTTGGGAATCTCTACAGACCTTGAATAGATCAGATATGAAAGCATCCCTTTAAAGCATCTCCTCCTTGTGGAGCTTTGTTTCAAACATTTCCCCCTCACTGTATTAACACCTTGCTCCTCTGGCCCCCTTACTTCCTTTTCCTATTGCCTAGAACCTACTCACAGCTTTTCAACTTTCATTCTTTCATCTTTTATCTTCATACATACCACAATATATCTTCCACCTAGTTCTTTCCTTAATTCTTTGTGTTGAAAGTTCTCAGAGGTAGGAAGAGCCTCTTGAGCAGTGAAAATCTGCAGTTTTCTTCCCAGTTGTTACATAGTGAGGTGGAGAAAAAAGGTCATGTGTTTCCACAGGCCAGTCTTACTAACTGTGCTCAGTCATAATCAACCCCTTAAAGTCCATAGCCAGTCCGGGTAGTAAGCAGTCATCAGTTTTGGACTTCTGTATTGTTACTGGGAGTTAACCCTTGCTTTTCTAATATTCTATTAGAATTCTATTCTATTCTATTCTATTCTATTCTATTCTATTCTATTCTATTCTATTCTATTCTATTCTATTCTATTCTATTCTATTCTATTCTATTCTATTCTTAATATTCTTTTCTATTAGAATTATTAAACCCATTTCCTATGGGTTTATGCATTATACACCTGTGACTAGTTTATTTCCAAAAAAATGTTTGTTCTTGCATAATTGGGAAGAAAGTGCAAGCAGTTGAAATTTGTCAAGAAACAGCTGAGTTTGACACAAAGAGTCATCTCTTTAGGAATCATTGCCCTCTGAAAAAATATATTTGAGTTGTCTGGATGATAGAAAAGTTATGAGTTGAAAAAGCAAATTATAATTGATTTCCCTTACTGTTTTAGGTGGGTGGTACATCTGCAATAAAATCTTAGTTTTTTTCAAACCTCAGAATTTTTACTTGAATATTTTCATATCTCTTGAAAAACAGTGATTTTTCCCAACTCTTTATTTGGAAATCCTAGTGTTCAAATGATGCTGATCATCTGTAGAAGAGTTTTTAAGGCCAGGAACTCACATAGGAGTTAGAGAAACCAAATAGGGATCACTCTGCTATTTCTTGAGAACTGGCAGTTTTTAAATGTATGCATTTTCTTTGGAAATTTGACCTTTACCTTATTAACAACAAGAGCAAAAGTATTCTTTTCATAAACCTGATTTGGAATGGCAAGCATTCTGAATGGCACAAGATGCTTTCTTGTGCCATCAGAACAAAGTCTCAGAACAAAGCAGACATTAAAAGAAGTTTACTATCCTCAAGCTAGAAATGGCTTAGCTAGGTTAATGTTTAATATCAGTATAGAAGCCTATCCCTGTACCCCAGTACAAGAACAGCTGATGTTGCCCCTACTATCTGATTTTTCTTTACACATCAGCCAGTACTAGTGTGTTTCATAATCTCTTAATTATTTTTTTTCAGTGCCTGTTGCCACTGAATATTTCCTATTGTTCATCATTAATAGCACAATCTTTTGTCCTGGATGATTTTCAAGTCCTGATATTTAGAACAACTTCAAAGGCATGTTTCTAATATCTTCATTCATTTTATTTTCCTGTAGTGATACTAGTGTTGTAAGACCACAGAAAAACAACGAATGTTGCTGCAGAGCTCAGATTTAGCAATGCAGATCAAACTTACACAAAGGTAACAGGGTCTCTGAAAAGGTTCTCCTTTTAAGTACTTTAGAAGAAAATGTATCTGTAATGTAGAATCCATTTTAAAAGTGTATATAAAAGGAGATCTTTATAAAAAGCAAGGGGAAATTAATTCTAGAAAGCATTTCTGTAACCATTCCTCTAACAGCCCTGATGGATTTTTTTCTTTACCGACTTTCTTAAGTTTATAAAATACAGCCGGAGTGAGACATGATGCTAACTGAGTTAAAGCTAACTAAAGATGACAGCACTCATGACACTTAATCACTTTTTCTCATAATCACTAAATCAGTAAAAAAATTATTCTCCCAAACAGGAGAGTTTTTTCCCCCCTCTGTTCTCTTTTAACATATTTCAGTATGATCCTTCAGGAACGAAATTGGTTTAAAATAATAGGTCATGAACCAGTGAGAAGTTTGCACTCTCTTCAAACTCATTCCCTGTATCTTCTCTCCCTGCTGCTCTCTGCTCTACCAGGTAAAATCCCTACACACAAATCCACAAACACAAGCAAAATCTAACAATCAAGCTTGAATATTTATTCTCCCCATAAAATATGTACTTGCTATTATCACTGGTTTTTAAAGTGTAAATGCTAAGAGTCACTAATGTCAAACCTGTGTTGTCCCCTGCAGCTTGGACTGATGGGCTGTGATTGGGAATGCTTTGGCTGCTATGAGACCGTGCTTATGTTCACAGTGATTTTCACTGGGGTATACTCTAGAGACCTCCATTCTTACTTTCCCCTTTCTCTCAGGGCATGACATCTTGTTATAAGAAACCACTTCTGTTTTGGAAAGACAAATACAGTGATCCACTGTGCTAAAAACAGGAAGTAATATTTCATTACCCATCTCTAAAAAATAATTATATTTATATTTTATGGTGTGGTAGCATTCCGTCTGAGGCATTTTGTGATTATTTGGTGAGATTTAAAGCATGTGGATTTTCCAGGTTCAGCCAGTACATTTTTTTCAAGCTGGGTTAACTCTTGTTGATTTTAACTGAAGTGTGTATAGAATTGATACACATGGAGAATTTAAGTCTCAGTATATTTTTCTTACAAAAATGAGTAAAATATTTGCTTAATTATATTATTTGTTTTAAGACAAATTATTTATAATGTGCTTTATAATTGGGGTGACTTGAGATAACCTTAAGAGATGACAGAAAATTTCCAACTGCAAAGATACCAACCTCATCTTTTTTGTGTGCATTTGGAGGGATGCTTTTCCCCTCATTTATTATCCCTTAGGCAATAACCCTTTACCATGCTTACATATGCCAGATGTCTAAAACCTCTCTACTGGATGTAAACATTTTCTGAAGACAAAATCAACAGCTCATTACCATACCATGAACTTTAGTTAAAAGTAAAATCTTAAAATCTGTACAAAGATTACTATATTCTATTTCCTTCTGGAGAATGAGTGTGCATAAATTTCCCCTTTCTGTTTCATTTAAGATCTTACATTTCAACTTTGCACATTGGAAGCACCTTTACATTGCTGAAATGAACACTTAAATGTACACTGAATTCATATTTTAAAATATATTGGTGTTGAAATGTAACAATATATGTAGCCTATCTATATAGATGTATGCACAAATCATCTTTAATACCTGTTTCAGCTGGATAGTGTGATGAAGATGAAAAAGAATAAGCATGATGATGTAAACACCCTGATGTCTTTGGTAACTATACCACAAGAAAGGGCACAACTTTATGTCTCTATTTGGTGTCACAAGATGTAATATGAGACAGACCTCCAAAGTGGCCCATGAAAATTTTGTGTGTTGGTCACATTTGTTCTTTTGATCATTTAACCCTGTATTTTTGGGGGTGCTCATTAATTCTCGCAGCCAAGTTGAAATCTTGATTTGAAAAACTGTTTGGCCCTCAGCACCCATTTTTGCTTTGAGCCAAACTGTGTCCGTTTAGTCTCAGAATTAGAGTTTACCAGTCCAAATACCCACTTAGGACACATTGTAAAAACGTGTATTCAGACACCAAAATGGGCCATCCAGCATTGCAAAATCAATGCCTACTTCAAAGACCATCTCTCAATGTTCAATGTTCACATTTTCGCATCTTATCACATTTTATGTTTGACATCACTAAGTGAAATATGTTAATAATGATCTAACATTATTAAGACAATATCCTAACATCTGATGACGACTGTTCTTGTAAAGTTTCAGTGACAGGGTCTCATTAAATTTCACAAGCAGATAAGTTTTTGATCCACTTCTATTTTGTTTTTCTTAACTCTTTTCAGAATTATATAAGTTGTTTATTTAATAACAGTTCAAAGCTTGCTTTTTAATGTCAGTATCCCTCATGCAATTATTTTGAAATGGAAGATTGGCAATGCCTAGTTTGGGCACTGTTTGTAGCTCATCACTTCTGCAATGCTTTGATGCTTTCTTGGAATCACAGTGCTGAAGATAAATGACTGAACAGCTAGCTGAGAAAGAACAAAATAAAGTTACAAGGCTGTTGCTCAGCAAAATGCAAAAAATATCTTCAGGATGGCTACTACTAAAAGTGAAATTATATTAATTGGACAACTGGGAAAGAGTCTTGATGTTGAAGAATATGTTGTGCCTGTTGGCTCATGGTTATATGGGTTGCTTGAATGTTTATTTCTTGAAGCTGTGTTTCATGAGGTTTCAGTTTTCTCTCTCTGCTTGCACTTCTCTATTCTTATATTACTTGTGCTAACTACTTCTGCAGTGGAAAATAAGGATTAATCTGTTTGAAAAGGGAGTAGATCACCTAATGCCCACACCTATCCCTGCACAAAACATTTGATTAAACAGGTTTTAAAGTTGTTATTTTAGTTGTTACTAAAAGAGACGAAAACATATTTAGCTTATATCTTTGGATATAAGCTTGGTTTTTTTTGCTTGGGTTTTTTTTCTACTGGCTCCTCACATATTAACTTTATTCTGACCATGCAGGAGCATAGAGCCATTTATCAGGTTTAAGTCCAGGCATGGGAATCCTTGCTCTATGCTGCCACTAGGGAGTGCCTGTAGGAGGAAAACCTTTTATTTGCAGGATATGTCTATAATCTGCACCCCTGCTTGAAGTACAGAGCAGCTGATTTGTTCCACTTCGCTAACACCAAGCGCGGGTAAGTGCAGTAACAGATCCAGCAGGTTGCCTCTGCAGAGGAAGCCTTTGGGCTTCTCCTACCAGGAGAAAGGTCTGTGGTTTCACCATTTAAAAACTTGAAGAAAAACTGACAGCAGGGAAACTCCTGAAGTACTTTTGCGAGTCTGTTACCAAACAAGACTTGATAAGTCTGAAGCTATGCCCAGCTAGGAGGAAAGGGAATAGTGAGATGAACTGCAGTGCAGAGGGAAGGTTTGCTTATCACCCCTGCTGCTGGCAAGAGGATGTGAGAGGAAGAGGGGGTGAGAGAGATCATAAGTCTCAGGATCTTCCTGGCCTTGTGGGAAGCAGGACTGGAGTTGCTAAGTCTATGAAAAGACAGAGGGAGGGCAGAAAGCCTGCTGACCTGTACAGCAAACTGTTCCAGTCACACACTTAAGGCATGAAAACCATTCAGTGTCTATACATTTAAGAACATGGATAATGTAAGTGGTCAAGATAGATTACAACACACAAATTTGTCTCAGGCCATTCCACTTTTAGCTCCTGTTCTCTCCTTCTCTCGGAGTATGTGGGGAGGTATGAACCTTTTCCTTCTTTCAGTGTTTTTTTTAATGAGCAGTAAAAGTCATTTCTGTAACATTTCATAATGCTATCCCTTCTGTGGGGAAAAAAAATCATTTGCATATTCAAACCTTTAAAATGTCATCTCTTCCTTGCAGCACATCTAATCAATGTCACCTGCAGAACAGGATGCCCAAGGCTCCTGTAAGGGCCAAACTCTATTTGCCAGCTGGACAATCCAAGTAATGCCCTTTATGACAGTATTCACAAGGTTCAGAACACGGTAGCTTTGTTAATTATGAGACAACTTCAGTAAAGAAGTGCAGACAGGTCACGGATTGCAGAGTGACAATGACAATTCAGCTGGAACAAACAGTAATCTCTAAGGTGCTTTAGTTCCTGCCACTCTCAATGAAGTTCTTTACTCAAAGTAGAATAAACCATAACCTATTCCTCTGAGTACAGGACATTGTGTTCCCTGTCCTTGTGAAATGCAGACAGTCACTTTTTTGTTCACATGGTTTTTGTGGAGAATAAAAGAGGCATGCTGGATTTGTTCAGACATCCTTGTCATTCACGGCTTGTAGCAAACATTATTAATATAAGGAACAGGGAAGAAGAACCACTGTGAGGCCAAAAGCAAATCATGAAACATGCAGAAAATGAAATGGCAGGGGGAATAGGAAAGAAGTAGTAAAAGTATAGAAGAGAGAAATAGATTATAGGATGAAAGACTATTATGAAGCAGAGGAGTTCAGGTGGCAAGAGATTTGTGAGGAGTAGCTCGACAACATGTGAATGAATGATTAAGAGTAAAAATATGCTATGAAGAAAAAATGATAGTTCTCTGAATTCAGGATTTCTTAACTTAAAAAACATTTAGAACAAAATATTCCATGAGACTTTCTGTTCATTTATGAGACATCTTTTAATGCTAAATTCTTAATGCTAAATCTGCCAAATCCTTATGTAGCACAAACCCACAAGAGTTGGTTAAAGCACACAGGGAAGTGGAACATATTTCTGGCAAAGATTTTTTATGACCATAAGGCTCTCAGCTAAATATTTTTACATGAATTAGTGATGCAATATTATTACACTGGCTCTGACTTTAATTAGTTATATTGTCATAGGCTCCAAGAAAGGTTTAAAATGCCTTTTCAGAGGCAAGGTTTTCAGAGAGAAGTCTCAGGTGTTGTTTATAATCCAGAATTTCTCTGTGACACTAGCAAGTCACCTAACAGGTTTTTGAAATTTATGCCTGTGACTAATGTCATTATGACTAGTGACAACTAACGTCATTTTTTTAAAGTGCCTATACATTTAATGTCCATTGCTTTATAATGATTGAAATATCTTTAAGAGTTACATGTCTAGCTTTCACCTGCTTTTGATAAATACAATATTTTCATTTTTTGATAAATATAATATTTTCATCTTTAAGCACTTTTATGTCTTTAAAAGTCTGTTTATCTTCTCCATGACACATTGTACTTTTTCTAAATGAGAAGTAGTAGCAGTTCTTTATCACAAGTATTGAGAGATTGCAAAGAACTATAGGACATATATTGTTAACAGATTTTTATTAAGCAGGCTGCTTAAAGGCTGTTACAGTCCTCTCTTAAAAAAATAACCTATATACAAACTATGAAGATATATTTGTTTATTTGTTTGTTTGAGAGCCACACTAGCTACTATGTAGCCAGCTCTACTGCTTATGGAGTTAATGACACAACTTTCTTTAGACTTCAGTAGAATGAACACTGGGAACACAAGCTGCTTCCTATTTAATTACCAGTTTCTTGCTGAGACAAAACAAACTTTCTTCAGAGCAAACATGAGGCTCAGACATTTTTTCTCCGTTCTCTTCTGGTTTTCCTCAGTGCTACAATAGTTTACTATCTGTCCCTGTCACTCTCCCCTCTATTATTTCCTGGCTGGAATCCATTGAACTCTTGAAGATATTCACTCTGCCTCTCATTGACATCTTGATGATAACCTTGTCAGTGAATATCGACAAGCTCGACTACCATATATTAATTAGTAGTCACTAAATTAATCAAGCTTTTATTTTGAAAGCCTCCATTACAATGGGGAGGCCAAGACCACATTGCTTGCAATTGCTGGTGATGGTATTAACCTGCTGTTTGCTACTTAAAGAAAGTGATGCGTTAACATTCCCTGGAATTTATGCAGGCTGCAACACTGTATAGACATATTAATGTTTGCTGAAGCAACAGAAGCACTAATACAGGGCATTCACAATCCTCATGAATCCTTATGGAGATGCCTTAAAGAAAATCACATACATTATTTTGTCATGATATCCAAATTCAAGTATCCATTATGTGCTGACTTCTTAAAGAAGGTTAGTGTGTGTGTATTGGCATTCTGTCTGGGAGATAAGGCACTCAGGTACCACCATTAACACTTGCCTGGGATCTCATCTAGATAAGGAAGCAGGATCAGACCTCAGCAGCACCAGCAGGAGATAACCTGATAAAGTGACTGACCGTCAATCACTCCAAAAACTCTGTGAGGGGTATGAATTCATTTCAGCTAAATCAGCTCTGCTACATGTTTCTTCAACCTTAATAACACTCCATGAAGTGGAGGTTTCAGGTAGTTTAATAATGAGACAGTGTAACATTTCACAAGGGAATATTGACCTTGATGTTTCTGTAGAATTCCAGCACTAAAATTGTCTTCTGCTTACTTAGGATTTTACCTGAAATTTGACTTCTACAGGAATTACTCTCCATCTTTCTTATACTACCAAGTACATTTGATTGGTATAAAAAATTCTGTTGTTTATATGTAATAAATGTATGCAATAAGTAGTTCTATATATTATATATATGAATACAGGACACATGAGGATCCTTTTCTGTTGAAATGTGTTACATATAATCTCTCCTTAATCTTTACTTTTACAGCAAACATCTATATGTGAGTTACCCAAGAAAAGCAATTCTAATCTACCTAGCTTTATATTTCCCTATCAAAATTCTTTAAATATTTGTCTAGTTACAAGAAAATGTCATATTTTTATTTTCTGTTATTTATACTGGGGAAACCAATTAGACTAAAATAAGAATATTTTCTCAATATAAAAATAATGAGACCACAACAAATAAAACTCACATAGTTCAACATGGATACAGGGTACAAATAAATTTGTGAGTGAGATAATAATTTCACATCCCCCAAGAGCCATTTAGCATCAGAAGGCATTAATTTTTTATTTTTTTTCTCTTGTTCTCAGACTAGATGAGTAAAATTAAAGCAATTTTGGACCAACATCAGAAATAAATTGCAATACATTTCATGTTTCCCCCTTTTTCTGCCTCCCTCCCTGGCAAAGCTTGGCAGTTCCATTATTGTGGCAATCAAGTTGTCATGTTTTTACATCATATATCGTCACCAAGAAAACTAATTTCAGACTCTCAGCATGTTTGCAACTCCTTAGAAATAGCTCTTGCTTGTGATGATGAATGAGTTGTAGAAATACAGAGACATCCTGTGGTTTAGGAACACTTAGGTTTAAGACAAAGTCTTGGACAATTTTCAGACTAGTTCCCCATGTTACCAGATACTCCTAGGTAAGAAAAACAATTATATTTTTACCCTTGTTGCTTCCCTCTCCTCTTAAATTAGATGACATCTTACTGTAGATCTTCTCTAGATGTTAAAAGGCTTCAATCAGACTTAGGGAAAACTGGAATAACTGTTAATTATTTTGTGATTACCCCTGTCTGATCTATAGTGCATTTTTCTTCAATAGATTTATGGAACTCAGACAAACCTGATCATGACTTCAGTTTCTCATATACAAATATTTTAGGAAGAAAGCTCAGTACATATGTCTAGCATTTGTAAAATGCAGTAATCGCTCTTGGAGACAAATTTCAGCCCCCCTACCTCTGCCCCCCACCCCCCCAAAAAAAAGTTTCAATATGGGTCTGAGGCATTAAAAATGAAAAGATATCATATTCCAATCTTTTTTGTAATGTAAAGGTAAAAGGAACTCTAGGCTTGTATATTGTTCACCTCATCACCCCATACAACCTTTACTTACATACTGTAAGTTGTGTCTTTGTCTAAAAAGGAAGATATTTCAAGGTATTTGGACAAAACAAGCTAATTTTCAATAAAGACAATGAAAATTATGTGTTTTTGTGTGCTGAAATCATCGATTGATTATCTTTTTTCTTGTGAGAAAAACATTTTTTCTTTTCAGAATTGTCTAATAGGTACATGAGATGTAACAGAACCGTATCAATGCAGGGTGCATCTTTCACCCTATGAAAACTTTTACCTTTCCTATATGAGAATTAAATTGGTATGTTTACCTAGATCAGTGAAGCAGTACTCTCCATTCTTGATCTTGCTTCCAAATGCTAATACATTTCCTGACACCACATTGCCCAGTTCCTCTGCACTGTCACACTGCACCACAATTGCTCATCTGTATGAGAAGAGATACATTACACAAACATACAGAAGCAAAGTTTTTCCCCCTAAAGAATTGCAAAGCTAAAAGTTAAAGTACCTTTTTTGTCTTCTGCCTTGAGAAACTTTTCAGTAATAAAAAACAACATGGTAAAAAACATGAAACTGTGTTATTTTCCTCAAAGTCTAAGGAAAAGAAATCTCTCAAGAGACTCTTTTTTACATACGTTTATTTATTTGTTTATTCTAACTTTGCTCTCTCTGTGATATTTTATTTCAAATTAAATGCATTGTACCATACCCTGGGAAAATTTAGCTGCAAAATGTTTTCATGTCAAGCATTTTGGCTTTCAGTTGAACTTTTAGATACCACTTTATTTAAATAGCCATAAAGCAAGACAAATTTTTTTTCATGTGAGTCAGGCCAGATGAAAGATGAAGAGGAAAGCTACATAATATTTAGATCCAGTACCTAACGTAAACCACTACTGTAGCTGAAAATAATTTATCCTACAAATTTCTCCTCATGGAAAAATCAGTTCCTGCCCTTCTTACTACAGTCTTGCAGTCTTAAATGAGCTTTTTGAAAAATAGTAAGAGAAAGATAAAATTGTCTAAAGTTAAATTGTTAAAAGTTTTCTTTTCTTTGTAGAGGAAATTATATCCATAAACAGTTTTGTCTAATATTAGGATTTGACACTTAACTGTTTTAAAACAGGAAGATTGCCATGCTCCTCTAATGACAGTTGGTGTTAACATTGAATGGTCAATGCTGCAAGAAGTCAGCTTTTTTTCCTATTTTTCTTCCTGTTTTGAAACAGCTTTTTAAAGCCTACATATACATTCAGCTGGAGCCAAAAGGGTTCAGGGAAAGGTACAAGAGGTCTTCCTGCACAGAGCCATTTTCTGAACAAGAGCATTAGATTGTAAGAAAAGTAAATACAGAATTCAATTCATTGTTCTTTTCTTGCTAATCACATCAAACGGAGAAAGACTCTGAAGGTTTTATTATCTAAGCTGGAGATTCTGCAAATACTTGACTTCAAAGAGTATCTTCATTCACAGAAGCAGCATCACAGAGGCAGTTACTAAGCACACCTATAAAGGTATTATTGCAAATCATTTCTAGGATCAAGACCAGCAAAAGGTGAGCAGGGACAAAATATTGCATCTGGAGTTTTTATTTCTGTACTCCTCCAGTAAAATTTATATGAGCTGCAGTATACCAGAGAGTAACCACTGGCTGTAACTATATATTTATCATGCATAAAGGTGCTTGAACCTGATAGGATGAAGGTCCTTTTCAGTGTCCCCAGCATCATTAACAGAAATGGGGTGGTAGCTGTACAAGCAAATGTATCCAAGGACTAAAAGATACTATGCTGATGCTAAGGACTCCTTTGCATTCTTCCTGCTGCTTTATTAGAAGATGATGGTGGTGGACCAATATTTAAGTAAGGCATTCTGCAGCCCTTTGGCCTCACATTCTGCTTTCAATGAAACTTTTGGGACTCTGGGTGTAAACTAGAGCCACAAGTATAGAAAGAAAGCAATGGTAGTTAAGAGAGTAATTTTTAGATGATGATGCTCTTAGAATTTCATGTTTGCTTGTTTGCACTCCGGCATTATATTGACAGCATGAAATTATTTATCATATGTTTTCTTACCCCTCAACTGGTAGAACATTGGGTAGGTGCAACCTCTTTGAAAATGTTTGTATGGGTTTTTTTTTTAATTGTAGTAATTTCTACTTTTGGTAGAAGAAATCATATTTGTTTTTACATCTGTATAGACACACATGTATGCACTCTCATAAAGAAATTGTTTGTCAGCTCATGTTGACTTAATATTTTCCATTGCAAAGGAAGTGGTAAATAGCCTATCATGGCAAAACACCAGAACATTATCATTAGCTCAAATGTGTGTACTCTGTAATTTAAGCTTGCAAATATGTTGTTTCACTTTGTTCTTTGTTATGCCAAAGAAAATTATTATTCAGCTTTTTTAAGTTCTTCAAGTTGATACATGAGGATATTTTCAAGCACCACCTACTTGAAAAATACAAATTCCTGTGAGAATTAAATAAAGTAAATTTGTTTTATTTGTCTGTCATGCTATTCTGGAGACTAATGTAAATTCTACATGCAATTTCAACCTGGTTTAAATCAAATTAAAAATAAATAACATTGTGCATAAAGCCATTTAAAATGGGACAAAGAATTTTTGGTAACATGAGCAATGACAGCTCAATTAACAAAGGGGAAAGAAAGGAATAATTGTGAGAAATAGTCTTTGGATTACAAGGAACACATGTACACCTCCAAAACACAGACAATTAAACATTTAGATAACAGAAAAATGAAGTTCTGATAGAGTATTAAAAGAACCTAAATTATTTTTGGCTTACATGCTTGTCAGATATTTGTGAGAGACAAGTAAGTGATCATTAAAACTAGGGTTTGTTTATTTACCTGTTAGCAATGAAGCCTGACTTCAGTCAAATAATCCAGTCAGTACACATTGCAGAGCCAGTGATGCCTTTCCTTCCTTGTGCTAAGTTGATATTCTTCTGCAATGATCTGTTTTCAGACAGAGTAAACAAACTTTGGAATTCCAGACTGTTCTGAGGCTGAAGTTATTTACTCTGTCTCGTGATAATTTCATCGAACTCATACAAAGAGTCATAGATTTTGGCACTTTGCTGGTGTTTCAAATTTCTGCTTTCAATAGGTAATGTCAAGAATGAAGCTTAAAGAACTGTTTAGCAATGGAGGGAAGAATAGCCTTGCTTTTAATAGAATTTCAATGGCTGTAAACCAGGGTGAGAATTATTATAATTCTCAAGACACTTGTTATAATTTGTAAAGGACCCTCTTCTGCCTCACACACCATTAAAAACACCATAAATTAATTAAGTTCTGAAAAACAGGTCAGCTATGGAGGTGTTGTTTATTTACTTGGCAAGTCCTTCTGTGTTACCAGGAGAAATAGCCCAAAGAGCATGAAAAGAGGGAGAGAATTGTTAATATCTTAGTTACACTTTGGAAAGAATGTGCAAAATCATTCCAGAAGAGATAAAGATATAATCTCACAACCAGCAAGGACAGAAAATGTGTTGGAGCAAAGGGCCAATTATGAAAGTTGTCATGACTGCACGTTCTGCATTAGTCTAGTGCTGTGGCCACAGCACTCTGCATAAATTCAGTACTTTTCAACATATATTCAGACTATAAGAACTCTGCAATACCAGGGTTGCTAGGAATGCAAACTCAGGCTTTAAACAGAAATCTTACAGTGCAAAGGAAACAATATTCTTCCTTTTCATTATTCAATGAAAATTCAATATTCTCTTTTTCATTTGAATTCTTGATGGCATATATATATTGCTATTGGTCATTCTGAATCTGAAAAAAGTAGTTAACAGATTAGTTTATACAAGTATATTTTAGGGATTTCTAATTATCTTTATTTCCTTACTACTTATAAAACACATGGGGGTTTTTTTGTTTGTTTTTTAATTTGTGACAGTTTTTCAGCTGTTTTTACTGCTTATAATTCAAAACTTTAGCAGATAATCTGTTTCTGTGAATGTTATAGAATAGTTTGAGTTAGGGACCTTTAAATATCATGTAGTCTGGCCCCCCTACAATGGGCAGGGACAAATTCAACTAGATCAGAATCAATTAGATTGCTGATTTTGAATGTATCCAGGGGTTACACACACAGGGGCATTTGCCACCTCTTTGGGAAACATGTTCCTGTACTTCACCACTGTAATTGTAAAAAAATTCTTTCTTACACCTAATCTAAATCCATCCTCTTTCAGTTTGAAAACACTGCCCCTTCTCATAACATTGTTATGCCAGAAATCTTCTCAGAAAATTTTAGGCAAGTAGAAAAAATATGTGAACCACTTGTGAAAATCACGGCCCCAAAAATCCTTAGTTTGAGCTAGCAAATAAAAATAAAAAAAAATAAAAAAAAAAGCCAAACACACAAACCCCCCCCCAAATAAATCAAAACAAAAATAACAACACAATATTAAAAAAAAAGTTGTTTTGAAAATCCTTTAAAAATTGAAAAAACAATGCCAAGCAAAACAATCTAGACCCATATTAGAGTTAAGAGCTCATTTTCATATAGTATTTCTTATCTTAGATGAGGTGAATAAAAGAAGTTAAGCACATTCTTTTGACTAAAGAGGTTGTTTGGGTCTTTTTTAACGGTAGAAAATAAAAAATAATTTCTGTAAACCAACAGCACAGGGATAGTAATTTCTGATGTGATGACTTTCCAGGGACAGAGCCCAGCAGGTGTTGATGGTCACACTGCCATAGACTACCCAGTCTACTGCAATTTATACCAGATGAGAACTGGTCTCTGTCTTTCCTGTCATCTATGTAAGAGCTGAAGAAAATTAAGCACTTAAAATATTTCACAAAATTTCATGCATGTCCTCACAGTCCAATAAATTTGGCAATGTTATGATGTACAGCAGCCCATTTTTCTTTGAGTGTGAGGGAATATATTTTACGTATTAACTAGATGTAGGATCTAGATTGTAATGTAAATAATTCTCAGCCTTTTCTGACAGTTGAACCTGAAAATGAAAGATTTTTGTAAATACAAAGAAAAAAAAAAATCAATGACTGTAATAAACTTTTAGATTTATATGTTTCAACAGGTTTTCTAACAATGTATGAGTATTAAAGTAAAATAAGAACATTTGCTTAATACTACATTAACTATTTAAATATTGTCTGAATGTTTTTTCATGACTCTCACAAACCTAAGGGAAAGTGATCTGTCTAGTGAAAAAATCACTTATAATTAATTCATAAGCTAGTGGGTGAAATCAATTCAACTTAAAGGAATCAAGAGGAGGTTACCTTTTAACCTCATTG
Organism: Parus major; assembly: GCF_001522545.3. Taxonomy (NCBI): domain Eukaryota; kingdom Metazoa; phylum Chordata; class Aves; order Passeriformes; family Paridae; genus Parus; species Parus major. The sequence continues at coordinate 97,645,293 of NC_031769.1, forward strand.
AACTGAAAGCTTCTGGGTCGTGCTTAGGTAGCCTACAGACAGCTGAGGTGACAAGGCTCTTATCTCAGCATCCATTAAGCCAAATTCTGTTAAGAATTACACTTTCTGAAATAAGTAAGTCAACCCAGAGACTCAAAGATAGCTGAATATCAAATTCCATTCATTTTGTTGGAAATGAGGTAGGTTGGAAAATTTGGATTTTCACATCTAACTGGCCATCCTTAAAAATAAATGGAAATATTTCTAGAAATCACTACTTTTCATATGTTGGGAGTTTTTTCCTTCCTTATAGGGAAACCCACAGATGCAATGGAGTAAGCAGGAAGGTGGAAAATCAAGTTTCTTCCAGTGAGTTATACACTGTGGAGTTATTAAATATTTACCCTGCAACAAAAAGAAAGTAAAAAAAAATTATGTAGCTAAAATAAACACTTTGAAATGGGTTTAGAGCAAACACACGCTTTCCCACAGAGAGGGAAACAGCTCAAACCATGCCACAGGAACAAAGATTTCATCTCCATTTACCTCAGAGAAGTTATTTCAGAACTGCTCAAAAGACCGTCTTTGTAGCTTGCCTCCTGTTATGTCTATCTTTTTTTATCAAGATGTCCTACTGCTAAGATCAGGTTACCATGACTACTGTGATGTTAAGGTTATGTGTAAAGTTTTTTTTCGAGAATCATTCTTACTATCAAAATAACTGTTTTCTGGAAGGAGAGTGAGGGGAAAAATGAAAGAGTTTAGGATGATTGTACTTTTTCTGGTCCAAGAAATCTAGTGTTAGACCTGTTTGATCTAAGTCAGCTGAAGTCACTTTGACTTTCATTATGCTCTGAATGACGGAAATATATTTTTTATGTAAACCATATGAGGGAATTTGGGATCTGGATTAAGATGTGAAGAGGTGAAGTTTTCTTGTGAACGTCTGGGGTTTTTTTAAAAGTTAATTAAAGTATGACGAGAGACAGACCTACAACAATAATCCACATCTGAACATTTTCAGAATTAACATCTACTCTTAAAGAATTTCACAGCTGTCTTTTATCCTTGTGAAGTTATTTAAACCATCAAATAAGTTATGAAAGAAAATTGGATGGGACTTACCTCAGACCTTATGGCAGTATAGACTTCAGGTGCTACAAAAAACATGAGTGTAATTTTGGACCATGATCATTCCTTCCCTGGCTGGGAAGGAATTTGAAAGATTATGCACAAAGATTCTCTGAAATGTACCAGTTTTTCCCCTGAACTTCAGCACCCTGCATTTGTGCTGCTGAGGAGGCTGTAACACAGGCTGAATGGATTTTTTGATAGGCTTCTACAATATAAGATAGAGTAAGTGTATTTGTCAAGGAAGTGACTAGAACTGACAAAAAAAAAGAAAAAAAAAAAAGGCTGAAAAGATGAATTTTCTCCTCAGAGCAAGGAATAACATTGCAGCTCCATTTTCTTTCTTCACAGGTATAAAATGAGCTTTCTCAGAGGTTTTTGACAAAAGTATATTCCACTGAGATGATTTGATTGAACAGAAAAATAGATGAGCAGTATTGGTACCCTTCAAAATGAAAATTTATGTACTAGAATATCTTGAAAAGTAAACATATTTATATGAATTGCAGAAGCTCATGGAATGAAAGCGCTTCTGGTCCAAATATTTCAATGCCATAATCCCACTGCTTCCAATAATCTGTGTACTGGCCATGAAATGTGTTGTCCCCTCTTTGATTTTCATTTACAGTCCTGGATGGCCTTAATATAAATCCTTTAAATTTGAAGTGCACAGTCCCATTACTTTTGTGTTGGAAGCAGATATTCTATGCTACTGTAAAATCACTAAGGTTAAACATTTTCTTATGAATAACTTTCTTATAACTGACAGATCCTTAAAGTCATAAAAAACTAAACATTGCAGCTAAATTTGCACTTATAGTCTTTGCACTATCTGTGACTAATGGTTTAATTTGTACTTCATTATAACACTTCAATTTGAAAAAGTTTAATAAATAATTAACATAGATTGTAATAAGCATACTGTGGAGTGCAGCTCATGTGCTTTAATTACATATAAGCTCAGCTGCAAAATGTGTTGCAACTGCTTATCAATCTGTTTTATAACCAAACTTTCTCCAGTCAGATGCTGTAATGTGCAATTAACCAGTGGCAATAACAATTCTTGAAAATTGATAACCTACTTAAAAATATATTCTTAATACAAAGTGTGTCCAAAAGAAACTTCCTATTGAAAATGCTGTTTTTAAGAAAGGAAATAAAAATACTTTCTCAATTTGTAGTATTATTTATATTACAATCTAAGGACAAATAAATGTTCAGACAAAATTGAATATACAGTTTTATACATTTTTGCTAGAAGTCAAAATGCTATTTTTCCACTCTTTTCTGTAACTAACATGCTGAGGCACAGAAACAAAAATTTGCTGATTTCAAGGACAGTTTTTCACTTGATCAATAAAATCATTTTCACACAGAATGGACCAGTCTGCAAGGGACCACAGTGGGTCATCTGATCCAACCTCCCTGCTCAAGCAGGGTCATCCCAGAGCACATGGCAAAGGCTTGCATCCAAGGTGATTCTTGAGTATCTCCACTGAGGGAGACTCCACAGCCTCTCTGGAAAATCTGTTCCTGTCCTTGGTCACTTTTGCAGGCAAAGTAAATAACATTAGCTACTATATTTTTGGAAATATAATCTTTCCAATATCTTGTGTCAGATCGTCCTTAAGAACGAGGCTTAATGTTTTTGCCAAAATTTAAGTTTTCTGTCCTGATAAAATATGGATTCTGTACCACTGCAGAAAAATTTCCTTGGACAGGTCTATGTCCTTCTGCCAAGCAGCAAAACAGGCATAGAGATGACACAGAATTTATACAATATTTGTACAGTTTACAGCAAATTTATGTGAAGTCTGAGAGCCAGAAGTGGAGATTTTGTACTTTAATGTGGCATTTACTAATCCAACTTTACCTGTAAGAACAGAAATTATCATCTTTTAAAAATCTAGATGCTGTGCTTGGGCAATTCATTTTCAGGTCATATGTGAGTGGAATAGGTTGAAATACAGCTTGAGGAAATACGACCACTTTTTTATATTACCCACTTTCCCCTCTCTTCAGGGCTATGTGAAAGTATAATCATCTTTAAGAAAGGTCATATTTTTCAGTATGGATATGACAATTTACACCATTTTTGCTTGCATTTCTCAGGTACAGGTATTTCTCAAGCATTTTTTACACAGTAAGCTGAAAAGAATTCAAGTGGTACTGTCTTTTATGTCAGAGGTGGGGATCTGTTAAAAACCTCATGTTTATACATGTTAAAAAAGGGGACATGCTTCTACAAATTACTTATATCACACGTTCAGCTCTATATTGAATAATGATATGTCCATCTTAGCTGACTGTAGTCACTCTTGATCACTGATCATGGCCACAGAAACAATGAAAGAATTCTATGATAGCAAAAGGCAGAAATTATGCTTGCTTCAAATAGCATTTTTGCAAAATAGATGTATTTAGTCAAAGAGTAGCTAGATAATGGTAGTAACGTGTGTCATCATTGAATGGTTTCAAATGCTTTATTGAAGTGTACATATTGCAAAAGTAATGCATTGTAAAGATAGACAGCATCAAAAAGTGATCCATGAAAGTCGTCAATAGTCTAGAATTATAGCATGTTACTGAATATCAGGACATGTAGCTTATTTTGATGTGATATAATTTGTTCTTTTATCTCTGTTACATTTTGATGCAATTGAAAATTAGCTTTCTTACAGCAGCAAGGATCTCAACAAATACTGATGTTTGTTTAATGACTGTGGAGTGAGTCATTGACCATGTAAAGTGTTTCCATTTCAGAAAGTTGTGAAGATGGATCATCAAAGCTAACTGGAACCATTTTTCATGCTGATCACTCTGAGAGTAAGCTTTGTGGGGTTTTTTTTCTGTTGATTCATACTGTGAGCATCAATAACAGCCATTATGACTAGGTTCTTTTTAGGAATGTTACTGGGTTTTGGTATTTCTTATGCTTAAAATGAGAAAAGTTTAATGTGATTTTAATGCCATCAAAGTCATCAAAAAATGGAGTGGCTTGGATAGGAAGGTACCTTAAAGATCATCTATTTCCATCCCCCCATACTTTGGGTAGGGACATCTTCCACTAGCTCAGGTTGCTCCGAGCCCCATCCAGGTGGGCTTTGGAGTTAGTATTGTCTTACATGCATTCATCCTGTACCTAGTAGAAAAAAACACATTTCAGGTTACAGGGCTCCTTCCTGTCTTCTAAAAACCTGAATTACTGTAGTAAGTTGACCCTGATGGGATACCAGGGACCCACTAAAGTTGATCTATCACTCCCCTCTGCAAGTGGACAGTGTAGAGAAAATATAACAAAAGGTTCATGGGTTGAGGTTGGGAGAGAGGGATCTCCCATCAAACACCATCATGGGCAAAACAGTGTCTAGGGATATTAACTGCATTTATTACTAACAAAATCAGAGCAGGATAATCAGAAATAAAATAAATATTAAAAACACCTTCCCCCCAACCCCTCCCTCATTTCCAAGCTCTGCCTCCTCCCTGCCAGCAGCACAAGATAATGGAAAATGGAGGTTATGGTCAGTTTGTCACATGCTGTCCCCACTGCTGCTCAGGGAGAGGACTGTTTTCCCAGCTCCAGGATGGGGTCCTTCTCATGGGAGAGAATTCCCTATGAATTTCTCATGTGTGAGTGTGAGTTCATTTCACAGGAAACAGCTCTCCAAGAACTACTGGAATATGGGTCACCCTTTCATGGGGTGCAGCTCTTCAGGCACAGTCTGCTCCAGTGTGGCACCCCCACAGGGTCACAGATCCTACCAGGAAACCAGCTCCAGAATGGGGCCCCTCTCCATCGGTCTGCAGGTCACTGCCAGGAGCTTGCTCCAGCATGGCCCTCCCATGATTTCAAAGCCTCTTCCTTTCATGCCTGCAGGATTTCATGCCTGCATCCACCTGCTCTGTCGTGGGTCTCCTCCACGGGCTGCAGGTGGATCTCTGCATTCCAGTGGTCCTCCATGGACTGCAGGGGAATCTCTGCTCCGGTGCCTGGAGCAGCTCCTTTCCCTTCTCCAGTGACCTTGGTGTCTGCAGGGTTGCTCCTCTCCCATACTCTCACCCTGCACTTCTCTGGCCCCAATTACATCCGTGCAATAACTTTTTTCTTCTTCTTCTTCTTAAATATGTTATCACAGAGGTGTTACCATCATTTCTAATGGGCCCAGCCCTGGACAGCAGCACATCCATCTCGGAGCCAGTTGGCATTGGCTCTGCCAGATATGGGGGAAGCTTCTGGCAGCTTCTCACAGAAGCTATGTCCTGTAGTACCCCAGCTACAAAAATCTGGCCATGCAAACACAATACATGTCAAGTACATAGACAGGTTCCACTAAATATTTTGGGAGCAGGGGGAGTGTGTTGTTCTTTTTACATGAAGTGAAATAATAAATTGCAATATATTGCAATTGAAAGCCTTCTATTTTAAAAGAAATCAATCAGACAATCCTCACCACTAGCTGTGATAAAAGTAGGTGTTTTGACACTGAAATTCATCAGGCCCTGGGACATCTAATTTCTCTCTGCCTCTAAAAATAGCCTTAAATTAACTTGAATTCATGTATAGACTTAAGGGTTGATGAGATTGCACCTTTCTATATACCCAGAAGAAACCTAACTTTTATTGAGAGAAGGGACCTAAATCTACTTTAGCCAGGCAACGAGTTTCATGGCCATGCCACTACAGTTGCTTCTGTTTGCAGAACGTACTCTGTACTGCTTCCCAGTAAGACAACAAATAAAATGTTTCACGATCTGAAGGTCTCTTAGATACCAGGGTGTAAAACCTTTTTCAGCTTTCACATATTAAGAGAATCTTGATGGCAGTGTGCATCTGGAAAAATGGTAAAATACATAAAAATGGTCATAAAGTCCAGGAGAGAAATGTGATGAGCCCTGTTTCAAAATCCTGCTGGTCAGCCATCTATGAGACAAACCTTAAATGTGAATAGCACAGTCATCTAGCTTTTATGCCAACTCAACTATTTTTTTTTCCCTCATCCACTCTCAGTCCTTCTGTGGTATTGGCAGTTCTAATGTAAGTTCTGAATCTCATACAGGACTGAGACATGTAATATACATGAGAGCAAAGTACTGTTCTCCTTAAAGGGAAATAAGGACCCACTTAGTCTCATAATATTCTGGCTAATCTGGTTTAGTAGAGGTTTTGGATGGATGGGTCTCTTACATAAGTATTCTAGAATTTTCCTGAATAAAACTGTCATGAGGATATTTCATGTTTAAAACCAAAAAGTCATTTTAATTTGTTTGTCCTTTACTGAAAATCTGCTAATCAGAATTTTTAAAATCTGACTTCACAAAATCAATTTAGAATCTAAATGTCAGACTGGGTAATTAATAAATATCCTGACACAAGACAAATAGTTATTTTAGCTATGCAAAAATACACTTCAAGCTTTTTCTACCTGTTTTAACAGCTCTACCGGGGACATAATTATGAAGAAGGGCTGAAGCTAGGATAGGTCATCCAGTAGTTTTAATTAATGGATTTGAGTGGACTTCAGTTATAGCTGGTTTTGGTAAATTATGAAAAAAAAGAAGCCTATCCTCTAAGAAAATATAATTTTTCATAGAGTCACCATTTTAACAACCATGAAACAACAACCCAAAATTCAATCTAAGTGTTGTATTTGGCTAGGAAAACGTTACTAACATCACCTAGCTCTATGACATGCTCTATCTGCCTTTGCTCAGGACTATGAAAACTGTAACAAACCGTATTGTGTTAATGCCTAAGCCATTTGTGATCCTTTAACATGGCTTAAAAATTCAATATACACCACTGGATCACTCTTATTCTCTTTCTCTCCATCTCTCTCTCTCTCCCCCTACTTTCTAAGGCAAAACTCTTCTCATACTCTTTCAGAGGAACAGCCCAAACACAAATATCAAATTATTTTAGACTTTCACACACTAGATAGCGGGTGCAGAGGCATAAGATTGTGCAAAGCTTTTCTCTAACTGTTGCAAAGCTATTGTACGTGAGGCTGTTCTACCCATGAACTTTCACATCTCTCTTTCCATTGTGTTTGGAAGCCACCTGGCAGATTCATACAGCCTACAGTTATGCTGCATCCAGTTCTCACATGTGACTGATATACCTTGAGAAAGTCCTTTGGTGCTCACTATCTCATGCAGGGAATCTGCATCTTTCTCTCAAACCAGACAACTACTGGAGTTTTGGGCTCTGGCAAAGCACTTTGTAGCCATAGAGGCTAAATCTACCCCCAAAAAATTACAAACCTCAAACTAGTCTATGCCAAGTGCTTGAGAGATTCTAGGTTGGAGGCAACAGACAGCTATGAAATCCAATTTTAAAATGAGCATAAGATGAATATTCATCAAAGGAACTGCTGATTGAACAGGTTCTTAAATCAGTCCCACTCTTTTAAATCATTGCATTAAGTCCCACTGATTCAGAATGCAAAAAGTAATTTCAAAAGTTCTGTTAGAAAATAATTTTTTCTTCAAGACGAGTTTAAAAGCTGCTGGCAAGAGGGTTTCAAAGGCAGAATGTCACTTGTGGAATAGCACAAGTACAAGGTTGAAAGGATGATGAGCAAACAGCTATGTCAGTCATCATCTAGCCCTACTTGACTTTTACATTGCTAGGTGGAGTGCAAGTCATCAGTTCTTTGATTTAAATGCTTTAGGATTACAGGTAATCCTTCCAAATTCAGCTTTAGTAATTCAAACACTTTGAATTTTTGAGGGCCATAATATGTCATGGGAAATATTTTAAGAAGTGCCTAAGTTTAGTTTGTAGTTTGTAGTCTATTTTTAGCCTTCAGTGGTTGTATGTATATGTTTCTACGCTGAATCAGAAAACAGAGAGGAATGTGTCCGTTTGCCAGTGCTTAATTTCCTCTACGACTTGGTAGTCAATGCACAGCACTGCACCTCAGCTGAGAAGAACTGCTGCAGGAAGGAAAATGCATTGATGGAGATAAATGAAAGGGTCAAAGTTTCTAGTCCAGAAATCAGTGATAGAGGCAACGATATCTGAGACAGATATCAATAATCAAGTCCAAGCTGTGTGACATGAAACAGAATGAGAAAACAACATACAGAGAAGGGGGAAGCAACTCCAGATGGAAAATGAATGCTGGATGCTAAGGAAATCACTGTCTGAAAAAGAGTTACAATTTGCCTGTTATCCATCCATGTGCATGAGAGCTATTTTAAAATAAAATAGAAAATATGCTTTATTTGTTTGAATTTTTAGAAGTGCTTGTTAAAGCAATAACAAAAAAAGAGTGAATGTAAAAGCTCACAGTCCTCAGCAATTTACAAAAGTAAAAAAAAAAAAAGAGCTTGAGTAGACCAGTTACTTTTTAACTGATAGTGTTATATTCACTATCACTTGTCATGTGAAAAGCTCTGATTGTCTTCCAATTATAAACATTTCAAATTAGCTCTGACCTATGAATATTTTATCAATAGTCTTTCAAGCAGAAGTAGAGGGTCTCTGACTGAAAGAAAAGGAATTCAGGTACGTATCTTACTCAAAATACTTATTTTGAATACTCTAGAGGATTTCAGGACATTTCATAAACTTTTCTGGACTTATGGATGTAACTTCACAAATTCTTTAAGTTTTAGAGATTCATTTTGTTTACAAATGCCTATGAATTCAATAAATAACAAGGGGTTTTCTGATACTCATGTTAATTGCTTTTCAGTGCAGGAAAAAAAATTATGTAGACTATTCAGACAAAATGTCTCTAGTTAGAAAATACAAGTGTCTACAAACTGTTAGGATAGATCTTAAATTTCATCTAGACCCTTGCCACTCAAGGCAAGAGCACTAACTACTCAGATAGTCTATTCCAGTCTCTTTTCACTTTTTTTGTGACAGCCTTTGTAAAGTTTATTGCCTTTCAGTTTAAGAGGGCGGCTGAAGGGGATTAAATTTGAAACTAAAATCTTTCATGAAACGCCTTTCCATCTTTCTTACCTTAAAAGAGGATTGTTTTCATGTTAATTTCTGCTTTCAAAATGGAAATAGTTGGAGAGCTGTTGTGGAGGAAACATATTGGGAATGGATAGAAGTGAACGCTTTCCATTTCATACCCCTGTTGTGGAGTCTCACAGCTCAAGGACCTTCTCTGAAAGAATGCAGCAGGAACCTGGTAGAATAATTTTACCTTATTTGAAAAACTCTCTAAGATATTTGGAAGCAAGACTTGAAATTAAATATTTCACTTCTTCTATTATTTAATTTGAAGTCAAACTTTTTCCTTTTTTTTCCCTTCTTTATCTGCACACTGTAATGCATTCAACTCATTCCAAAGCACTAACTTCTAATACTTGTGATATGTCAAATCATAGCAAACCTTCAAGAAGGTACATTTCTTAGAGAAAAGGGAGAGCTTTACACAGAACCATAGAATTGTTAAGATTGGAAAAGACTCCAAGAGCATCAAATCCAACCTTTGATGCAAAGCACCTCACCAATTAACCATTGCACTAAGTGCCATGTTGTTTCTTGAACACTTCCAGAGGCTGTGATTCCACCACCTCCTTGGGGTGTGTTCCGCTGCTGAACCACTCTTTCCATGAAGAGATTCTAATGTCCAACATGAACCTCTCCTGGTGCAGCTTGAGGCTATGTCCTCTCATTCTGCCACTTGTTTTCTGGCACCCAGCTGGCTACAACCTCTGTTGTGGGTAGAGTGGGAGTTCCAGACACAGTTTATTAGAGAAACCCTCTTGTTGAGTCACGAGGCACAGAAAAAGACCCCCCTTGCTTTCTAAACTTATCCTCAGGGAGACCTGGAGGTCCTGAGGCTGGATCCAGTCCTAGCCTCAGACTTTGTCAGTAGTTTAAGTTTTACTACTTTGTCACACAGGTTCTAATGATGGCAAATCAGATATATTTAAAAAAAATATTTATTTATTATGATAAATGATTAGACAAAAAGAATTGTATCACAATTATTTATTACACAACATAAAAGCTAAAGCTACTATTATAGTATAAGACAAGATAGAGAATTATATCAAAGCAATATTTAAGCAATTATATTAAAGCTAGCAAAAAAGAAACAGTTATTAGAGACTGACATAACTCACTAATACCAATGACCATGGAAATGTCTCTTTCTCTTAATTTTGAGGACTGCTCTTGGTGAACATCTGCAGAACTCAAGGGAGGAATCTCCATATACCCCAAGGAGAAATATATCAGAAAAATCTACTCTGTGGAAGGTGGACTTCCACAGTATCAATGGGTTGACTGCCAGTCATATGCCTTCAGGTTAGTTTAACACCTTAGTTGCAAAATCTTTGCCTCATCTTGTAGATGTTGATTTGAGGTCAATGTGTCAATGGGTTTTAGTTAAATTCAACACCAAAAACCAGCCCATGATTCCTCTCTCAGCCCATCACTGATGGCCTTGCAAATAAGGCATTGCTCATGTCGCTTGACCACTTTCCAAGTAGAGCATTCTGCTACAACCCCCCTTTCAGGCAGTTTTAGAGAGTGATAAGGTGTCCCCTGAGGCTTCTCTTCTCCCTCTCAAATGCTGCCTTGGATCTACTCAAAAATGTACAAATAAAAGTAAACTTTTTTTTTCCTTGCTTTTTAGTACTATATGAACTAAAAATAAGCAGTCAAAATGCAAGTAATCCTAACCTACTATACCTCATGCCCTCTAATGCTTTGGCTTCCCTGCCAAAGCTATCACTAAATCGACTTTCTGATGAGGAGCATGCTGACTTGTGGTAGAATAAAAATTAGTAGTAGACAGTGGCAAAATGTTCTCAAGAATACACAACACAATTTTCAAATGAAATAGCTTGCCTTTTTCCATTTTTTGCTTCTTATTCCTTATCTAAAAGATAAATGACCTTGCTGTCAGAGCAATGCAAAAAGAAAAATGAAATCAGTGGCATGCAGTACGGCTCCGTGTGCCCTGGTTCTTAATATACTCAGACATAAAACTAGCAAACTTCTGAAAAATGACAAAGTTGGGCTTTTTGTCTTCACTAACATTTTTAAATACAGCCTCACTTGAGAATAACAGCAGCTAGTGGAGAATAACTTATAAAATAAGCACCTCTGATTTTTATCATGTACTCTGCGAGCAGTTCAGTACCCATATTATTGGAAAGTGTGATAAATTTTTTGCTAGCTATAATCAGGCTAAGTAAACAAAATACTCTGCAGCCAAATTCAGCTCTTAAGTGTAGAGGGTATTTTGTTTGGGGGATAAAGTTTTTTGGAGTCCTTGTCATAAGCAGGACAGCTCTGAGGAAAAGATATTCTTCCTCTGACAGAGCCATTTAGAAAACCTGAATCCTAAAGACCTTAATAGTGTTGTAGCTTCTATATTGTGTTTATACTCAGCAGTCTCATTGGAATTTAAATAAAAATCACTACCTTTTATTGCAAGATTAGGCAGTAAGTCAAGCTTTCAATTAGACCTGGCTGGAAATTAAAAAGTGAATAGCTGTATTTCTGTAATACACAGGTTGTAAGGCCCACTCTCCTCAAAATTCTCAACTGAGTTTTTTTTTAATTATTTCTGTTGTATCGAATAAGCATTGATTGCTCCTTCATTTCTACAAAGCATACCTGGTTGTGGGTGCTTTTGGGCACAAAAGAGGATTTCAAAGTTTTTATATTCCAAATGTAAGCAAATATTTACTTAGATATGTTTAAAAGTAGTGAACAAGAAAAAACACCACATTCTTCAAAAAATAGACAATTACTGGTGCAGGTAAGTTAATTCTCAGTCTTAGACAAAGTAAGCTATTCAACAGGGCTTAATCATGTGAGCACTACTTTTCAGAATACCTTACCCATGAGGTGTCTATATACTACAGTATTAGTTAATCAGATATGAGATAAGTAGATGAAATAAGCATGGCCAGAAGAGTGTCTCTAAAGTTTTGGAAAAGTTTTGTGTCTCTAAAGTTTTGGAAAAAAAAAAAGTTTTGTGTCCTTAAAACCTTATAAAATGTTTTGCATGGAGTTTAATTCAATCTGCAGTGAACTGTTTCTTCGTGCTGAAAACTGTGCTCCTGCCTTCATGCACTGCTTTTAAAGAAAACCTGACAAAGACTTTCCAGATCACTTGTCAACTCACCTGAGAACTCTCCTCATTTTATTTCTTCCCTCTGGAAAATCCTCAAATGGCTCTTGCAGAATGCCTGAGAAATCAGCAAGATTCAGGCTCCGATGAACCAAGGCGGGGAACAAATCCTGCAGTTAAGGACCCATCACTGATTATGCCCTGGCTCCAGCCCCTTGTGATTAAGCCAGGAGCCTGTTACCTTGAGCACATTAGATGATCTCAACTGTCATGGTGTCATTTTTAAACACCCCAATGCACACTTCCCAGCACAGCTTGACAGGGACAGGTGCTGCTGCTAAAACTATTTGCATGCAGAAGGCTGCGCACGTGGCACTGAGGCATTTGCAGCCTAATCCTCCAGGAATGGGAAGGACGAACAATAAGCCTGTTGTTTTAATATAAGAACAATCAGACCTTTATGGATCACATTACTTCTCATCCATATGTTGGCACATCCATAATTTTTGCTGTTATCTGCAAATCTGTGCTCATATTATTGCACATTTATAGGTGTGTGCATAGCAGCATCAGAGCATTAGAGGGACACAGTTACTTAGAGAAGCTGAGTTGAACCATGATAAAAACAGGTGTCACTAAAAGCTGCCTGAAGTTGAACAACAGGCTGACCCTGAAAATCTGCACCTTTGTCAGACTGGGAACAACAGTGATTAAGAGACTCCATCCTGTACTGTGCAGTGCTCTGTGAAGACTAGGTCACTTCAATACTGCAAGAAAGGGTCTGAGATTCCATATACATATGAAATAATTCAAATAATAATGCTTCTATTAAAAAATAGAGCATTTATCATTAGCAGTAGACAAACTGTTAATGTGAAATTCCCATTTATTTCCAGAAAACCTGTCTAGTAAAATTTTATGACACCTCAGAACATTACTCCTTAAGCAATTTAAAAGAAACATATTTTAATATAATTTGTATTTTCTTATGTTTGAGAACACTTCCCTTGCCTGCAGTTTTTCATATGCATAATAGTCCACATACGTATGAATGTAATTAAGAACATATTTTCATATGTTGTCAAATTTTTGTCAAATTTCCAAAACAAGGTTGTTAGGAACAAGTAGCTCAGTGGTCTCACTTGTCCTTTCCACTGTAGCATTCTGATCATCTGAAATTCCCCCCTAGTAATATTGCTCCCCATAACAGGATATTTATTCTACTTTAAAGAGTAAAATTATTAGACTGTATTTCTGAGGAATCAAGTCAAGTTGTTCAGGCTCAGGAGTCAGATTTCTGAGTTCAAGACATTGTAGGGATAAAGTTCAGAATCGTATCTCAGATTTTTTCCAAATTTATAGTCTTATAGAGAGTAGGCATAGTCCAGTCTTGCCTACAATAGTCCAATTTTGAAAAAAATTAAGTTAATTATTAATGTTGTGAAGCAGATGTTTTTGCTTAGTTGACTATAGTCTAAAATGTACCTTAACTGAGACTGTAGAATTAGATTGCAGTGAAGGAAAAGTTAGAAGTGTGTCCTAATTAACTAGACTAATTGAAATGATGACTTTAGATAGTTTTAAAGTGAAATAAAAAGCAAGCATATTTGCTTATGAGTGAATAGAACCCTAGAAACTTAATTTACCCATAAAAAATAGTTTTAATATATTCAGGGGAATATGAGGATGTTTAATATTAGTTAAAATTAGGAATATTTTCTAAATAAAATAACAGTATCATTGTCATCATGTTTTAGATCAGCTCCTTTATTCTAGTGATATTTCCATAATTACTTCTGATTGTACCTCACAATAGATATAGCTATATTTTTCCTAAGAAAATTAGAAGGTATAAAAATATGACTAAGAATCATAAAACACAGTAGAGAGAAAATCTGCTGTCTGATTTATAATTCCTTATTATGATAATGATTAATATTTGCCACTTATGATGAATTAAATCTATCACAAGTGTTATAAACCTTCCTATAATTAGGATGAAGCAAAATGTGTTAAAAACATGTTTCTTGATAATTACTCTTGATAATGAAAATGATGCTTCAGAATGTGTGTCTTATGTTGCTTTACTATTCCTATGCATTTAATTTACCGAAGAACAAATCATCAAGAAATGTTTGATTCTGGTCACTGCGAAAGAAACTGCCAGTCTGATCCTAGTACTTTTAGCCTCTTTTCAATTTGCATAAATGAAATTTTCCTTGCTGATCCTTTATTTACAGTATTAGTTCTCAGTCCCATTTGTCTAATACAACAGTACCCCTAAAAAACACATCTACATTTCAGAGGAAAGGGAAGAGGCTGTGAAGAAAATCCTTATGTATTTGGAAAGAATAGCTAGAAGATTTTAGTTGTATCATGTTCCCTAGAAGCTAGGGAAGATTTTAGCTGTATGATGTTGATTAGATGACGATTTGTAACTTTGAGCTTTCAGCTGCTAGTGTTGGTTCTGGAAATTTAACTTGCCCTCTGTTGAATTCTTCATCTGCCATTGAATACAGCCAGAATCAGACAGGTGTAAAAACCAGGCTTCATGACCCTGTGCTCCAAACATCCTCAACTTCAGAATTAAAAGCCATGTGGCTCAATGAAAACAAATATGTTGTTTGTGTCAGAAATATTCACTGTGAAATATGGCCAGTTTTCACTAGAGATATACTCATAAAGTAACTGAAATATCGTGGCAGTAGGTGGGTGTGGAGTACGTTTCTCAGTTTACATATTGGAGGACATACCCATAATCAAATATATGTTGTTTCCTGAAGAAAGACAATGCTCAATGAAAAAACAAAATAGGTGAAGTGAGTAACACTCTCTGGGAAATAGTAAATGATGATGAAGAGCGCTGTGAAATAAAAATGTAACAGAAAAGAGGAAATCACAGACAAATATTATGGAGGATATCAAAGGACAAAGCTCAACATGTTTGCAGAGTGTGTGAACGATTCTTGGAAACAAATTTGAAAAATTGAAAGATAGAATCAAACACAAGAAACATAATAATGCTTGTCTGTTTTAAAGCTGTTTCAAAGTGTGCTCTGCTTAATTACTGAAAGATAAGATCATTTATAAATTATTAGTTCCAAAACCAGATTAGATACATTCTGGAGAAAAAATTACTGTAGTAAGTCATATGGGTTTTTGAAAGTTTTATCAAATCTTCCAAGATTTTATAAAAAAAAAAAAAAAAAAAAGCAAATATGACAGGAAAATTTTACTGAATACAATGTCTTAAATAAGGACTGCAGTTATTAGATATTTTCCTAGAGAGTCATTTCAGCTGGGCACCTTACTGTGTCAGTGTTGATGCTTTTTTCTTTGACTTTTCTCTAGTTGTAGATCCATTATGATAAGAGTGGCCTGAGAAATGCTATCTAGCCTGGTTACTGATCCTCAAGCAAAATGACCAGCTCTGGAAGTAATTGAACTAAATTTATGTCATATGAGAACCTGAAGGCTTTAGCAAGATGACACTGTATATATTTCACTAATGTTCTATAATTTTTCAGGTTGTTTAACTTTAAAGTGTTTTACTAACAATTGTTTTGTTTTTATAAAACATCCATCAACAATACTAAATAAGATGATTTCAACCCATTTTAGAAAGCTTTAAAACTTACCCCCAGGATTTTCAAGTATTCTGTACATAATGTAACTGGGTTTTAAAATTGTTGTGGCTCGTAGCATTCTGATTTAAAAAATAAAAAAAACAAACAAGTTTATCTCATATTGTGGACAATGGTAAATTATGCTTTTTTCTGAACCACATTCAGAGACTTACTTCCTGGATCCACTGATGTTTCTTTGTTTATCTATTGTCTTATCTGCTGGTATTAACACCAAGAAATATTTTGTATTTCCTGAAAAATGTTGTTTGACAAAGATTGTGTCAATAGTTTTTTTTAATGTGAATACAATTAGTAGATTTAATTTGTACATGCTGTTCCCAAAGTAGCCAGCTACTCCTGTCAAAACAACTTGGCAAGAGCTGATTTGCATAGATATGTTGAATAGAATGTCTGAGAACATCATTGAAAGGACAGAAATAACCTATATGTGACTACCTGGTTGTAGCAGCAATAGTGTCATCAAAGAGAAGACTAAATAAACATAATAAGGATTAGAAATTTCATCCTGATAACAGAATGAGAGGGAAGTGAACTGCATTAATCACAAAGTTCAGTGGGGTTTTGCTCCAAAATAGTCAGAGCTGAAATGTAATTGCTAAAATAGGCCAACTACTTCACCTAATTAGGTAAATTGAAAATTACCCTGGTCCATCTTGGAAAGAAATTTTACAGCTTTCAGCATTAACCTCAGGAAAGTATTTGGGTTGCATGGCATAACTCAGCAGTTATAAGTATTAATTTGTTTGGATTGTCACCATACCTTGGGAAATCTAGAATCATGCTTTTTGCTCCTTCATGAGAAGGAGGAATTTATTCCAATATACACCAATGGAATAAATTAATAATGTGCAAAGTAGTTCAGGCACATTTCTCATTTTCTGCATAAGTAAATGCATAAAAGCAATGCATAAGAGCAATGAGCAATCCCACAATGCGAAATCAGACAGAGTTAAGAGGAAAACATGGACTTAATGTGTCCAGTGGAATTTGCAGCAGTTGTTTGACTTTCAGTGAGAGCTGGTACATGTTCCTCACACCAGCTTTGTGGCTGCACTTTTACTGCTTGGAGTATGCTCTTCCCTGAGGAAAGACACATGGAATCGAGACCTAGGTTTTCTTGGTAGCCTTTCTATAAAAAGAGTCGAAGCAGGGATCTGTTTGCTACAGCAGCATGTGCTCTTAAATTACTGTGGGTAGTTTAGTATTTCTCTATTTTATCGGTTAGGTTTTTATATTGTGTAATTCTACCCTGGCAGAGTTCTGCAGAGGCTGCTCTCCTTCCCGAGGGCACTGGAGTTCATAGAATCATAAAATGCTTTGGGTTGGAAGAGAGCTTAAAAATCATCTACTTCCAGCCCCACTGCAATGGGCAGAGATACCTTCCACTAAAACAGGTTTTTCATCCATCCTGGACTTGAACATTTCTAGGGGTGGGACAGCTACAACAGAAAATTGAGTTCTTTCTCCTTTTCTGAAGATGAAAACTGTAGTAAAAACTATGTTTAAAAAACGGTTTAAAACCTGGGAGACTTTTTGGAAACCTGAGTGATATGCATGAAAAATTATTGTATGCAGATTTTCTCCTGGGTATCAACACACACATGGAACAACAATAACCATTTTTGAAATAAGTATGTGTTTAACCTCATATCATGTGAGCTCAAATAAATGGCCTTTGCATCTGAAATAAAAAAAATCAGGTGAAATTAAAAGAAACCAAGCAATAGCTGGCCCCCCAAAAAAAGAAGAAGAAGAAGAAAAAGAAGAAGAAGAAGAAGAAGAAGAAGAAGAAGAAGAAGAAGAAGAAGAAGAAGAAGAAGAAGAAGAAGAAGAAGAAGAAGAAGAAGAAGAAGAAGA